>NC_133358.1:19654670-19988004 GCF_030506205.2 Paramisgurnus dabryanus | reverse complement strand
AACCACAACTTCTCGTCTATCTCTGGTCCTGTGACGCGCCAGCGCGACCTCACGTAATACGTCATCACGTCAAGAGGTCACGGATGACGTATGTGAAACTACGCCCCGGTGTTTACAAGTGTGGAGAAAGCGGACCGTTCTGATGTTGTTGTATGTCGAATGATACTAGTTAATGTCTTTGTGTCAGTTTATTGTTTAAAATGGTCCACAAATGTGTGTTTCATATATGTAACTCTTGACCTTTTGACGTCATTACGCAATTACGTGAGGTCGCGCTGGCGCATCACAGGACCGGATGAAGACGAGAAGTTGTGGTTTAAAAGGGAATATTTTTTATTTTTCTTGCCAAAAATGACAATCGTTTCCCTAGATAAGACCCTTATGCCTCGTTTGGGATCATTTAGAGTCATTTAAACTGCATTAAAACTGTATTGGGGTCCATTAAAGTCCATTAAAATGAATAAAATCATGGAATGTTTTCCTCAAAAAACATAATTTCTTCTCGACTGAACAAAGAAAGACATCAACATTTTGGATGACATGGTGGTGAGTAAATTATCTAGATTTTTAAGAAAATGGATGAATCCTTTAAGAATTTAAATACAAACTTTGCATGTGCGAACTACACTATTATGGGTCAGATTTACTAACAGCTTGCGCCATAATTTTGGTGATAAATAATGATGCCGGGATTTACTAAAGACGTGCAGTGGATAATTAATGCTGAAAACTGTGGTCTAGGTATTTTTGCCACTGACCTTATTGCATATGCATTTCTAGGAGTTTCCCTTTCAGACGCAAGATTTTTGGTAGGAGAATATTTAAATGATTTACTAATGTTTGCAAGTGTTATGACTGGTATTTGCGCCAATATTTAACACCGAAAAAAGCATGTCTTAAATTACTTTGCGCTTGAAATGGCTGCAATTATTGCTCAAAAAAAGAGGCATCACAGAGATCAGAGAACGCGTGATACAATGCAGTGGATTGTTTTAACATGTAACAGTTTATTTGGAATGTCAGATGAACATATTATTCAAAAATATTGTTTGCCAAGCCATTTTATTTTGTATTTTTGCTGAAGTAAATAAAAGAAGAGTCACTTATAGAAGTTACACAATACCAGACGTTTCTAAACCTTCATTTTTTTTGTCCTCCAGTTATTTTCGGTGTACTATGGCTTTGTTAGCTGGGAATACACACCCCTAATTTTCCGCTGCAATATAGTAAATAACGCGCATATATTACCACTCCCATTGGCGCTTTTTTGGAATTGCACTCTTATGCTAATTTCCCCCGTTTAGTAAATCTGGCATTAAATGTGTAATATTTGCCATAGTCACTGGTGAAAAAAAATAAATAGTATTTGTCACAATATGCATGCGTCGAACATCTGCATACACATATAAGTCTAATAAACTATAGTATAAATACTACATCCCTAAAATATCGAATTGGTCAAATTTTACATCAGTTGCTCTTTTTAAGTACAACCTTTTCAAATGAATTATTAAATCGGCTTCCAGTAAATATTAAATTAATAGAAATGCATGTAGAAGTCATGGAAGTTCATTGGTCAGTATGTGGAAACCCTGGGTATACTTGTGTGTTGTGTTGTATGTCAGGTTAAATCTAAAATGTATGTGTGTGTCTTTGTTTACAGGTCGAAGGACCTTCCCTCGAAGCTTTATGCCCCAAGAGAACTTCGTCCCGTTCCAACTGGTCCCGTCCAGCCGTACGCGCAGCTATAATGGAGAAAACACTTTGCTGTATGGTGGAGATCTGCGCTCCATCAGTTGGACAGACAAAAGCTGCCAACGCAATGCTCCCAAATGTAAGATTACATACATGCACAGGCAGACTTTACCATTATCAAGTTCAACTCCAATCAATTCTATTTGTCTGCCGTCACACATCGCTAAAGAACCAGTAAACGGCAGTTTTATTACCAGTAAACACACCAGTGTAAGACGATCATTAAGATGATCATAAACACTGACAGTCGCCAGTGTGTCTGTAATAAAATAAGAAGCAAATGAGTTTGAAAGATTATATTTGTGGTGACTTTGTCAAACTGGAGTATATTAACTGCATCCAGACTCAAAAGTTCATATTTCCTTTAATTAAATCCATGCAGCTAACAATAAAAAAGTATTACAAGCAGACACATCTAGTAGACACAGAGTGCATATAAACCCCTTAGTACTGAAACCCCCAACTTTGATTAAGAATAAAACATTTGTGTTATTGTGGATGTGGCTCAATGTCTAGAGAGCCATTAAATGGTGGGGTAATACTGCGAGCTTGGCTAAACTATGAGACATTGTAATAAAACAATAGTAAAATACCCACAAGGGTTTATTTCAGTTTGACACGACCTTGATTTAAAGAATTAATATCCAGGTGTGTTATATATATATATATATATATATATATATATATATATATATATATATATATATATATATATATATAAAGACATTAGTTTTAAGGGAAAATCACAATGCCACTAGCTCACTCTCTGCTTCTCTTAATTTATTAGCCAATAAATCAGGAAGTGTAAATCCGTATTGTGTAAATACAGTTGTGTTGTTTGTGGATCTGTGTGTGTGAATAAGACTCTGTTGTGTGCTAGTAAGGTTAGCATGGTTCCTTATTTTCTCATTCATAGCCCCAAGGGCTCCGGTGAACTGGCGTCAAGGGAAGCTTCTCGGTCGAGGAGCCTTCGGCGAGGTCTATCTCTGCTACGATGTCGATACAGGGCGCGAGCTGGCGGCCAAGCAGGTGCCTTTTGACCCCGTCTGTCAGGAGACCAGCAAAGTAAGCATACAAAACTGGAGTGCAAAGAGTCGGTGCAGGAGATATTATGTGATAAAATGAGATGGTGATATTTTATTTTACAATTTGGAAGATTTTTCCATCTGAAACAAAAAATATTGAATAACACATTCTTTCAATAAAATGTAGCATTTTAAAACTCCCACTTTTGAGCGGGTGCCCCTAATGAACATTTAACAATAGGCGTTTTATTACCTTTAATTTTTTGGTAACACTTTACAATAAGGTTTATTAGTTAACATTAGTTAATGTATTAACTATCATGAACAAACCATGAGCAATACATTTGTTACAGTATTTATTTATCTTTGTTAATGTTAGTTAATAGAAATAAAGCTTTAATTGTTTGTTCATGTTTGTTCACAGTGCATTAACTAATGTTAACAAGATTTAAATAAAGTATTAGTAATTCTTGAAATTAACATTAACAAAGATGAATAAATGCTGTATAAGTACAGTTCAGTATTAGTTCATGTTAACTAATGAACCTTATTATAAAGTGTTACCAATTTTTTAAATACTTTTAGGTTTTAACTCAAAAAAATATCCTAGCCAAATTGCATTCATTTAGCCTGGGTGCCAGCCGATCTTAGCCCCACCCACCACATTTTGAAAAACGGGAAGATCGGTCTGGCGTTTTTACGTTGAGGAGCTACTATGCGAGTACCAAAACTGGCCGACGAATCAAATTGTGAGGGCGGGCTTTATACAATGATTTTCACCTTCGTAAAAAACTTTAATATGTCTTCTTTAAAACAAGACCAAAATTAGGCTTTAGACCCAAAAACGCCAGAGTTATATTAATTTAAAGGTGTACATCACCTTTTCACCACCCCCACTTATAAAGGGCTGCGCCAGGTAAAGGGTTAATATCCTAATAATTTTTGACCCATACAATTTATTGTTGGCTATTGCTACAAATATACATGTTCGACTTATGACTGGTTTTGTTGTCAGGGTCACATATACTATTTGAAGTCAGCTGTTTCAAAAAGCCTATAGTTTGCTATAGCAATTGTACATTGCAGTTGGATTTTTATCCATCTGATAGTGAGCGACAGCATGTGCCACCGCAATTTTAAGATGACACATTTATTCACTGGAAGGTTTTTACTCACTTTCTGCTCACACTTCACTCCACAGGAAGTGAACGCGCTGGAGTGTGAGATTCAGCTCTTGAAGAACCTGCGTCACGAGCGCATCGTTCAGTATTACGGCTGCTTGCGTGATCCAGTGCAGAAGAAGCTGTCCATCTTCGTTGAATTCATGCCAGGGGTGTGTATATTGTGTTTGCTGCATGTTGTTTGTCGGGGGTTGTGAGGCGTTTACTCACAAGTTTTTTCAGTCCTCAAATGTCAATTATTGTTTCCTTATGTGTTTGTGTTTATGCATTATGTATCTGGCCCTTTTGCCGTGCCAACTTTGTGGGTGGCATTTCTGCATGAAAACCTTTGATTGTGTACCTTTGAGCCCTTTCAGCATGCTGTATTTCAGATTTAGGAAGCTGTAAAGTATGCCTGATCGCATAAGTCTCCACTCAGAACCGATCCGCAAAATTGGATGTTGTGAGAGTAAATAGCATTTTTGGTTGTGTTCTTGAATTTTGCCATATAATATAGTTCACGTTTTATTTTGTGCCACCATACTTACTCGTGTAACTACTCTGTCTTTAAATAGAAAAAATTATTTGGTGGCTTCTAAGTTCATCCTTGTTTGGATCCTAAGGAATGAATGGGGCTAGGCTAAATGCTAACACATTCACAACGCGCTGTACAAAGATTAAGTGCATGCATTGAATAAAGATATTTATGTATTAATTAGTCAAAGTTAAGGTACGAACATAGTAAAATATTGAAAAACTGTGGTGTTTTTCTTTAACGCTGAATTTCGTTGAAATGGGGTGGTCCCAACCGTGTCATAGGCCGCAACTAAAACTGCATCAAATTTCTCTGTTTGGTTGTTAATCGGCGCGTAAGTGCATATAATGTAAATGACACTAACATGTAGTGAATTATAAGATAACCAGAAGTAGTGGGATAATGTTTTGTATATGTTGCTTGCTCGTGACTCGCTCCGCCCGCGGTACGCCTCAAGGTAGTCGAGTTTATTCAGAAAGAATCTGTATAGCAGTCTTTTATAAATCTGACTCTAAATGAAAGCATACAGCATATGCAAACAAATATTCATATAACCAACTGCTATTTATTTTTAGCAAGTAGTATTTTAAGACAATGTCATTGTTTAACTGGTAAAATGAGTCTGCACTTTCCGAGCAATGTCAAACCCACGCCGATGGTCTTTGTCAGCACAACCACACTGTTTTATGAGCTAATTTTCCCTGCGAATTAGAGTCTTAACTAGCATCATATGTGGCCTGTCCCATCCATCAATCTGATTAAATATGCACAGAGTCTCATTGTCACATATTGCTTGGAAAAGGGGAATGTAATGTTTCACTGTGGTCTCTGGCAAACGGATACATCACTGCCCCGGAGCCAAAGCCACCAGCCGCTTCGAGCCACTGCAGGGTCCTGATAAGCACAGGGGTGAAGTACAGAGAAAAGGAGAAGAGGATATGAGAAATAGAGGAAAAGACATTGAATGAGTGAGATTAGAGTGAAGAATGCATTGCATGAGGACAGAAATTACAAGGTTGCTAGGATGTGTAGGAGTATAATGCGGTAGGAGTATGGAACACAATGAAGCATTGGTTTTAACTTCCAAAACAAGGAAAGGTAGGAACGCCACAGCTACAAAAAGCCTTACCTGTGAAATCAAGGCTAAAGTCTCATTATCTAATTTTGAGATTAGAGCTTTTTGTCTATCTATGATTTTAATGGCTTGGTTTTTACAGACAGGGTCACAAATGTATTAGTGTACTTTCACAGAGGTGACATTTTGAGCGCACATCATTCAGACAAATGATGAAGAGCCTGTGTGCTTGAAACATCACCTTTCTGTAAGTCCGTTAATACATTTCTATTTTTCAGAGCCGTTGTGTGCCGACCTTGCCTTGTTATGCTTTAATATGTTTTTTTGGTCATGCACCCATTTTTGCTGAAGACATTATATACAAATGTGACACCATTTGAATGGAGCAAAGCAAATCTGTCTGCGGTTTTCTTACTGTAGCGTCGCATGTGTTAGGCGATGTAGTCCTTGAGGAGACATTGTTTCCACGCCGAGGGGTGTAAACAGGAACCCGAGGAAATATGAACTTTGTTTGGGCTAGTGTTTCAAAGAAACAGACGTATGCGAGGATCGTTTGGCACTAGGGTCTGTTTTTCCGAAAACTTAAAAAAAGATTCAGGGTTCCGAGAAGCCAAACGCATCCAGCTCCAGATTTATAAACATCTAAGCGGATTTCCCTGTAAGCAGCTTATTGATGCTCTTAATAACAATCACCCTTTATAGTGTTCTTCATGGATTTACCTTGTTTTTACATATTGTTAGGTAAAATAACAGTTATGTACATTCAAACACCTTTATGATTTTTGCTTTTAGAAAACAACATGCATGTATACACTTTGCATTGTATAGCTTTATGCATTACAATCATTCCGATAAAACACAGGTTTTTATCTTGGTATGTACTTTGATAACCGTTTGATACCTCTGTGTGCGCAGGGCTCTATAAAAGACCAGCTGAAGGCGTATGGAGCGTTAACTGAAAAAGTAACCCGCAGATACACCAGGCAGATCCTGCAAGGAGTCCACTACCTGCACAGCAACATGATCGTACACCGAGACATCAAAGGTATGACAAGCTAAATTCACCACGAGTTTTACTTGCAACGGACCCCAGTGGTGGGTGCTTTTTGTTTGGCTTTGTAATGTAAATCAGGGATTGCAGAACCTGATTGTTAATTAGCGTAATCCTACACGTTTCTTTCACGCATACTTGCACCACCCACAAACTTAAAATGTATCATTAGGCGCTTTTCCATTGCATAGTACCCCATGGTTTAGTTTAGTTTGGGTCGGGTCAGCTCACCTCACTTTGGCGTGGTTAGCTTTTCCATCGAGTTTAGTATCACTTCGGAGTGGGAGGGATTATAGGCGTGTCGTTATATTTACGCTGGCTACTGCTGTGACATCATACACGTGAGAGCGTTGTTGTACATTCCCATACATTCATTTATTTCTCAGTCTGCCACAAAATTAAAATTGGCCACCACAAATTGATGTTTGCACATCGCGTTTATAACTACTTCTGTTTCACATAACAGTTTCTGTTCAAACACCCGACCCGTGGCGTCAGTCGACGGCGCTCCGCTGAGCCTCATTCAAGTTGCATTTAAGCATATATAATGCGGACGTGCACGTCGCGAATGTGCCGCCACAAACTGCAAGTCTGGAAAAACCTGTTATGGTGTCCCGGATTCTCAACCTGTGGATGTTTTTCATCACTAAAAGGGTGTTTGGAAACTTATAGCAGAACACAGATAACAACATGTTTGCTTGAGACAGCGCAAGCTAGCAGTAAGCTAAAGCTAATATTTACATTATAGCGATGACGTGACGATTCTCTCAGACCAATCAGTGATCTACAGTGTTTTCGCGTCACGTTTGGTATCCGCTCGGGTCGCTTGGAACCCCAACCGAGGTGGTACGAAAAAAAGTATTGGGTACTACGTACTGCACCCAATGGAAAAGCTCCCAAAAGTAAGCTGACCCGACCCAAACTTAACCAAACCGTGGGGTACTATGCAATGGAAAAGCGCCAATTGATTGGTCTCAAGAGGCTCACCAGTTTTTTAGGTTTAGATTAAAGCAAAACATCCACCCTTTTTTAAATATTTTACTTTGTTCTTACCTCAACTTAGACAAATTAATACATACCTATCTTTATTCAATGCGTGCACTTAATCTTTGTACAGCGCATCGTGAATGTGTTAGCATTTAGCCTAGCCCCATTCATTCCTTAGGATCCAAACAGGGATGAATTTAGAATCCACCAAACAATTCCATGTTTTCCTCATTTAAAGACTGTTACATGAGTAGTTACACGAGTAAGTGTGGTGGCACAAAATAAAATAGTAGTCAGGAGTGATGATGTTACTGCGCCCTGAGGTTGAAGTGCTGCAAACTAAGTGCTCTTCCGCCATACAATATAGTTCTCATTTTTATCCGTTTAAAAATCGGCACGTTTTATTTTGTGCCACCATACTTACTCGTGTAACTACTCATGTAACAGTTTTAAATAGGAAAAACATGGAAGTGTTTGGTGACTTCTAATTTCATCCCTGTTTGGATCCTAAGGAATAAATGGGGCTAGGCTAAATGCTAACACATTCACAACGCGCTTTACAAAGATTAAGTGCATGCATTGAAAAAAGATAGGTATGTATTCATTCATCTAAGTTGAGGTCAGAACAAAGTAAAATATTGAAAAACGGTGATGTTTTCCTTTAAGCCAGGCCTAGTCCTGGCTTAATCTAAACCCTGTTAGGGAAACTGCCCTGAATTTGGGTCTGATTTGCTTTAGACAACAGTATTTCTTGTATATTTTTGCATTGGAAAACTCTCCCCAGTCTTGCGTGAACTACCACTTATGATAGTTCACGCATAATGAAATGACCAGCTAATCTTATTATTAATATAATATAATAATTTATAATTTAGACATAGACATTCCTTCTGCTAGACAGAGACTCTTCTCCAAACTGTTATACTGTACCAACGTCACAAGTAGACTTGCCAAATAAACCCTGTTTGATACACACAGTTGCCCTGGATGGTATTTGGATAAACTAAAAAGTTATTTATGTCATGACATTAGATAATAAAATACCATTATCAAAAAACATTAATTTTAAGTGAATATTGGCAGAAGCACACTTTTTCATTTTACAAAAAGAACTTCGGGAATAAATGACATTTTTTTTTCACTTTTAAGATCTTTGTACATTGCTATCTAATGCAATGAAATTAATATATTTTTTAGTCTGGTCCTTATTATGGGACCACTGTCTGTGTAAGCAATAAACTCTCTGTCCTACCCCTAACCATTCTGAATATGTGCTCTGTGCAAAGTCTTTCTCTGTCCTCTTCTTGTCTTTTATCGTATTCAGTCTCACTGTTCACAGTACAGCGAGACTTCCAGGGTGTGGAACTCTTGTGGCTGGCGGGAATTAGTCACTACTCAAACAACCACAAATCTCACGGCTAACATGGCTATACAAGGCCACCTCCAACGGAAAATCATTACTTGATGCGTGGGAAGAAAGACTAGTGTCTCGATCTTCAACCCCCACAACTATAAGCAGCTTATAATTTTCTGTAGTCGTCATCTTGGTGAGACAAAAACGCATGTATGTCTGGTCGATGTAAACCGATCCACGTTTGTTTCCTCCCAGGTGCTAACATTCTGCGGGACTCCTCTGGAAATGTAAAGCTGGGAGATTTTGGAGCAAGCAAGCGCATTCAGACAATTTGTATGTCAGGGACAGGAATCAAATCAGTCACTGGCACCCCCTACTGGATGAGCCCGGAAGTCATTAATGGAGAAGGTTACGGACGCAAAGCAGATGTCTGGTAAGATCTGGCAGGTTTTTACAGAAATTTTAAATTAATAATAATAATTTATACGATTTGAATACTTATTTAATGTGATATTCCCTGCTATTGGTTCTTACTATATGTATAATCATTTTAAGGATTTAATTTATAGTACGTAAAAATCTTCTCTTTAAAACTTTTTCATATAAACAGTCTGATTTAAGTTTTAGGAATCACAACTCTAGCTAACTCTTATGTATTTTTGCTCTTTCAGGAGTGTGGCTTGCACAGTTGTAGAGATGCTAACTCAAAAGCCCCCATGGGCTGAATATGAAGCAATGGCTGCGATTTTCAAGATCGCAACCCAGCCCACTAAACCAAACCTGCCTGAAGGTGTGTCCGACACATGCAGGGACTTCCTGCGGCAAGTATTCGTGGAGGAAAAATGTCGACCCACTGCCGAGGGCCTTCTTAGCCACCCTTTCGTTCAGGGTGCCTTCTGAGACCCTACGGCTTTTACAGATCTACGGTCTCTCTGGAATCGCCCAGGGAAAACCATACATCTGTCTGCGGACAATCACCACTCTGCCTTCCAGGGTCCGGAGAAACCCATCAGCCAGCCAAGTGAGAACAAACAAGCCCATAAAAAGGGATGCAACATCTCAAAAGATTCACAATAAGATACAGTGGACAGCCAACCTATTAACACTCTGATAGCACATCATGTTATCTTACTCTTGTGTTGCCCTATCCCAAACGTGCACTTGATGGGTGCAGTTCACTAAACAGCAGGGTGTCCCATTTATCATTTTATGATAAAGAAGGGTGTATATGAGTGTCCTCTTTGTGGCTCTTTGTGTGTGGTGCACACTATTACAGGAGGACAGTGAGGGTGCCATTTGGGACAGGGCTTATGGCCCTAAGGTGGTAAGCTAGCTTTTCACAAACTTAAGCCCGAGTATAGTCTGTTTTTTATGTGTACGTGCACGGTCAAATGCACAGTCTTGCAAAGTACAGTTAAAGGAACAGTATGTAAGAAATGTATATCAATTAATCATAAAATGGCCCTGATATGTCACTAGACATTAAGAAATCATTTTCATTTCAAACACTTATATCACTCACAACAGTGGTTCGGCCAGGATATTGTCATTTAAAAAGTGGAGTTGCAGCCCTCAACTGATGTTCATGTTGTCATGTTGTGTATTGGCCACCAGTTGTGTGATTGCAGTACCAGTTTTAGCCACAAGTTTTGTGATTGCAGTACCAGTTTTGGCCACAATCCTACATACTGTTCCTTTAACTCATACAGTCCTGCCCAAGAATATTTGCACCCTTGGTAAATATGATCAAATAAGGCTGTGAAAATTCATCTGCATTGTTAATCCTTTAGATTTTTCATTTAAAAAATTCACAATGTATCCTTTCATTGGATAATAAGAATTTAAATAAGAATTTTGGATATTAAGAATTTAAAACAGATGGATGTGCATAGCAACAAAATGCAGTGCATCTCCTGGGCTTTATACTACAGTCTTCTGTAGGCGCATGTGCGATCGACATGAACAATGTACACGGGGTTTCAAAAATCTGGTGTTAAGCGAACAGTATGCGCACACTCTTCTGATGATGAAAATTGCATTGTAAACGGACCATGGCGTACGCTTAGAAAATGGACCATACTTCGGCCTTTAGTGATGAAATTCATTCACCAAAAAAACTGTTGTAAAGTCGAATTATCAACGTTATCAAAGTAATTCACTTTAAATGGACTGCAATACCGTAAACTAATATAATACAAAATATTTGAACAGGGCTACAATGGTGAACTTTAGCTTAGCATCTGCAACTACAGCATCCAGTAAGAAAATATTCAGTTGTGTCTTTGGCAGTGTTTTCAGCTACTTCTTTATAAACAGTGAGTCTATGGTGTTACAGAAGATGTCACTGATTCAAAACTATTCGGCAAAGCACTTAATACACTTACATGTGTTATCTATCTAGAAGATAGATAGGGTCACTGCCTAAACTATACCGTTTGGTTTACATTGGTTAATGTCGGTTGACCTAAGCGATTGGACAGATCTCCTGATCGGTGTACAGTATAATGCATAATGTGATACTCGAATCACATCGCTGGACAAATCACACAGGTTCTGATTTTAGCACAAATGTATTTGTATCTCCAATGGTGGCTAGAAGTCTTTTTATATTACTTTTATATCATTCGGTCTTTAAGTGAGATTATTATTACCTCTGTAGCCCTGGGTTTAATCCTAAGTGTCATTGAAAATAAATTTAAAAGACCTTGTGGAGCAAATAGATAAATGTACTGTACAATACTCGTTGGAGGGATTTTTTCAAAGATTACTTTTTGTTTAATGGTTAGAATCTAACCAAATAAAAATGACACAAAATATGTACCACCACCAAAGTGAGTGGTAAAGACATGTAAAATGTATGTCATTGTTTTTATGAATGAAGACTGTATAAACAAATGTTTTTATATAATGTAAAGTTTATTTAGTTAAAGTTGCTCTTGTTTTAAAGCACTCTCTTTACCCAGAGTTAATCACTGTAAATACATTCCCATTGCACTCTTTGACTCAACGTAGAGCAACAGCACATCGAAATATCTAATTGGAGAAATATTTTTATACAGTTTTTTTTTTATTCACATGTTCAGAATGACAATACCAAACGTTTTTGTATTATACAAATTACCCTAAAGTGTCAAAGCAATATTTCAGAGAAGACGGCTGGTATGTTAGCATCTTTGTACTGTCTGATCCATTTAATACAACCAAAGAGCAAATGATATGCTTGAATTATGGATTTGGTAAATTCAAAGCTGTTCCGTTTTTGACCAATATTGTTGTAATAGACACTTTTCCTTTTTTTTGTAGACTATGTCTCTTTTGGGGAATATCAATCTGTTGTCATGCAAACATTTTGATTTTCTTCACGTACATCATTAAGTCATGACAAAAAAAATGTTAGGATGCATTTGTTTAAATGCCACTCTTCAATTTTGTCCTCATATAAATGTTACTTTTTTAATGCTTGAATGCTACGTCCTTAACTCAAGAACTACACCAGCGAAGATCAAACCAGCTGTTCGTTAAACATGTTGCAATTTGTGCCTTCTCTGATTCCCTTATTCTGAGAGGTCAGTGGTTTTTAAAAACATTTAATAGTGGAATGTGTAACCTGAAGTCCTTTAGATGGTTTCGGTAACATGCAACGAAGCCCTAAAGGACACACTTGCTGAAGATCTTTTAGTGATGATTGTATTGTAAATACATTGTACCAAGTCATAATGTTTCATTATATTCATAGTACTTTAGTCACAGTGTATTATTAAGATTGTGGAGAAGTCTGGGTTATAGATGAGAGTAAACATGATCTTGACCTTGACTGGTTTTTGAGGGTAGTATTCTGTGCTGCCTTGATGAAAAAGCTTGGAGACATTTGTAAGTGATTTTGTACATTGGAATAAATAAAATTATTGTATAAAATAAGCTTGTGTTTTTTATTGTTATTTACGCATTTTAACTGGAAACTGTAACTTGTCATTCATTTCATTTCAATTTAAGTAACAATTGGGGTGTTTTTCGTATTGCCTTACTCTTTAAATTACAAAACCTTTAAAACAATGTTGGAGCGAATTTTGTGCCATAATTTTACAAACAAATTTGGCATTTTGCAAACAAACTCAATCTGCTTTGCAAAGGGAAAACTTGACTCGCAAACTAACAGAAAAAACTTTGCAAATAATAAAGGCAATTTGAGAGAAAATGCAGAGGTGTTACAAATATGTACTGTGTTTTGTAAATATGACCATGATTTTTTCACAAATGTGACCATGATTTTCTCACAAATGGGACCATGATTTTCTCACAAATGTGACCATGATTTTCTCACAAATGTGACCATGATTTTCTCACAAATGGGACCATGATTTTCTCACAAATGGGACCATGATTTTCTCACAAACGGGACCATGATTTTCTCACAAATGTGACCATGCAATCCAAAACAGCAGATGGCGCTGTTTCAACCTTATTAGGCATTTTCAACTAGTCTCCCTGAAAAGCCCTGAATTTTAACTTACATATCACCCCGGACAGTGCCAGCAACTGAATGAAGACTAAATTAATTTTTCGTGGTTCATGTTGTTAATCTCTGGATTTATTGAAAGTGTTGATAATAATTAATGTCTGTTAATAGTAAACACATTCTGTGTGTAAAGACATTGAATTCCATCTGAATTCTATACATTTGCAATTGTCAATCCCTATACCCCGTCTGATTCTCTAAATTCTCTTCTTTTGGTGATAAGAAACTCACCATCACTGGACTTTTTTAAGTGATCCTTAAAGACTTATCCTTTTAAAATAGCTTACTATTGCAAAATGATTATTACTAACTTGTTTACTTTTGTATGTGTATGTTCCTGAGAATCTCATATATTATGGTGCTTTGAGTTTTAGAAAGTGCATTATAAATAAAATTTATTATATCCCCTGCAGAAAAATAACAGCTAATACCAGCCTATGCTGGTTGACTGGTTTAACCCTCTGGGGTCTAAGGGGTTTTTAGGGCCCTGGAGAAGTTTTGACCTGCACTGACATTTGTGCTTTTTTCAGTTGCTTAAAAACATAATAATGGCAAAAGTCTTATAACACTGCATTCAGCACAAACTGGGCTACTATATTATATGATTAACATGTATGTACATGTTTGTATTTTTGAGAGAAAAATGTTTATGCGTGGTTTTTGAAAAAGAAAAACATTTAAGTGACTGATATAAGTCCACAAAACTCATTCTAAACATGTTTTCCTAAAACTTTTCAAAGTAGGATCTAGTAGTCTAGAGTTTTTTCTTTAAAATGATGTGAAAATCATTCTGCTTACTCCTTCACATAACACAATATATTGATTTACAATTTCAAAGTCACTTTTTGGTTAGGAAGGCAATATGCAAGGAGGCTGGAAGCTCTTGAATAATCTGTGATTGACAATACACTGCTGAAGAACAATACACTTGCATAATGACCTGCATAATGAGCCTTTAGGCAGGAATGTGAAGATGCCATTATTGTTAAGTGTTTGTTTGTGAAAGCAAGACAAAAGAAATGCCTTCACATGCATGATCCTGCATTAAATAAACTTACTGTGCAGAGATATACGCGAATAAACTGGGTTTTAGATGTGTTTAGATGCGTCTTAATACAAAGTGCGTCAAATATGATTGTGTGTTTGTGTATGCGTTTGGCCGTTGATCACGTCTGACGGAAGCACAAAGAAAACATAAGCGCATGGAGATAACTTTTATTTACTAGGCGAGAGTAACCAAGTAGATGTGATGTTTGCAATCGTCTTTTATAAGAATACCAAAAAGCGCGTCAAATGAGGCATCGTGTCTTTGTGTGTTCATTTGTACATCGCGTCACACCGTCGAAGCACACACACTTGCATCTTTTATAAGAACACCACAAAGTGCGTCAAATATGAGGCATCGTATGTTTGTGTGTGAGTTTGGACATCGCGTCACACAGACGAAGCACACACACTTGCATCTTTTATAAGAACACCACAAAGTGCGTCAAATATGAAGCATCGTGTGTTTGTGTGTGCATTTGGACATCGCGTCACACAGACGAAGCACACACACTTGCATCTTAAGAATACCACAAAGCGCGTCAAAAATGAGGCATCGTGTGTGTGTGAGTTTGAACATCGATCCTATCACACTGACGAAGCACACACACTCGCGTCTGTCTGGAGATTTAGGCGCGAGTAAACAGTTATGTGGTGTGTGCAATCGCATCTTTTATAATGATACCACAAAGCGCTTCAAATATGAGGCATTGTGTGTTTGTGTGTGCGTCTGGACGTCGATCGAGTCACACTCGCGTCTGGAGATAACTTTAGTTACAGTCACTAGTAAACAAGTAGATGTCATGTTTCCAGCACTCGGATAAAAACTCAACACAGCAGTGAATGGCTGCAGAGACGGAATGTCCATTGACTGTGGGGTTGATTAATGAATATGGATGATCTCTGCTCTTCTCTTCAATGGAGCGGGGCGTGGCTCATTATAGATAATGAAGCAACAGAAGAAAGACGGTACATCTCTCTCTTCTGATACAGTTAACAACGAATTACAATATTTGTTTTCGATTTCACTTACATCATTTAAAAGCAGACATTTGAAGCATTATGTAGACATTTATCTTTTGTTTGTATGACAAGTATTCGTTAAGTTACAGTTCATTTTTCTGACGTGTTTCTGAAAGGACTTCACTTAGGGAGAGAGAACAAAACGCGCATCATGTTTATTTTCTTAATTTTGCGAAAAGCACAACATTCTGTTTTTATTGGGAGTGGACAGAAAAAAACTAGACACTTTAACGTTTTAAATGATGTATAAATCATATCTGTATGTCCAAAATCAGCAGAGTTATCTAAGTCTCTTTGGGGAGTGATTAAAAAATAAAGAGTTTGCGGCGCCCGCGCCGCAGCCGACCCCAGAGTGTTAAGACGGTGTTCCAGCCTGGTTTTAGCTTAAGCTAGTATTAGAAGGATTTTTGCTTTTATACTGTAGCTGGTCAGGCTGATCACACCAGCCCAAACCAGCTTGACTAGGCTGGAAGCTTTGCCAGCTTGGCTATTGTGAAAGAAGCTGGTTTAAACTGGTCCTCCTAGCCTGACAAGATAAGACCAACTTTAAAAGGATTAACATTTTGTAGAAGTTTATCTTGTTCAGAGTGCTCAAATGACTATGATCCTGGTTGGTTGGTTACTGTTGCTTGAACTGGCCACTCTGTCCAGACAGCCGATGTTGGGTTTATTATGTCCCTACCACACTCTTTCTCCAAAGAGTTTCATTTATTATCCTGCATCTTTTGATAAGCATTGTAAGTTGAATTCATTGTCTTGACACACAGAATTTGTTTACTATTAACAAACATTTATTATTATTAACACTTACAATAAAATCAGTGAGATTAACAGAATGAAGCCCGACAAATGAAATGTCTTTATTCAGTTGCTGCCACTGTCAGGGGTGATATGTATGTTAAAATTCAGGGCTTTTCCCCTGGGCTTTTTTCCAATGCCTGAAAAAGTTGAAACAGCGCCATCTGCTGTTCTGGATTGCATGGTCCCATTTGTGAGAAAATCATGGTCCCATTTGTGAGAAAATCATGGTCCCATTTGTGAGAAAATCATGGTCCCATTTGTGAGAAAATCATGGTCCCATTTGTGAGAAAATCATGGTCACATTTGTGAAAAAATCATGGTCACATTTGTGAAAAAATCATGGTCACATTTACAAAACACAGTACATATTTGTAACACATCTGCATTTTCTCTCAAATTGCCTTTATTATTTGCAAAGCGTTTTCTGTTTGTTTGCGAGTCAAGTTTTCCCTTTGTAAAACAGATTGAGTTTGTTTGCAAAATGCTGTATTTGTTTGTAAAATTTTGGCACAAAATTCGCTCCATAAATGTACCCGTGACATAGCGACTCGTAAAATATTTATCTGCGTTATGAGAAGCTTTAATTTTGGAGAGAAAAAAATCGTCTACTGCGTAGAGTAGACTAGAGTATGACATTGAGGTACCGCGAGAGCTATTCATAAGCTACGCTCTCGCGGTACTGTGGCGTCATACACCAATCGGTCTGCGCAATGCCACATGCAGTCAAACAGCTAATAAGCTTGTTCGACTTCATGCGGCTCCGCTAGAACTGACAAGCGGATGACGTCAAAGTACCGCGAGAGCGAGCCAAATTAAACTTCTTCATATGATTTCTTGAACCGAACTCGCGGTACTTTAACGTCATACGCCTGTCGGTCGATCAAGCCTAGTGTTTGGTAATAGTCCCACGTGCATGTTTGTGTTACTAAACATGCACGTCACCGCTCTTCACTGAACTCTTCGCTCTTCTTCAACGAAACACTACAGCTCGTGTCGTGACTTGCACAGTGCAATACAGTTTACAAAATGTCTGCGCCTCGTACGGTTATATGTCTTCTGAGGAACGACCTGCGTCTTCACGACAACGAGGTAATAGCACAGACTTCTACTAGCATAGAGCCGCATTTGTAACTAGCCTACTAACAAACTTCCGCCATTGTGTGTAGATTTTTGTATAATATTCTAGTCGAGATAACACCTATTAGTCATCACTTATTCATAATGAAACAACCATTTTATACATAAAATTCCCAAAATAATAAATAGGGTTCTTGTTGAGTTGGGAAACATATACATATTTAGCTAAACTCGGACGCTTATTGGGCAGCTCGTGGGCAATCGTCATAGGGGGCGTGGTTACACTAGATTCTTGTGACACGTGCCCAAGAGAATGTACCAAACCTGTTGTAGAATAAGTAAATATATGATCCAAAATGAAGTAAAAATCTTTCTTATATTTTTTTACGACGTTTGAATTTGAATAAATGAAGTAATGTGCTTTGTTTTAATTGTTTATAATTGTACTATAATTTTAGTTTAATAAGTTAAACTAATAAAGTTACAATTTTAAACGAGGATATATTTATGTTTTAATACTTAGTAAGTATAAAATTAATTTTACTTACTGTTTGTCAGTTTGAAGTATAAATCTAAAACAGCCTATTTTACTTCAACCCTACCCCCAATGTTTAAAACAATATTTGAAGAGCCCCACCTATTTGATTAATAAAATACTCTAGAGCTTGGGTAATCTCTATTTGAGAAACACTGCTGTAAATGTAATATTTTTAAATTCTAATAAAGTTCTAAAAGTTTTGTTTATGTCTATGCAAACGAGCAGTGATTTTTTGTCTTTATTTATGCAGGTGTTCTGCTGGGCTCAGAGGAATGCGGAGCACATAGTTGCCCTCTACTGCTTTGACCCACGACATTACCAGGGCACATATCACTTTAACTTTCCTAAGACAGGGCCATTTCGTTTACGCTTCCTCCTAGACAGTGTCATAGACCTGAGGGCAACGCTGAAAAAACAGGGCAGGTGAGAACACCAATACACACTTTATTTTCTTAAAGGTGAAGTAGAATGATTGAATGGGGTATTTATCCTTGTTCGGTGATGAGAAATGGACAAAAAAATGTTGGTTGGGTCTGTAAATGCCTTAGAAACTTCCTAAAAACCTTTCTTAGAAAGCTACATTAGGGTGGGGGATTTTAAACGCATGGTTTTGCACCTATGTAGTGTTTCTTCAGGCTTAACTGGCAACCTCATTATGAAGTGCAAGCACTTGATGCTGATTGGCTGCCACTCAAAAGAAGAAGCTTACACCAAGACTATATATTCTATCAAAATATTAGACTGTATTAAATGTAATATATATATTTTATAGACACTGGTGTTTATATAATGCCTACTATGTTTGCAGCACACTGTTGGTGAGACATGGAAAGCCAGAGGATGTTGTTAGTGATTTGATTAAGCAGCTGGGATCAGTCACTGCTCTGGCATTTCACGAGGAGGTGAGCTGAACCAGACAACATCACAGTCATCAGCATTGACAGACATTATTGGTCTATACTACGTAGTGAATGTTGAAGTTCATGAAGTCTGACACTTTCCATCCACTCCCTGTAGGTGGCGTCAGAGGAAAAGAATGTGGAGAAGAAGTTAAAGGAGGTCTGCTCTCAAAACAAAGTCAAAGTCCAAACTTTCTGGGGGTCTACACTTTACCACAGAGATGATCTCCCTTTCAGTCACATTAAAAGGTACGTTTTGCGGTTAATTCAGCCATTACGAACAATTAATGTATAAACTATTGATATTCTCATGCAAAATGTGTGAAATTTCTTAGAGTAAACTTACATTGGTTTGGACAATAAATAATAGTTTTAAAATATAAAAACAGTTGTCCCAGCTCATTAAAAAAAAATACAGAAAATATTTCATATAAATAGGAATGCCCTGGATTTTGTTTTCAACAAGTTAAACTTTCAAAGGACATTTTGAAAAAAGTACTGGAAACAATTTGTTTTGCAACTCCACTGTAACTTCCTGATTTATAGGGTCTGATGAGAAAATAAAGTGTCTATTATGATGCCATAACTATGACTATTCTCTTTTTACAAGGTTACCTGATATTTACACTCAGTTCAGAAAGGAAGTCGAGGGCCAGGGAAGAATAAGACCAGTGTTTTCTACTCCAGAACAGATAAAGTCTCTTCCCCCTGGACTAGAAGAAGGTCCTATCCTGACGTTTGAGGCACTTGGACAGACAGGTATCTTTACATAACTGTAGTAAAATTAAATATTTAAATCAGACTCGTCATTCAAGTCAGTACACTAACATCTTTGGCTTGATAAGAAATGACACATCCTTTAAGACAATGTTGTGCTCCAAACTAATGTTGCTTGCACAGCACCAGCAACTTTGTCACTGTGTGTCACAATTTTCTCTTTCAATGAGGTTGTTAGGTGACGTTCCTAATTCTAGTTGCCCTAGTAATAGTTATAAACGAGTAACCTTCCACCGCAGTAAATGATGAGAGATGGATGACTGCTTTACTCTTATTGATAGTCATTCCACGAAAGTCATCACCATTTGCATAAAGTTGAACTATTTCTTTGTCGAGTCACGAGACATGCCCACAGTTTTCCTGTTTGACTAACATTGTAAAGTTAAAATAATTGTGTGTAATCGAATGAATCACTGATGAATTGAGTTATTTCCTGTCTATGGTTTCAGAACCAGTGGACAACTGCCGATCTGCCTTCCCATGTCGTGGTGGAGAGACCGAGGCTCTCGCTAGACTAAAACATTACTTCTGGGAAACAGTGAGACAAATTCCTCCACAATCATTCTTCAGCTAAACAAACTGGTATTGGTTTTAATTAAATGTCCTTATTTTATCACAGAATGCCGTTGCATCTTACAAAGAGACTCGGAATGGCTTGATCGGAGTGGACTATTCCACAAAGTTTTCTTCTTGGTGAGCCTTGTTCGTTTGGCTTCAAACTAATGTTGTAATAATGCAAAAGCAAAGCATGCTGAATGATGTTGAACATCAAGGGACGCTTTCCCGGACAGGGCTTACACTATATCCAGACTTAAATGCATGTTTGAGCTGCCTTCGCTTAAAAACATCTTGCACTGACATATTTTTACAAATATTAATGCCAATGTTGTGTCTCAATGCACACCAGCATTGTTTTTTGTAAGGTTTCTTTGTAAAAACTACTTAAATATCCTTAAATTTAACTAAGGCCTAGTCCTAGATTAATCTTAACCCTGTCTGGGAAACTGCCCCTAAAAGATATTTACATGACATGACATGTTATCATACTGCTTCAGGCTTGCATTAGGGTGCATATCACCGAGGTACATCTATGACCAGATTAAAAAGTATGAGGCTGAAAGAACAGCCAACCAGAGTACATACTGGTGAGTACTGTATGTGAGATGCCGAATCAGTGCAAAAAACTAGGTGTTTAGCAACATTCCAGAATGACTCATTAAATTGTTTTTTTCCAGGGTAATATTTGAGCTTCTCTGGCGGGATTACTTCAAGTTTGTGGGTTTAAAATATGGAAACCGAATATTCCATATCAACGGTATGTCTGGATTTTTTTTTTATTAATAACATTTTGTTATTTCATTCAGTGTGTATTTTTTTATGTTTTGTGCATTCTACAGGTGCTGGTCATATAATTAGAATATCATTAAAAAGTTGATTTTTGTTCACTTAGTCCATTCACTTATATAAATTATATTCATTCATTACACACAGACTGATATACACTTACCTAAAGGAATATTAGGAACCTCTGTTCAATTTCTCATTAATGCAATTATCTAATCAACCAATCACGTGGCTTCAATGCATTTAAGGGTGTGGTCCTGGTCAAGACAATCTTCTGAACTCCAAACTGAATGTTAGAATGGGAAAGAAAGGTGATTTAAGCAATTTTGAGCGTGGCATGGTTGTTGGTGCCAGACGGGCCGGTCTGAGTATTTCACAATCTGCTCATTTACTGGGATTTTCACGTACAACCATTTCTAGGGTTTACAAAGGTGTGAAAAGGGAAAAACATCCGGTATGTGGCAGTCTTGTGGGTGAAAATGCCTTGTTGATGCTAAAGGTCAGAGGAGAATGGGCAGACTGGTTTAAGCTGATAGAAGAGCAACTTTGACTGAAATAACCACTCGTTACAAGTGAGGTGTGCAGCAAAGCATTGCGGAAGCCACAACATGCACAACCTTGAGGCGGATGGGCTAAAAAAGCAGAAGACCCCACCGGGTACCACTAATCTCCAATACAAATAGGAAAAAGAGGCTACAATTTGCGCGAGCTCACCAAAATTGGACAGTTAAAGACTGGAAAAATGTTGCCTGGTCTGATGAGTCTCGATTCTGTTGAGACATTCAGATGGTAGAGTCACTGACTGGCGTAAACACAATGAGAACATGGATCCATGATGCCTGGTTACCACTGTGTAGGCTGGTGGTGGTGGTGGTGTAATGGTGTGGGGATGTTTTCTTTGCACACTTTAGGCCCCTTAGTGCCAATTGGGCATCATTTAAATGCCACAGCCTACCTGAACATTCTTTCTGACCATGTCCATCCCTTTATGACCACCATGTACCCATCCTCTGATGACTACTTCCAGCAGGATAATGCTCCATGTCACAAAGCTCAAATCATTTTAAATTGGTTTCTTGAACATGACAATGAGTACACTGTACTAAGATGGCCCCCACAGTCCCCAGATCTCAACCCCATAGTGCATCTTTGGGATGTGGTGGAATGGGAGCTTCGTGCCCTGGATGTGCATCCCACAAATCTCCATCAATTGCAATATGCTATGCTATCAATATGGGTCAACATTTCTGAAGAATGCTTTCAGGACCTTGTTGAATCAATGATATGTACAATTAAGGCAGTTCTAAAGCCGAAAGGGGGGCAAACATAATATAAAAAGTATTTGTTTTCATTTAATTTTTTTTTTAAACGTTAATTGCTCAAAACTTTATTTATCAAAATGAATTGCCTTATGATCTAAAGGTCTGCAAGATAAGCTTGTGCCATGGAAGACAAATATGGCTCTGTTCAATGCATGGAAAGGTAATGTGACTTAAATTTTTCTTAATTTTGGAACCATGTGACCTAAAATGTAGAATCAACTGATCAACATTTCAGTGAATTATAAGATATGAACTGAAGTCTTTTTACCAATGTTTCTCAGAGGGGAAAACAGGGGTGCCATTCGTAGATGCAAACATGAGGGAGCTTGCGCTGACAGGATTCATGTCAAACAGAGGACGGCAAAATGTAGCCAGCTTTCTCACCAAAGACTTGGGTTTAGACTGGCGACTGGGTGCCGAGTGGTTTGAATACCTTTTGGTAGGAAATATTTTATATATTTGTGTGGGTGGATTAATGGTTTCTGGATTTTGGTTTGAAAAAAGTTTTGCACTTTTATTTTTTTCATGTTAGGTAGACCATGACGTCTGCAGCAACTATGGAAACTGGCTTTATAGTGCAGGAATAGGAAATGACCCACGAGAAAACAGGAAGTTCAATATGATCAAACAAGGACTAGACTATGACAGCAATGTAAGTAACAGTTTTCACATGTTTAGGCATACAGTAAACCACTTAATAAAGCATGTGAATGTTTAAAAGTATCATGCTAAAAATACTTCTGGGGCACTAATGGCTGAGTGACACAAATTGTGTTATTTTTGTAAGCGACTTTGTCTTTATTTTCCAATTGGCTTTTAAGGCTTAAGCTTACAGTATATGAATCATCATTTTATCCACCTGTCCTGGTAATTATTTACTTTTTATATATTCTTTATTCTTTATAAGCAACAGCTTCTGCGA
This sequence comes from Paramisgurnus dabryanus, assembly GCF_030506205.2. Taxonomy (NCBI): domain Eukaryota; kingdom Metazoa; phylum Chordata; class Actinopteri; order Cypriniformes; family Cobitidae; genus Paramisgurnus; species Paramisgurnus dabryanus. The sequence continues at coordinate 19,964,799 of NC_133358.1, read as the reverse complement.
TGACCATAAATGTAAATTCAGGAAGGGGAAGTTACACGTGAGTCAGATAGAGATTATCGCAGTATGATAAGACTTCTGTAGCATTTTCTTCTTAAAAGACACAAACTTAAATCTCTCTATAAATTCTTAAACAGGAAATATTTTTTAATTGTGTCTATCTCCTCATTCTTTTGTATCTGTTTAGGGGGATTATGTCAGACTTTGGGTTCCAGAGCTTCAAGGTATTAAAGGTGGGGATGCGCACACCCCCTGGACCCTCAGCAACGCATCGCTTGCACATGCCCAGGTATTTCTCAATCAAACGTACCCCTCCCCGATTGTCATAGCACCTGAGTGGAGTCGTCATGTCAACAGTAAAGCAGTAAGATTTCAATTAACTAAAATAAAGATTCATCATTAACAAATTAAGGAAGCATGCATGTATGGTTAATATTGTAAAACATAATTTATTTTATAGTCTGGTGCACCATCAGCAAAAGGGAAGAAGGGTCCTTCTAACACACCAAGGCAACACAGAGACAGAGGCATTGACTTTTATTTCTCCAAGAATAAACATTAGGAGCAGTAATGCTTCTAAGTAAGCTTCTGGTAAGGTCACAGGTTACAATGTGGAAGTGGAAATGAAAATGAAAACTAGTTGTGTGCTTTCTGTTACCCTCTAAATGCCAACAACTACCTCTTCTGTGTAGTGCATTGCAATAATTTCCATGTAACTGTGTATCATATATATTATTTTAAATACAGAATCGTGCTGCAACTTTTGTAATGTACCTGCAGATGTCATGGTTTAATGGAGTACCGTATGATGTTTTTTTCTTTGCTGTTTATTGGGTTAAACTTAAAAAGGGAAAGAGCTGGGGTTTTGGGGTTTTCTTGCATGAACCCATGTTCTGTATGTGTTTAAATAATGTACACATTTTGCCTGCCATCTTCATGTATTGAGAAAAGGGAAGTGGGTAGTGATGACTGTTTCAGTTGAAAAACGAGGGAAAAGCTGTTAGAGACAGCTGTATCAGACCCATGATTGCTGCGCAGGCAGATGGACATGTATCTATTAATATGTGTGTGGGGGTGTTATTAGAAATATGCAATATTTTGCACTATTTGTAGGTCACAAATAAAATACACGTTAACTTCTTTGTACAAAGGGTCACGTGTTCTTGCTTCTTTTTGCACCATCAGATCACGAATCATCAAGTTTTGCACAAGTCATTGGTCCAGTGCATAAAGAACAATTTGAGTATAATTTACATTTTTATTTAATTTCGTATGCTTTGCCGCACTAAAGTCATTTTTAGTGATTAACTGTATTGTTTTCTACATTAAATCATCCTACATAATGTAAAGAGCATCCTATATACCTTGATATTTTTAATATTGAATGAATGAGTAAGAACACGTCAAAGATTGAAATCAAATTTTGATTCGACGATAAGATTATTACACTTTGGGCTAAATTATAGACAGGGTCACAAATGCTTAAAAATGAACACTTAGCTTTTTTATATAATACTTAAAAAAACTCCTTAAAAAGACACGGCAGCAAAAAATGTATCTGCCAAATTTTATCTGTGTATTTTAGGCCACGCCTCTCAACAGCCGCCAGCTTTCTGAAACTGCTAGAACGCAGATTGGAAAAGTTGAGGAAATTGCCCATATTTGGTGTGGAGGTTGGACACTTGTGAACAGGCCTGAGATCTGTTTGACAGATCTTACTACAACGCACAAAGTCCTATCAGCTGGTCCCGAAACAGTTAAACTCCACCCCTTTTATGTTAACCGTTCTCAGCCGTGAATCCATTGGTTGTTGGTGTATTTCGTCACTCGTCTGACTGAGGTTTTTGCGAAACATTTCCTCTTGACTGTAAAAACGAGGTAAACATATTACACAGTTTTGTTCTAAGTAGTGTACTAAAATAGTTACGATAGTTTTTTTTATTTCTATCAGTTCGTCGGTAGTTTTAGGAAATGACATTTTAAGAGGCACGTTTTCTCCTTGCCAAGGAGTCAGGCGTGGAGATTTAACTTTACAGCAACTTCCGCGGATAGCCTAATATCGAGATTTTGCCCACAACTATGGCATCAAATTTAAGTATCGACTATAATGCGATTCCAGTAACGGCTTTAAACTGCAACCTCCGAAAGAAATTGGGATTGTACTTGAACCCCCAAAACACAGTGGCTTCAGATTGGAGGACAATCGCAGAAATGATGGACTTCACATACCTGGAGATAAAAAATTTCGAGAAAAGAGACTGTCCCTTCGAGAAGGTTTTAACAGAATGGGAAACACGTCCGGATGCCACAGTTGCAAATTTACTGTCAATTTTGGAAAAAGCTGAAAGGAAGGATGTTGTTTCAGACCTGAGTGACATTATAGGTATCGCACACATATCTGATCAAAAATAGATTTACTAGGAAGAAACTAAGATATTACCTTACATCTTTATAACCCAAATATTTAATGACGAAAGACCCTCATATTGTTAAAAATTGACTAATGTATCACCACTATGAGGAAGTGACTAATGCATTTAATTTGTAATTTATTCGTTGTGTTTGCACAGATGAAGACTGCAGAAAGCATGTAGAAAGACAACAGAAAATGCCTGTCCAGGTCCCTGTTGTGGACAGTTGTGGTCCCCGGACCCTGGAGCGAGACGGCATTACTGTGTACGATGATCCACAAGGTATGCGACTAACCCCATTTTATCTTTAACACACTACTTGAATATCACTTTCACTTCCTTGAGTTTTTTTCTAAAAGCAAATAATCATTATTCTTGTTTGTGTCATTTTAACAGGCATAACACCGGAGACCTTTGATGCATTCATTTGCTACTGTCAGAATGACTTCCAGTTCGTTCATGAAATGATCAGACAGTTAGAACAGGCCGAGTACAATCTGAAGCTGTGTGTGTTTGACAGAGACGTCCTTCCTGGTACATGTGTGTGGACCATCACAAGTGAGCTCATAGAAAGAAGGTTAGTCTGTTTGGGGTTGTGTATACTACTACTACTACTGCTGCTGCTAATAATAATAATGCATTTTATTTAGAGGTGCCTTTCAAAACACCCATGGACACCTTAACAGAATAACACAAAATATAATCATAACAACATCAGATCAACATTAAGATAACCCATGAGTTAAAATGAATCATAAAGCTATATACTCTCCTGCATAAAGTTTTAAATGTAAATATTTCTCTTACAAAAGTGCATTTATTTATCCCTCTGGAGCCGTGTGGATTACTTTTGCGAAGGATGTATGCACATTTTTGGTGCATGAAGGAGCTGCACCCTATATTCATCATATATTTAGATTAGGTTTTTTAAAGCAACACCAAAGAGGTTTTTTTACCTTAAAATAAGGTTTCCAAAAAAGTTTCAGTCGTTCATCCACTCGAAACAGGGTGAACGGCACTTTCACATTCGCTTGCTTTTCGCTTTTTTACTCTATCGGCCAAAACCGCACTAAAGAAGTTTCCAACCGTCGGGTCGCAGTCCTGTAGTTCGAGTGAAAACTACAAAAACTTGCTTTACGGCAGACCTACAATCCAATCAGAGCCAGCTTTGCTGCAGTAGGCTAAATTATTTACGACAGTGGTAATGGACACCTCTGCTTCCAACCTGTAGGGGGAGCAAAGAGCAAAAACTCTTTAGTGTAGCTTTAAAAATATCTGAATATTCGTTTGTATGAGAAAGGATGGACATATGTTACTTGGATGGCTTGAGAGTGAGAAAATAGTGGGGTAATTTTCATTTTTGGCCGAACTATCCCTTTAAAAGAAAAAATAGCGATGACGGGGCCAAGCACTAAGCCACCGTCCCTACATTTTAACCATCCAGAAAACAATGCACGGTGGTGACCTGCATTTAAGTGGTAAATAATATCAGTGGATCATTTTAATGTTGGACTGTACGTAAAACTAACCCTACCACAGTAACCCTCGCCACATATGTTTGTGGTTTTGCTTTACGCCTACTAGCTGACATCTCTCTGACAAATTTAGTCTGTACTAAATTTCATGACATTTAAGCATTCCCAGAACCTTAAATACAAATAAAGATAATGTTAAAGTTTGATACGTTGCTATTAGATTAGATAGATTAGATTACTATTAGATAGTTTTTTTTGTTGTTGTACAGGATTATAAAGCGAAATTTAAAATGCACACAAGAGGATGCGCACTCCAAAAATATAGAAAATAAAGAATACATCATTTCACACATACTAACATAAATTCTATCAGTCATGGCAACACTTTATAAGATTTCAGTAAGCCTTTTACAGTTTTACATCAGCTATGTCTTGGGTACAGTAAATACCTTTTTTTTTGTAAATACCTTGTTAAAGTTTGTTGAAATGGACACACTTCCTGATGCCAGTTGGTGGCGCTATGACTGGGACTCACAATACCCATATCATCAATAGGATCAGACCCAATGACCAAACATACACCCCAAGTTGTATTGGAATCAGACAGTGTATGCGTTAGATATGAGAGACGTTTCCAGTTTCTCTGATTTTGCAAACATTTTTGCTTCGTCATGGCATCAGTGGTCAGGATGTCAACAATCTCTTCATCTTCAAGCATCTTTAATGTCTTGGTATCAAGTTCATGCACTTTTTGCAAAATTCAAGATAGACCACTTCCTGTGGGTCGAAGCTAATGGAGAGTGTTTTGGTTGATGAGAACAGTCTATATACCAAGTTTTGCAGATGTGCATTCATGTATGTATGAAAAATGCACCAAGTCTTACCCGTTACACGCCTGTCTTTGCCCGGGCCTAATATGTGACAACTGACGTGTGCCAATTTTCTGTTTATTTTTAGCATGCTATCGGCCCTAAAATAAAATGAATGGTTAAAAAAATCTTTGGATGAACAATAGAGCGTCGCACCTCAGTATATGGGGCCTTAAAAGACAATTACTTCTGCGTATATACTGTATTGTGAAAGAGTGCACTAGCGACGAGGACATGACGTAACAGGGGAAACGGATGAAGATATAAGAGTTGAAGATCTCCCCATAAAGATATGAAACAAACTAACTAAAATATACATTTTTTTTATATGTTACACCTTAGATGTAAAAGAATGGTGGTTGTAATTTCTGATGACTATCTGGACAGCGATGCCTGTGACTTTCAGACAAAGTTTGCATTAAGCCTTTGTCCAGGTACAAGTTCCTTAATATTTATTGAATTGCATTTACAATTTTTTATTATTATTTTGTAAGCACTTGCCTTATTTGAACCATTGGACTCTGTACAGTAGTTTTTCTGTGACCCTGTATGTGATAGCCATCATAAACTGTCATCATCTTGATTATGCGATTTCACTCATTGATTTCAATCTTTGTCAATATTAAAGATATCAAGGTTATATTTTCAGACAATGTTCTTTACATTATGTACATTATGTAGGTTAAATCACAAAACAGTGACTTTAGCTGGGTTATCACAGACAGGGTCACGTATATATTCTTTTTGTTTTAATTTACTGTATTGTAATAGATAATAATGCATAAAAATTATAATGCATGTGTACAGTGAAAAACGTTCTTATTATAGACAGATCATACTATTTTTTTACTTAATATCTGTATCTGATACAGGGGCCCGCTCCAAACGTCTAATCCCTGTGGTGTACAAGTCCATGAAGAGACCTTTCCCAAGCATTCTCCGTTTCCTGACCATCTGTGATTACACCAGACCCTGCACGCAGGGCTGGTTCTGGAAACGTCTTGCCAAGGCACTATCACTCCCCTAAACATTTTCATAGACACTGTCTGCCTTTTTGGTCATCCCTCAGTAAAGCACACTCTTCTTGGGGGAGGATAAAGGGAAAATACCTCATTGTGAAAAATACCTGTTGCTCAATTGGAGAGTTTCTCAGATTCAATAGTGGGTCTGCAGTTTCAGCATTTCAATAAGGGTACTTTTTATGGTATTTAAATGAACCCTAATATAAAGTTCTCTCAATTTTCTAAAGATATGTAAATGGGCTTTTATACTTCTGTGTTTTAAAACTGTAATTGTTGTTTGCAACATGCAAAATTGTCATTTTGTAAGAAATCAATACATGCTATTTTATTTTAGTATTTTTGATGTGTAAACTGACTATACATAATCACACCAATTTCACTTTAAATGCGAAATTAAGTGCACTTTCTTCTGCCGTTCATACTGGGAATGTTTTGTGTTATAAATTATTACAATATACAAATATTTTATATTATAGACTATTATTAAATGTTTCTTGGTATAGTAGCAGGAAAACACAAATTAATAGTCATAGTTTGTTAACCATCTCCTTTGTCAACATGTTTTTATCACAGAGTAGATGGTGGCTTTTAACCTATCAAATGTGATCGTTTCCTGATTATTTGACATGTTTTATAAAGGTCTGGTTGTTTGTCAAATTCGTTTTTCAGTATTAAATTCGTGTTTAAAGATTTTCCCATTTTGTTTACAATTGTTCAACTGTTGCATGGTGCAACAAATAGAGCACATGTCTTAAAAAATTTGAATTTTTGTCACAAATGTACCTGTTTGTTAAAGTTCAGTGTAAATGTTGTTATTCACGGCATACATTATATGCATTTTATTTGTATATGATCACAAATATTCACCTATTGATTTTGATACAAAGACTAAAGATACTATGGACAATATTTTTTTATTGTGCATTAACAATGCAATTATAATAAGGCAAAAACATAATTTAAGTAAATAACAATCTCAACGAACAAAGCACTGCTTTAAAGGTGCAGTGTGTAAATTTTAGTGGCATCTAGTGGTGAGGTTGCGAATTGCAACCAGTGGCTTAGTTAACTGCTCACCTCTCGCTTTTAAAACGCATAGAGAAGCTACAGTAGCCGCCAGCAGACAAATATGTCATCTTCGGAGACAGCTTCGTAAAAAAAAGTTTGTCCCTTAAGGGCTTCTGTAGAAACCTGGCGGCACAAAATGGAGACTTCCATGTAAGTGGACCCTCAGTGTATGTAGATAAAAATGTCTCAATCTAAGGTAATAAAAACATAAGGGTTCATTATAAAAGGTCTTTATACACCCCTGATAATATGGTTTTGTATATTAGCTTGCATTTCTGTCAAGAGATCATTCTAAGAATTACACACTGCACTTTAAAGGAAAGCTAAAAACATAAATAAAAAACTTTGACATCAGGGTCTTCTAAAAGTTTAAAGTAATCCTCTTCCACTTTTAATTTGACTCTAGTTAAAAATGTATCATAAATTCAATAAAACCCATGGGCTTTATTTTCATATGAATATATGAATGTAAAATTTCTCCATTATAGACAAATTATTTAAATGGATAGTTCACTTTAAAATGAAAATTCCGCCATCATTTCCTCATCCTCATGTTGTTCTAAACCTGTGTGAATTAATTTTTTCTGATTACAACAAAAGAAGATATTTTGAGAAATTATAGTAAGATAGTCACCATTGACTTCCATAGTAGGAATAAAAAAATGTAATGGAATTTAATGGGTACCATCAACTATCAAAATATTTTCTTCATCATTTATCACAATACTTTCAAAATATTTTTTTTCCTACTATGGAAGTCAAATGTCACTTTCTGTGTGTGTTTACCATCATTTCTCAAAATATCTTCTTTTGTGTTCATCAGAAACCTGTGCATACAGGTTTAGAACAACATGAGGATAAGTAAATGATGACAGAATTTTCATTTTAAAGTGAACTATCTCTTTAATAGAAATTGAATGTGTTTATCTTTCAGTAGTGTACCAAAAAGTATATAATTTTTAGAAAACTGATATATTAGAACAATTGTAATGTTGTTTCAATTTCAAAATCACAGAAATTATGGTGATCAATGTTAAATTTATATCTCAACATTTCTAAAAATAGATAGACAATATATTTGAGGCATGAAACAATACTTTGTGATAATAAAAGTACTAGTTGTAATGTACTTTTTATTCCACAAGATGGCAACACAAGAATCCAGAATTTGTATTGTACGGCCCTACATTTTTAATATCCTGATTTGAAGTGATAAAAAGTTTGCATTTGTTTTGACTACTTTGTTATTTGTTTCAATATATTATATAAAAATATTGTGGTTAATATTCATTTTATTGCTACTCATATAGCTGATCAATATGGGCTTTCCTCAAATAGTCCATATCAGAGTTCTGTTATTTAAAAGAATAATATATATATATATATATATATATATATATATATATATATATATATATATATATATATATATATATATATATATATATATATATATATATATATATATTAACAGTTTTACTATATACCCATTAACTGAAATAAGTAAGATATTTAAGTGGAAGCTATGGTTAGCAGCATAGTAAATATTGTGATAATTACACACCCAAGATGGCCGCTTATCGCGACCGTTAGTGTGCAGTGCAGGAATGCGGTGGGCGGGGCTTTCGGGCGCTGGTGGCAAACTTTGGGAATGATAGAAAAGGCTGAAGATAATCGCGGAGAGAAGGTGTAATGCTAGTTTTGCGGACTGGAATATCATTTATACTGTAAGCACCAGACTGTAGTGTTTGGATTCAGCAGGATCCACATAAAGGTACGCAATTCTAAGACATGTCGGAGGACGTGAACTCTGTGCTACCTTGGTCCATCAACAAGGATGACTATGAGCTGCAGGAGGTTATCGGTAAGTGTTTCTTGATATGATAGCCATAAATGTACGGCATTGTATGCATTTAGAAACGAGTGTAATTTATTTAAAAAGTGACGCGTGAAACTAGCTGTGGTTGGTAAATTGGGAGCTAACAGTAACGTTATATATGTATAGCAGCGATTAAATGATGAACATGGGTATTTATTGGACACATAAGCATATAGTTATAACGAGCGCGTGGTAGTGGATTTCAAAGCTCAATAAGTCTAAAAGCTCGACACTTGGTCGTGTAATCCTCAAAATAAGTTTAATAGGTGCCTGTAAAGTACTTATAATCTCCACTTGAGTTGTCAAGCTTGTCACGTATACCAATTTCAACTTAGTTAACTATTTCGCCCCCTAAGTAAATTTTAGCAAGTGCAGGGTGAGGTTTAAAGACACACACGTGCATAGTTGGCTGACATGGTTGGGTAACATTTTGAGACAGTTGTCAGAAATCTTACAGCTCAATTACCCTGCGCGCGACAACGCCTTTCATTCTGCTGATAAGACCGAGCACGTGCATTGACGCTCCCCTTCTTCAGTCCCCTTCTTTTATGGTCTTTATTATTAATCTAATTTAAGTTTTTTTTTTAAACGAATTTATGTATTAACCCTAGCTGATTAACATAAAACATGTTGGGGTGATACACAATACAGTGTGTATATGTGTCTACTGTGTCTTTTAAATATTAGTTAACATCGTATTATGAAAGTATCACCCCCTTTTACAGTATTACTTCATATGTGTTTACTTCACAGATGATTATGGATTGAGAACATGTGCTTATTTTAGAACAGAATCATATGTCAGACCCATGCAGACCCCATTTTCATTGTGGGGCACAAAGACCCATACACGGTACAGTGTGTGATGTCATAACCCACAAACTTCTTTCGGTCTATGAATGTTGAGGTCAACGTTAACATAGTTTTTAAAACATTTTAAAGTAATTTTTATGATTAGTTAAGCGCAGGTTTCAGAATTTTTACATCAATTACAAAAAAGTCTTAAATGTGAGCACAAAAATTTAATACAATTATTTTCCCTTTTTTGGCAATTATTGCTTCTGGTTTGTGTATTTTAATTCACAGAATTCCTACAAAGTATGTTGTCTCCTAAAAACTGATGCCTGGGCTCATAAAATAGAAACAGATGATTCAATATATTGGTAACAATAAATGCGTTCTCTGAGAAAATAACATTTTAATTTTTGACTGAAAATATCACATCCATAACGCTAGAGGCTCTCGGCCAATGGCGTTGGTCTGGGGCGGGACTACATGCTTGCAATTTATGGTGCTTTTCCATTGCATAGTACCCCACAGTTTAGTTTAGTTTGGGTCGGGTCAGCTCACCTCACTTTGGCGTGGTTAGCTTTTCCATCGAGTTTAGTATCACTTCGGAGTGGGAGGGATTATAGGCGTGTCGTTAAATTTACGCTGCCTACTGCTGTGACATCATACAAGTGAGAGCGTTGCTGTACATTCCCATACATTCATTTATTTCTCAGTCTGCCACAAAATTAAAATTGGCCACCACAAATTGATGTTTGCACATCGCGTTTATAACTACCTCTGTCTCACATGACAGTTTCTGTTCAAACACCCGACCCGTGGCGTCAGTCGACGGCGCTCCGCTGAGCCTCATTCAAGTTGCATTTAAGCATATATAATGCGGACGTGCACGTCGCGAATGTGCCGCCACAAACTGCAAGTCTGGAAAAAACTGTTATGGTGTCCCGGATTCTCAACCTGCAGATGTTTTTCATTGCTAAAAGGGTGTTTGGAAACTTATAGCAGAACACAGATAACAACATGTTTGCTTGAGACAGAGCAAGCTAGCAGTAAGCTAAAGCTAATATTTACATTATAGCGATGACGTGACGATTCTCTCAGACCAATCAGTGATCTACAGTGTTTTCGCGTCACGTTTGGTATCAGCTCGGGTCGCTTGGAACCCCAACCGAGGTGGTACGAAAAAAAGTATCGGGTACTACGTACTGCACCCAATGGAAAAGCTCCCAAAAGTAAGCTGACCCGACCCAAACTAAACTAAACCGTGGGGTACTATGCAATGGAAAAGCGCCATTAGTGTGCCGCATAAATGACTTTAAACAATTAATTAAAGGAATAGTCAATTTTCTTAAAAGAAAAATCCAGATAATTTACTCACCACCATGTCATCCAAAATGTTGATGTCTTTCTTTGTTCAGTCCAGAAGAAATTATGTTTTTTGAGGGAAAACATTGCAGGATTTTTCTCATTTTAATGGACTTTAATAGAGCCCAACATTTAATACTTAACTCAACACTTTCAAGTGTGTTGAAAGAGGACCATTCCTACGTTGTTGTATGTCAACTGATACTTATTAATGTCTTTGTGTCAGTTTATTGTTTACAATGGTCCGCAAATGTGCGTTTTATATATGTAACACGTGACCTCCCTAAGTCACTACGCATTTACATTAGGTCACGCTGGACCGGACCTAGACAAAACGTTGTGGTTTAAACGTACATATTTTTTTTTTTCTTGTCAAAAATGACAATTGTATTGCTAGATAAGACCCTTATGCCTCGTTTGGGATCGTTTAGAGTCCTTTGAAACTCCGTTAAGTGTTGAGTTAAGTATTAAATGTTGGGCTCTATTAAAGTCCATTAAAATGAGAAAAATCCTGCAATGTTTTCCTCAAAAAACATAACTTCTTCTCGACTGAACAAAGAAAGACATCAACATTTTGGATGACATGGTGATGAGTAAATTATCTAGATTTTTCTTTTAGGAAAATGGACTATTCCTTTAATCCGGAAATTAAAATCTATTTGTCATTTTCAAATCTGTCTGACTGTCTTCACTTAACATTGCTGAATAATGTTGGTGTCCCTGACCGAGGAACTATTAGAAACATTCTGCTTAAAATACCCTACATTTCCCAACTGTACCATTGGTGTGGCAATAAAAACTGTGTAATATGCTATAATTCGTTTTGATGATCCACGACCCTGTTGGTTTTACAACCATTCAATATAGCTGCACTATAGGGGTTATCAAAAATCTGCTTCGTTGGCAATTTCTGCGCCCATGTGTTCCCTTCATTCTCGAAGAGCTTTATTGTCGGTATTGTTTTGGTTACTGGTTGATTTAATCTTGTTACATCCCAGGGTTTAAGCATGCTATTGCTTCCGTGCTCAGCTGCAGGAGTGCTGGAAATCTCATCAGATGCCTTACATACTTATTTCCAGGTCTTTAGACCCCAATGGGAGGATACTGAAACACAACTTTGTACTTGTTTCATGTTAAAGTGAGGGTTTACTTGTTTTTAAGGGCCTGCCACAAGAACTATTCATTATTTTAAGTTTAAAATGAGAGTAGAAATATTCTACGTAGTTGAAGTTAAAGTTACAGTGGTTCCTGGAAACAAATTGCTGTTGCCTAATATCAACAAATGAGTAAAATTAAGACATTCATGCAGGTAAACAACGATTTGAATGTAAGTGGTTATTGCTTAAAGTGTGTAAATGTTAGAGAGAGATTGTGTGTGTGAGAGAGAGAGAGCGAGCGAGAGAGAGACACTGGTCAAACCTGTCTTACTGTTGCCTTTCAGCTGTTATGCCGCCTTTGACTCATCCACTCAAAAGTATCCCACACCTTAAACATTTCGATATGTCATGAAACAATATCATCGTTCTTATCAATATTTGTTTAACCTGGTTGAAATGACTTTGATTTCTTTACTTCAATTAAGTGTGGCCTTTTATAATTAGTCTCTACTTTAAACGGGTATAAAGCCTTTTTGTAACTCTTTGTTAAGTACCAACCTACATCGTTTCTACTCCGTTATTGAAACCTCTCAAATTCCTTGAAAGATTTCGATATTACACTCAAATTCCTGGATGCACTCTTTGTATATCTCCCTGTGTGGATAGTTTATCCCCTCTAGCGTGCACCTATAATTGCATCTCAGTAAGAAACCTGGCATGTGATGTGACATGCCAAAACAGGAGTTTAGACTAGGTCTGAGTTTGATTATAGACCCGCTGCAGTTTTGGACATCTAATCTTCTGTGTTTACTTCACATTCTGTAAAGTAACTACACTTTAATTTGCTTGTACATGATGTTCCAGGCCTTATTCGATCAATATTTCATCAAATTTCTAGTTAAATATGTTTTTTTTTCCGAAGCCAAAATGCAACTGAATTGGTTTTTTCAACATCATGCATAACTTGTCAACTGTTGCGATCCATGTGGCTGCTAAATAAAAGGTTGTGGGTTTGATCCAGAACATAGGTGATTCGGGAATTGGAAAGCTGTAATCGTACTGTAATCCTTTCAGCTAAATAATCGGTGGCTCCGTGAGGGCTGCTGTTCAATTCAAGCTACTTTGAATAAGTGTCCGCTATGTAGCAAACAGAAACGTCGCATGCAAACTTTATAGGCAGCTTCGTGTATTTCGCATGAAAGCGTAAAGCCTTATGTGGGGTTGTTCAATTCGCGTAAAGGAATAATCAACCCCAAAATGAAATACTGTCATCATTTACTTTCCTTCAAACCTGTATACATTTCTTTGTTCTGAACACAAAGGAAGGTATTTTGCACCTTTGACTTCCATAGTAGAAAAAAAAACATGAAGGGCAAGTCAGTTTGGTTACAAACATTGGTCGAAATATTTTCCTTTGTGTTCAGCAGAACAAAGAAATTCATATTGGTTTGTAATAACTTTAGGGTGAGTAAATAATGACAATATTTTCATATTTGGGTGAACTATCCCTTTAAAACAAGAAACTCAAAAATAATGCTCAAAATAACAAATAATATGAGATCAAATTAGATTCAAATCCTTGAAAGGTTGTGAATCTGGGGAAAAAATATAAGGCCCTGGGAAGTTTTTGAAAATATACATGCATAGATACAATGAAAGTGCTTGAATCTATTTTAGGCAAGAAGTTTTATCTGTGTAGTGTAGGCTAATGCCATAAAATTCTAGACTTTTTAAGCACATGTGCTGAACTCTTCGCTTTAAATGCTTATATCTTCTGTATGCAAATGTTGATTCATACCAAAATGCTTTTTTGCATAGTTGTGTTTGACACATGAAAACGTCTCTGGTTACGTATGTAACTGTTGTTCCCTGAGAAGGGAATGAGACGCTGCGTCTCCCTTGCCATACTTTCTGTGTCCCTGTAACTCCGTGTTTGGCAATATTTCAGGTAGCGATCTACTTCCTGGCTCCCGCGTCACCCTGTCTTTGTTAAGTTTCACCATTGGTTGAATTTGATATTGACATTCAGACGCACTTACCCTTGGAGGGGCCCCAAAGTGGCGACGCAGCGCGAGTTCCCTCGAAAGGGAATTGTAACAATGTATCTTAAAAAGTAACACAATTTAACCTTGCTCTCACTTGAAATGTGTCCCCACATTTAGTCCTTGAATTTGGGGTTATTGGACCTGGAAAGTCCTTGAAAGGTCCTTGAATTTGAAGTTAACTAAGGTGTGGGAACCCTTTTAGATATTTTAGTAAACGGAGGTTAAAGTGTTAATCATATATCAGTAACGCACCGATTAGAGCTATCAAAATAGCTTCAGTCCTAAATATCCTGCTTCATGAATTGACCAAGTCAAAGCCTTGATTTACATTCACAGGACAGTTTTATAAGCATAGATCAGCCTATAGTAGCTAATAAAAATGTTTTTACTAGTGCTTGTAAAACTAATGTCATAACTGCGTTTGCTTATACATGGTGTTGGGGATTTAAACAATCCCATAATCCTACGTATTAAACTTTGGCGCATAAATCTTTCCCGCATTGCTTTCTATTTCTCTTTTTCCTATCAACAGGGATTAGATGGCAGTCAGGTGGTTTGTCTAAAACAGGAACTGCTCAGATACCAGTGTTGAAATTTCCACTGAGCTGACAGTGACACAAGAAAAATGCATCTTTAACATTTTCTAGTACATGAACTAAGAACGTGTTAGTCAAATGCTTGCAAATACCAGGCTCTTTTCAGCCATCGCTGAATTGTTTTGTTTCTATGGAGTCAACGCATCATTTAGCTTTAGGCAGTACCATCTGCAGTTATGTTTCGTGTCCCATTTCTCTACACTGTCATTAAAAGGACACTCAACTTTTTTTGAAAATATGCTCATTTTCCAGCTCCCCTAGAGTTAAACATTTGATTTTTACAGTTTTGGAATCCATTCAGCTGATCTCTGAGCATCACGCCAATAAAATAACCAAAGGGTTTCATTATTTTTCCTATTTAAAACTTGACTGTTCTGTAGTTACATCGTGTACTAAGACTGACGGAAAATTAAAAGTTGTGATTTTCTAGGCAGATATGGCTAGGAACTATACTCTCATTCTGGCGTAATAATCAAGGACTTTGCTGCTGTAACATGGCTGCAGCAGGCGTAGTGATATTGCGTACTGGTGACTTATAATAGCAGGGGACTATTTTCAGGCGTTGCATAATATCATTGCGCCTCTTGCAGCCATGTTACGGCAGCAAAGTTCTTGATTATTACGTCAGAATGAGATTTGGTGGTACCCATATATACCCCAGGAGTGTACATTTAACACTGGTGATTTTGCTGTGTATAGTTCCTAACCATATCGCCCTAGAAAATCGCAACTTTTAATTTTCTGTCGGTCTTAGTACACGATGTTACTACAGAAGAGTCAAGTTTTAAATAGGAAAAATATTGAAACTCTTTGGTCATTTTTTTGGGGCGATGCTAATGGTCTAATCAGATTCAATGAATTGTGCTAAGCTATGCTAAAAGTGGTTCCGCCAGACCCGGAGATCAGCTGAATGGATTCTAAAACAGCAAAAAAAAAATGAAATTTTTAACTCTAGGGGAGCTGGAAAATGAGCATAGTTTAAAAAAAAAGTGGAGTGTCCCACTAAAAATTATCCATAGCTGTCACTAGGGTGGGCACTTTTGCACTTTATGGACCTCAGAGGTACATATTGGTAGCAAAGAGAGCATATTAATACCTTAAAGGTACACAGTGGTACCAAATTGTAAAATTTAAAATTGTGAATGAAGTTGCAATAAATCAAAGTTTTCCTCGATCAATGCCACAGATGGGTCTGTCAGATTCAACCTGTTATTATGGATTGCACAGAAAGAGATTTTCAGGCGATTCTGTTATTTCACTCTCCGCCGGGACGTTCGCTGTGTGGTTTGGAGCCTACTCAGCAAAATCCTTGTTTTGGTTACATCCCAGGGTAATCTGAGACCGCACCAATACTGTCTGATCTTTCCACCTCTGAGTTTCATCTGAGAGTTTATTTCACTTTTGCTCTGGTTCACTGGTCTGTGGAAACATTTAATTGTATGGGAAACGTACCACTCGATCACACGGTTTAGATACGTTATAATATTGACTCTACAGTGAAAGAGAAAAGGTTTTTACTAGGGATATATCAGGCCAATATATTTACCCAGGTTGACTTGAGCTATTCTTTATCTATGTTGTAACCGTATGGTCATTGGCCACAGGCTGGAGAAAATGTTAATGGCCAATGGGTGGTTAGGTCTAAGTGTGATATGTCTCGGTGTGGAGCAGAATAGTGTGAAGAATTCAGTTCCAGGAAATGTAATAAAGAGCTCTTGATGTGAGGAAAAAAGCGCTATGCCTGACAGAGTGAATTTACACTGCTCTGAGAGGGAACCCAGACCTGTTTCAGATGATGGTTTTGAGGAGGCCTAGCTGGTCATTTACCGCAAATTTCACACTTTGTCCTGTTATGGCTGGTTGATTATAATTTGCATATGTATAGGGGCTTAGTGCTTGTGGCTGTTTCTTGGCCGGGGTTTCACAGGCCGTTTAACTCTTTCCCTGCCAGCGGGTTTTTTTTTTTAAGTTGCCAGCCAGCGTTAGCATTTTTTATGATTCATAAGATGGATAAGATCCACCTGGTGGATAATAGTGGAAATACGGATTGCTGGAAAAAAACTTGTCATTGGCAGGGAAAGAGTTAATAAAGCTGCTCTCTAAAAAATGCTGGGTTATTATCAGGGGTCACCTCACGATAGGATTTGATAGACGATACATGACTCACGGTAGGTCGATTCTCCGATAATGGATGTATTGCTTGCGAATCCTATGATGGTACATCACATTCATTTCTTGTCTTCTATCCAGATTTCTTGATCTGGGCACTTGATACCTTTATTCTTATACCTTTCTTATACCTTTCTATATGTGACAATGGTGTTAGTTTATAAGTTCTCCCACTCTTTCTATCTCTCACCTATACAATGTAATGACTCTGCACCGTCTTGTGGTTGAATCCGTGTTCGGCTTCAAGTTCACGTGGGCTGCATAGATGTCGTGCAAATGAGCGGTAAAATCACAGTCGCACACTTTTTTTTTTTTGTGGGCTCGCATTGTATTCGTCTTTCAAAATACAACATTACTAGAAAAAAATCCAAGATTGCGCGTGCAATGCACGAGTACAAAAGCTTGCGCCATCTCATTTGGATGCAGTTTGGACCCATGAGGTAAATTAACAACACACATGAGTAACATTTTATGTTTAAAGTAATAGCTTTTCTTTGTAAACTGACACATTTAACATCATAAAATTGTGTTTTGTATAAACCTGGTACATTTCTACAATTTTAATAGCCCATCAACGGTATAAAAGCCTTTGGACTTAAACGCGTCTCTGAGGCATCTATTATTTTTACTTATTTGACTTTTAATATTGGTCAGGTTTCCTGGACAGGGTTTAGATAATCAAGGATTAGACCTTTAAGTATTTTTACAAACAAATCTTACAAAAAAACTACTAGAAATCATAGGTAGTCTTATTTGGTTGTAACTCCTTAATTAGGTTAATACAGTAATATTTAATGAGAGTCATGAAGTTGGATGGAGGAATTAGTTAATCGTTATTTAGATTTCCATGAACTTTGGATGAGAGAAGATTAAGTATTTTTTAGTGTACAGACACATCTGGTTGGATCATGGTCTGCTCATTTTCTGGTAAACATTGACTGATGGAAAAAATAAATAAAAAATTCTTCAGGATTGTTTTTTTTCTTTTGTGGTAAACCCACAAACTAAATGCAACCAAATAGCAATCATCTATTGGTTTTCATTAAATATTTTCCCTGAAGCTCTAACCTGGGTATCTCATATTTAATTATTAGAGTCAGAAACTAGCCGTCTTGCCAGGCCTCCATAAAATCTTATTGCTGTGAAACAGCACCCAACAGTGAAAATCCCCCTAAATAATGAAAGCAAACAAATGTCTTCTGAAATAATAATCATATATAAATGAAAAGATGATTTTGCCATCGATGGACTTGCAAAACATGTGTTCTGTTGGTTCTCCTAAAAACTTGAGAACCCCAATATGAGAAGCCAAGGGACCGAAAGAAAGGACGTTTTGATATTCACACTGGCTGTTATCAATATGTTGTTATGTTTAGATATGACCTAATTATTTATCTTTGTTATCGGGGTTGCTAGGCAGCATTTGCTGTCTTTATTATTTCCTCATGTGTGATATATTTGATGTTTATATTGGGAACAAAAGAGAGTTGAAAGTGGTGAGACATTAGTTATGATATTTATAGTTCACTTTTACCTTATTTATGTATCAAAAATATAATCAAGTGGGCAAATTGGATATCAAAGTCTGATTTAACAGATAAAAGGGTGTATCTACTTATGTGGCTCTATAGAGGTTTCTTGTGACGTCTTCATCCCCTTTCAGATCTATAGGGCTGTTCCGAATACCATTTTTTGAGCTTCGAAGCTCTAGTAGAAATAAAATCGAATATTCGAAGCTTCGGAAGGAGGGGCTGAACATATTTTTTTCTCTTTAATAAAGGCAGGAATCTGTGTGTGTGTGTGTATGTGTGTGTCTGTCTATCCACAGTTTTATTATGTGGCGGATGTGTTGCTGGGAACTCAAGGGAGTGTAGTGCATTTTTTTCGTGCAATATGGACATGTGACACTTCTAGAATTAATAAACTTTAAAAATACTACAGAACAGCACAAGCCGGAAGCGGCGTGCCTGTCATGCGTCATGCGAGAACAGCATTAGTGAAACAAAACACAAGACCAATACTTTTAATAAGGTAGCCTATTTTCTAACAACATTTGTCTAACAAACAAACATTCCCGTATCAGAAATTAGCAGCACAGTAATTACTGACAACGTAGGGTAGGCTATTTAAATAAAACAACGAAAATAAATGAACGAAGTTCAACAAACTGTAATAAAATGGTAGCATACTTTCAAAATCAAGTTTATTTATTATAACACTTACACCATCCAATATGTTTTTTCATCAGAACAATAATGAAGATATTTTGCAGAAACCCCAGTGCTCCGTCATGCAAGTCAACCGATCCGCACACTTTAAAAGCTAAAGCATATATATCCAATACAAAAGTAATCCCCCATATCTCCGTGTGACATATTGACGTCTTGTGAAGCAAATCAATCAGTTTTTGCAAGAAACTGAACGTTATTTACAACACTATTAGCGTGAATGCCAAAGCAGGAAGCGCGCTTTCCGTTCGAGGCGATCTCTTCTTCTACTGGTGGAGTTTGATGGCTGTTGGCTATGGATGTTGGTCTCTCTGCGCCACCTACAGAGCGGGAGTGTGAAGCGCACTTCCTGCTTGGCAAAAGCTCTGCATTAACGCTGAAAAATATTTATATATATATTCGAATCTCAAAACTGAAAATCGAATGTCAACCCACCGAACGAATATTCGAATATTCGAATTTTCTGGTCCAGCCCTACAGATCTATCTAACGATAACTATAATAATAACTATATTACTGTCCACACCAATAGATGATAACATTGTTATACCAAATTTGCTCACTTCAGTTTTACTATTTCAATGCAAAACCCTTTAAATCAGATTCAACTGGGATTCAGGATTGGCACTGCTGTGGATTACTACTGGAAAATTTCCTGGCCAGTGTAATGTTACAGTACAATTGCAGTCATTGTTGAAGAATAGGGGTGGGCGATAAACCGGTAGACAAAATTAACCGGTAGAAATTTGTCAACCGGTAGAGATTTTGGACTATCGTTTCTATCGAGGTTACGTGCCCACGTCACGCTCCTGTGCGTGTGGTCGCGAAAACGTAACGTTTGTACACGTATTTAAGCACTGCAGTTTTAAAACAAGTTATTTTAAGCCATTGAAACACAGACAACAGATCTGTAGGCGTGCTTTCTTTCTGTGTGTCAGGAGCGGACAAGTCGCGCAACCGCTGCTCTTTCTGTCTGTGAGGAGCGCGCAAGTCGCGCGACCTCTGCTTATTAAGCTCGTGAGCATTTTTCCCGCTTTATTGGCCTTAAATACACATATGCGTCAAAATTCCCGTCTTTGCAAGCATCATCATAAACACGACCAGTAAGGTCTTAAGAGAAAGTAAACAGCTAAAAGAGAAAGCGCATGTGTAACAGTGTATTGGATCCGGACTTTGGTCTTAAAGGGGAAGTTACCTAATTTTGCTCCTGTCTGTCACTCGTGTTAATCAAACAGCATTGAGAAAAAAATCTCTCACTGCTCCTGATTAAATCACTTTTCTACCTTAAATAAAAAAATATATAGGCCTATACATACATGCATAATTATTTATTATCATTCTTATTGACTGTGTATCTTCAGAGAGCTTGAGTTTTGTTTGTTTTTATCTTCTTTCTATGCTTGTATATGTTTTTTGTGAGAATTATGAACATTTCTATGGTATTAAAGATTTAAACCTTATTAAAACATAAAAAACTCTACCGTGATACATATCGTTATCATGATATAAAATTAATCCTATCGTGATAGAAGATTTTGGTCATATCGCCCACCCCTATTGAAGAATATCATATTGTATTTCTAAAGTGAGTGTTGAAACGTGTTTTGTCGATTTGAAGTTAAAGTATTGCATGCTAAAAATATTGTTGTAATAGCACACTACAGATTTTCATTTTCATCAGTGAAGTTTTAATAAAAAATACAAATTGTTATATATTTTTCTCCTTCACAATGCCCTAGTAGTGTAATCGGAACGCTAAACAAAGAGGACTTTGTTATTATTAATTTAGGCCATATGAAGATTGAGGAAATGATTAAAAATAACTCCTCCTACCTCATACTAGCTCAATAATATGTCATTTATATTCAGCTCGGGGTGCAAACATAGGTGCCCGCTGATTTACTAGGTTCTAGGCCTTGTGAAGTCTGCCTTTCATTATTCAGGACGACCTTGCGTTGTCAATAGAAGAACTGTCTTCAGAAGTATCTTCTCTGTTTTTTCTCCTGTCTCGGTCTTTGGTGCCATGAGCAGGACCTCATTAAACCACTCCGGGGATTAACCTCAGCCGTAAAGTTGAAAGCCAAGTATAGCGCAAATCCTTTGACTTATAGTCTGTTAGGATTTAATGAATGTCCATTGATGCTGTAACAGTTTTGAATTAACTTTAACTTTCCCAGGCAGAAAAGACTTTCTCTTATAGAAGGTGTAACTATTGAATCATCCTGTACATACAACAGAATTGGACTGAATACAGTTTGTATGAATAAATACCCAAAGTCAAGCCCCTGTGACCATCACTGATACATAACATAACCTAATATTATGTTCATAACAAAAGTATTACACTACATTAATATTTTACCATTCTGTATAAGCATTTGGCAGATATCGTCATTCAAAGTGACTTACCGTTTGTTCACATCAGCAGCGTTTAAGGCGTCAAATTCACGTCTGCCGCGTCTAGTTTGCCGCTTGAACATTTTCAGTTTACTCGCTTCATTCACGTGTGAAAGACGCGTGTGAAATTCTAGTTATCGAGACATTCACGTGGAAATTCGCGTCATTGGAGGGGCTTCTTCGACTCCGCTTGCTTTCTGTAATCACGTCACTACTAAAGCAAGCTCCTGTTCACAATTTTCAACTCGCGCGTTTCCCGCGGCAAAGCTCAATTCGTGCCATTCACGTCTAGTTCACGCGGATGAGGCGGAATCGCATCTACCGCACCGCGCTAAACGCCTCATCTGTGCCCCTAGACCTCCAGACCCGTGTCAACGCATCTTTACATTGACTTATCATTGAAATCACTTGCGCTTGACGCCTCTACCGTGGCTGGTCTGAACGCAGCATTAGAGTGCATTCAATGTGGTTGCAAAATTCCAGGTATTTTCAAGGCTGGAAACTTTCCATCGGAATTAACGGGAATTAAGAAGAATTAATGGGAATGAAATGGGAATTTGAAAAAAATCTTGCTGAAATCTTGCAGCATAATATTGTTTAAAACAACAAGATTTAATGCTTTTTTATCCCAAGGACTACATCAAGTCAAGTAGGTTTTGATGATAAAACTTCAATACATATATTCATTCTATGGTATTATAGTTTAACAAGCAAATACCAAAATGGTTTTTACAGCTTGCTAGCTATTCAGTAAATCAGATATCTAAATGTAAGCTGGCACTATTTCATTGAACATTTATGAGTCTAGCTATCATGTAGCTAGATCAAGCTGTGATGCTTTTTCTTCTACATTCTGCTAGCCAGTTTTCTGTTATCATGCAGAATTACTATACCACCCAAAAGGTTGGACACATTACTATTTTTTTATGTTTTTGAAAGAAGACACTTGTGCTCATCAATGGAATATTTCCAAATTTTCACTTATTAAGTTCCCATGGAAATTTACCGGAAATGTCCCTGAAACTTTCTGCCCCTTTTCAACCTTCGCATTCAAGCTATACATTTTCTTCATCAGTGTCTGGGATCAAACCCATGACCCTTGGGTTGCTAATGCAGTGCACTACCAAGTGAGCTACAGGAACACTCCCTAACGTTTCACGTTTATCTTCCAATAATCTTTGAGTTTAACATTCTTCCTTGCTGTGTTACAGGAAGTGGAGCTACAGCTGTGGTTCAGGCTGCCTACTGTGCGCCCAGAAAAGAGAAGGTCGCCATCAAACGCATCAATCTGGAAAAATGCCAGACCAGCATGGATGAGCTCCTGGTATGAGAACTATTACTGCAGAGCAGCACATAAACAAACACCACATATCTTGTATGGTTCATTGCATTATGCATTTGGCAGACACTTTTATCCAAAGCGACTTACAGTCTTGCATTCCACTATGGGCTTAACATGTCCCAGATATTTACTGTATGTAGACTGTGACTGTGAATCAGCATGAATCAGCGTTTCAGACTCTTTTTGTTTTAAGTACACATTCTTAAAATTTGACACTTTTTTTACTTGTGTTTTAAGGCTTTGTTGTCGTATAGATGTGGAGGCATTGTTTAATGCTGCTGTTGTACATTTACATTTACAGTTTATCCAAATCTTATCACTCTGTAGTAGCGCTGTAGTTGTTAACACAGCAGTTTAACATATATGTAATTTGATAGTAACTAATGGTATAAAAAAGAGCTAGGAGAAGTGTTGCCATTGAGATACAGACCCCTCTTTCTATTTAAATGTATGGAGTCTGTATGCTGTGGTCCCAGCTGGGTAACATTTTAAAGACTGCATGTGTATGCATTTAAGTCATCATGGTTATTGGCAGTAGACCAACACCATGCTGGTTGAATTTGCTCATTTTGTCTCCCTTGCATTTGCTATTTGTCTATAAATCAATTTCTCATTTGTAAAAGTTATAGAACTAAACTAAGATGGTACATCCCTGTTAAGAGCACTTAACAATTTGGCAAAAGCTCTGAAAAGCTTAACTACCATTTATATCTCTTAATTCATGCAAGGCAGTAACCGTGTTTCTGTAATTTCCAGATTTTTAACTATGCCAAAGGGATTCTTTTTATTTGTTTTCAGTTTTACGCCATGAGTTTTACATCTCATTTAGGATTCCCCCCTTTGAGAGTATGCATCTCTGTGTGCAAAAATAAAACTCTGATTAATATTAGACTTAAATAAACAGTTCCCCCAAAAATAAAAATGATGTCATCACATAGGCATATTGTTGTTCCAAACCTATTACTTTTTTGAGTTAATCACTTTGAATTAATAATGTCATAAATTAATGCATTTGGCAGACACTTTTATCCAAAATTTTATCAGTATGTGTATTCCATAGAATTGAACCCATGCCTTTTGAGCTGGGGATTTCCCATTCAAGTTTAGTTTTTATGTAAAAACTTACAATTTCCCGCCTTCAGTCAACAACATCATTGCAGTGATAAGCCAATCAATATAGGCCACTAAAACCTTTTCATTAGTAATATGTGTTGCTGTAATATTTGGATTTTTAAAGGAACAGTATGTAGGTTTGTGGCCAAACTGGTATTGCAATCACAAAACGTGTGGCTAAAACTGGTACTGCAATCACACAACTGGTGGCCACTACACAAAATGACAACATAAACATCAGTTGAGGGCTGCAACTCCACTTTTTAAATGACAATATCCTGACCAGACCACTGTTGTGAGTGATATAAGTATTTGAATTTGAAATTGTTTTTATTGAAATATCGTCACACTATCGTGGAAAAAAAGGATCATGATAGTTAGCCGTATCGATGTTTTTGCAGAGCCCTAATCAATGGAAAGCTTATTTATTTATGATGTATGATGTATAAATCTCAACTTCAAAAATTGACCCTTACGACTGGTTTTGTGGTCTAGGGTCACACATCTGAATGGACCGATTCCTTTAGACCCAGTTATTGAAGTGCAAAAATGGTCTCTCTTACAGTTTCATAAGACCAGTTGGAAATACAACAGCTAATTGTTTAAATGTCAACCTGTAGGTATAGTTTCCATACATAAATCCCTTTTACATAAATCCTTTCCATTTCCCAGCTTATTAACTTCATCTATCCACTCCCCTAGGAGCTCAAAAGGTCACGCTTGTGTTTCCTCGTGATCGGGGGGAGCTGATTTCTTGTTCACTGAGAAAGCTCATATTCCCTATTTACAGGCCTCTCCGCAAGAGGTTACCAGGAACTCAATGCTTCTCACATGCAGGTATCTCACAGAGGAGTTGACAGGCATGCCCTCTTATTTGAGCAAGAAGAAACAAGACTGTTGTTCAGATGAACTGAAGTGAACTCTCGGAAATGAAATAGGTGAAAGTTAAGCCTGGTGCTGCACACAGTGTGTTTTGGCAGTGGGTTTGCCTTCCAATACAGATTTTGGAAACTTCAGCTCTTAGTCATTGGGTAAAATCATCAGTCTTGGATTGAGGAGTTAGAAGTTTTAGTTTGACGGTAATCCCATGGGAGCCATCCAATGGTGGATGCATTTGTGTGTGTTTAAGGAAAAAAGTTATCTTCACTTAATTTGCGATTATAAATATCTCATTGTTTCCCCTTTATGTTATGAAATGCCTACAAATGTCCACAAATTCCCCTTGATTGTCCAGCCATGACATATCATAATTGTTTTATTTAGGTTTGCATAGTATTATTTCCGTTCACGTGTCATTGACGATGTCAGAACGTGATGGGATCGATCAGCAGAGAAGCTGACCAAACTGTTTGCTAAGATGCACATCATGCAGTGTCACATAAGTCAATTGATGTTGTGTAGTCCATTGTAGGCTTTAAAAAGAGACCCACTCAAATCTTACAACATGGTGTGCAACAGTCGGAAAGAAACCCGGCTTCAAATTCTTGGCGAGTCGGAGGTCACATGGAAAGTTTCAGTTTTTCTTCATCTTTATGACCCGCTGAGTGTTCTCTTAAATGCAGAGGAGGCATTAAATTAAAGCCAGATTGCTTAAATAATGAGCGAGCGCGGCAGGCGACCATTACATACACTTTGCATTAATGGCAAAGGAAATTCCTCAGGGATGTGGGTCAATTTCGCCTGTGATCTGTCCAGTTAACTGAACTATAGCACACATGCCGCAGCAGCCCAAGTAGCTGTGAAAGGGAATGGGACGAGTGTGGATTGTGTTGTAGTGGGAGGAACACGAGTTGAGATCCAGCCAATGACGTCAGGCTAAATCTATAGTAGCGCCACTGTGTTTCACTGCAGCGTTGACTCTAGCGGGACGTGACGAGACCTTCCCAGGGCGTCTTGAAATCACATGACCCCAAATGCCTGCCAATTCTCTGTCAATACTTGTAATGAATGTACTGCATACCTCCTCTTTGACAAATTAGATGTGTTGAAATGTGCACTGTACCTGATGCTGCTTCTAGTGAACCACTTTTCCTGCTGATCTATTTTTATCTGATTTTAAAGCTAATGAAGTCGTAAGTCCTGGCACGTTGGTTTGGGGGTAATGTGAAAATGTGACCCTGCCGGTGAAAACCCAGCTTAAGTAATTTTTTGTGATTTAGGGTTTTCCACATAATGTAAAGATCATTCTGTGAAAAATAACCTTGATATCTTTATATTGACTGAGTAGGGTCATGTCACATATTGAAAGCATAGTGAAATAAATGGTTAAAATCAAACTTTTATGCTTTTAATCTCATAATTATCTTATGAGACTTTAACTTAGATTTCACTGACACGGTCACATACGTATACACAGATTATTGCTATGTATTGTTGTATACAAGCATTTTTATTATATTTGAGACAATAGCCTCTTTCACACAGTAATACTGGTAAATTACCATGAATTCACCAGAATGAATTTACCAGTAAATACAGAAATGTGCTGTTCACACACGCAGTGACGTTCCGTCTTTTTACCAGTAAGACATCATTCACACATCAGTATCAAAATACCGGTAAATTCGTTGAGAAAGCGGAAGTACCTGTGGCGCGCGGCGAGCTCAGTGTTGTATTTGTAAACAATCCACGTCGTTCATATCCACGGTCCGTATTTTGTTGTTTTCACGTCTGTGGTAAACTCTGACAGTCGCGAAGTTGCTCATGACCAAACAACATTGCATGAGGCGACGTCAAACCGATGGCGTTTTAAACAGTACTTTTTGCACATTAGGCTTCACATAGGGCGTGCTAAGGACGTCGGCAATTCGACAAGTAGGTGGTAAGATGTTTTAAACAACTTTGGTGAAGAAATGTGGACGTGAACTTCAGGTGTGCTCGACTTTCAAGCACCGCATGTGTGGAAACGTCCGTAAACAATCTGGGCGTAAACGCGTCATCTGTTTTAAATCATTATGATTGGCCGGAAGCTGTCAGCGCGGTCTGACGTCGTCCGTTCAAAATGCCGGTAATCCTATATTTTTCGTTCACACATAGCGCTTACCGGTAAATTACTGGTAATCTTACAACCTGACTTACTGGTAAATTGGGAGCACTGATTTACCGGAAAGGTTCTGTTCACACATGATCTGTTAACTGCAATTTACCAGTAAATTACCAGTAAAGACTGTATGTGTGAAAGGGACTAATGATGATGACTTGTTGTCATTGCATATTTGGTTAGTAGTAGCTCATGCAAAAGAATGTGACTTCTCAACCAAACTGCTCATCCAAACAGTCAGTTTTACTTGCTTTGACAATGTAAATCGAATGGAAATGTTTTCTGTGGACATAAAAAGATAACGCTATAGAGGTTTTTTGCTTCAGTGGGAATTTGCCTTGAGGAAGAAGGAAAGCGTTTTTTTTTCACTAGGCATAGTGACTAGCTTACTGTGACATAACAGAAAACAAAGAGTCTCAGAGTCGTTTCCCTGCTCATTGTCCTCTGAAAGTACACAAGTCGGGTGGCGAACGGTCTGTTGATGTCACCCACCCCACACAGGCTATTGTTTTACCCCTCTCGGATAGATAACGTCCAGCCAAACTGAGATGACCCCCCTCCGGCCCCCTTTAATGTGAGAACACTAGCCAATGAACGTCCAAATCCTGCCTAAGGCTTGGCCTTGTGCAGTATTGTTTTTTGTGTATCCCCAGACAGGCCCATAGACTAATGCTGAATAAATGAAGAAATTCCAGCTTTGGGACAAAGGGGTGGGAGACACCCCACGGCCCTCTGTTGGGGTGAAAGTTTCCTCACAGTTTTGACACGAGACCGCTAGTCTATGATGTTGACTGGTCTAGATGACCAAAAGTGTATGTTTATGTTTGGGTTTAGTGGAAAATGTGTTCAGATGGTTAATTCAAGGACTTTTCTTAGAAAGTTTAAATACAGGTTATTTGTCAGGAATTCAAATTCCCCCATCACTTTTTATCTCTGCCTTATATCTAAATACCCGAGAATGTTTTTTTATTTTACCGGAAGCAAAGTTGTCTAGTTCATTACAAAATGGTTGCATTTCTTAGTACGCCATAACCATGCTTGGAATAGTTTATAGTGAAACATACAGCAGGCACACAGTGGGCTTTGTATGTGACCCTGTCTGTGAAATCCTGGCTTAAGCCTCATAATCAAATTTTGAGATTAGAAGCATCAAAGTTTGATTTCACATTGATTTCAATATTTGACATGGCCTTACTCAGTCAATATTAAAGAGATCCAGGATGATTGTATAGAAAATGACTAAAAATTACTTAAGATGATTTTTTACAGACAGGATCACACATCCTCACCAAATATATTTTGTGTGCAAATACGATGTACTTCACTCCATGTAAAAAAATGTTAGTAAACATTAATGCATTTAGACATTTACATATAAAGCTCGCATAATACGAGTATGACCTAATTCTTATTAATATTAGAGCAATCTTGGGCAACCAGCTGAAGACCATTCTAAGCCTCAGCTTTGTGCTACTAACTTGTGTATGTGGATAAGGGTTGTTTTAATCCATATTAAGCCTGATGTTTTTCCTCTTATTCATACTGTATGTGTATGTATATATAGCCCTTTTCACACAGACTTTACTGAAAATACACAGGAAATGCGTCTGGGATTGTAAGATTTTTGGTTCATTCACAATGCCAATTATTTCCTGGAATCTGTATGCGCATTTACACAGATACCGTAAATATTCATGAAAAACACGTGACACCCTGCACTTGGTAGTTCTTTTTCTCCGTAGCGTCTGAAGTTTGCTTATTATCCATTATATATCCCTCCAGAAACCACTCGCATGCATTTTTGTTTATTATACCACAGGTCTGTTGAATGCTGTATTCTGATTGGCTGAGAAATGTTCCGTGGGTATGCATTAACTCTTTCCCCGCCATTGACGAGATATCTCGTCAATTAAGAGAAAACGCTTCCCCGCCAATGACGAGATTTTCCGTCTTTCCGCAATACCGCTATTATCCACCAGGTGGCGCCCTTCCGCAACTTTTTAAACCCGATAGTATTGCCCTATGGCAAGCGGCTGCATGTCCGTGTCTGTTTAAAGATCGCTCTGAATGGGATCTCTATGAAAAGTCCGTCACAAAAATGGAATTATTTCTGCTTTTTGCTCAAAATATGGTGTTTTTGCAAAAACCTACCCATATTCAAAAGCTGATTGCAAAAGAACCACTAAAGGTAGGATGAAACGTTTTTTTTTTTTGTTTGAAAGCAGAGGGTCTGTTCTTTCTTTTGGTATATGTATGTTTATATATTTAAAGAAGAACATTTTCTGGAAGGCATTAAACTTTGGGGAAAATCATGAAAAACGCTGGCGCTGGCTGGCAACTTTTTTTAAAAACGCTGGTGGTGAAAGAGTTAACCATGGTATAAGAGGAATAATTGACTCCGGTCCTTTGAATTAAGCGTCGTGCCTCATTGCACCTTGGGTGTGCATTATTTTCTTATAATTCAATGGCCCGTCATCAATTGTTCCTTACTTATAACATTATTACATAAACAAAACTTCAGGTTCCTATGACATGCGCGCCCTCACTACGACACGCCCCTAACGGCATTGTTTCTGTGACTCATTCACAATGAGGGCTTTCCCTGTAACTTATGGCAATTTTAACTAGGTCCTCTTTCCTTGAGTGATCCCAGAACATTTACGGGACGTGTTTGTGTTCATCCAGAAGCTTGTCTGCCAATTTTACATGTATTTTCTGGGACCAAAGTGCTGTATGAAAGGGGTTTATGTTTGTCCTGTGGCGGCTACCATATACATATTTAATTATTGCGGCAGTCTTGTAAATTAATCATTTGTATAAGAAATTATTTGTGAGTATGGTTTGGAGACGTGCGCGCATGCGCAAGATGAAGCGGTCTGTCTCGCACGTGTCCGGACAGACTGATCATGTGCTCTTTGATAATGTAATGTTGTGTGAAAAATGTTATGTATGTATCCTGGTTCTGTTGTTGATTGGTTGCTGCTGTTTGCACGTTCAAATGAAATAAAATGTGTCACAGACAACGTCAACTATATTTTTACTCAATGACAATTTAATATTAAAATCTTATCAGTTAATGGTTATTGTTTGGTTAACAAGCTGCACGTTGTCGGTCGGGAAAATAAACTAAAATGAACATCCCTCGTAGCAATGTTTGTCATGTCTATTTTTAAATATGCTGGCCCTTTAAATTGAAATGCATTTTGATTGACTGTCTTAAAAAAGCTCTGAAAATGATCGAACAATAATTTTTTCTGTATAGCTTAATATAGCTGTGGTGTGTGTATGGTGCTGTTCTTCTAAAATTTAACTGCATAGTTATCTTCTTTGGTGTGAACGGGCCTTTAGACCGGGGCTGTCAGATAAACGAAACTGGCATTTATTGCACTGTAATGTCAAATGCCAGAGTGATGGATCTGCAACACCAACATTATCTAAGCTGTCAATCTCAAGCTGAAATAGTTCTCCTTCAGCTTAAAAAAAGACAAATAAACAGGGATGATCTATTTACTCATGCACATTGACAGTAACATACACCTATTTATTTATACACATTGCTTATTTGGAAAAGGCAATGTGGTAGTATAAGAAAAACTCCATGGTGTTTATTGCACTGGATGGATGTTATTTATTTTTACTCTTTGTACGTTTGTGGTTGGTGGCAGATTTTTGACGAACTAGAAGTGCTGCTTATATACTTGAACTAAGAAAAACTATTATTCCACCTTAAGTACATAAATACTTGCACTGGACGTGTAGGTTTGCCAGCTGTGCAACTGAGTCAGGCCTGTTTAAACATTAATCCAGATCTGGAATGCTAAGGCACCTCGGTTATTCAGCCAAGGCATGAGGCCTAGTGCATTCTGGACCACATACTATTGTATTTACTTGGTTGTGTACAGGATATGCCCAATGAAGTAACTGTTTATACAGGAAAATACTGATTTATGGGCTTTTATTATGGGATGCGGCAGTCACTAGTGTCTACAGTAGTTCATTTTCAATCAGAGACAAATGTGAAAAGCTGCAATGCAGACAGGAGAAGCAGATGCGGAATCCAAATTTCTGCCGCTTCTACGGCTCTTCGTGGCAGGTGCCGCTTAAGGTATTACATGTCCTATCTTGTCATTAGCGGCAGCCACGTAGGCTTTAACCAATCAGTGAACAGATTGTGAACAACCAATCAGAGTATGTGAGCGGTGCGGAGTGGGAGCGGAGCGAGGAGTGGAGTGGCGTAATTTTGCCAGGAGCGAGGAGCGTTTTTTTTTTATGTCGGAGCGTTGTGCTTTTCTCTCGCTCCGAAAACGC
This sequence comes from Paramisgurnus dabryanus, assembly GCF_030506205.2. Classification (NCBI taxonomy): domain Eukaryota; kingdom Metazoa; phylum Chordata; class Actinopteri; order Cypriniformes; family Cobitidae; genus Paramisgurnus; species Paramisgurnus dabryanus. Next base: position 19,933,589 of record NC_133358.1, on the reverse strand, counting down.
TCCACTATCGCTCAATTACAAGTCAGGACTCGTCAGACTCCGGACCAAACCACTGTGGAAAAAAAACGGAGGGGGACTTAAAATGTTTCTTAACATATTTTGCATTAGTTTGCATTTGTATTGTTGTCTTACTAGTACTTTCACAAACATTTATATACAGGGCTTGACATTAACACCCGCCAAATGCGGGTAGATTTCGGCTGTGGCGGGTAAGACAGCCAATCCCACTAGCCACTTTGGCAGGTTGAATATAATTTTTGAATTGTAGTTTTCTTAAAAGTTATGCAAAATGATAAACAATGCGCAATGCGACACTGGGAAACTACAACTCCCATGACCACTCTGCACCAAGCGCAACGCACAGAGACCGTTTGTTGAGATGCGTGCGCGATCAGCGGAGCGTTGTGGACCAAAGCGCCACCTTCCAGAGAGCGCGCGAGAGCTGATGGATTTTGCGAATGCACAAGAGGACGCAGTCTGAGCGCATACACACTTGGGAAATATAGAACAATTGCATGGAAGTGATTGAAGAGATATAAATTGCGTGCACACTCTCAGGGCAAGAGCGGATAGAAATTCAGCGCAAGTGCTTGTCACCTGCGACTCGGCAAAAGTTCGTTTTTCTTAAAGTGAATGCAGCATTGGAGATATAGCTTTAATAAAAAATGTGTTCAACCAGCCAGCATTTGTTTTGTTCAGATTCAGAATAGTTCTAGTATTAATATAAAAGTTGGCTTAAAATGAAGGCAGTAGACTATCTATAGTTTTTCGTTTGGGTATTTGTCTAAATTAATATTTTAGTTTGTGATTTATTTATTTTATTTAATGCAATGTTTTTCATTTGATAATTTATTTTATATGAGGTTTTTCATTTAATCATTTATTTAATTTCAACACATTTTTTTGTTTTGCTTTGTTTAAAAGTGAGCTAAATGATAGCTTAATTTGGGCTAATATTAGCTATTTCAGTATGTGATTTTCTTCAGTTAATAACTGCGTATAAAATAAAAAATATGTTCAACCAGCCAGCATTTGTTTTGTTCAGAACAGTTCTGTAATTAATAGCCTATAAAAGTTGGCATAAAGTGAAGGCAGTAGCCCTAAATTTTTTCGTTTGGCTATTTGTTTAAATTAATATTTCCGTTTGTGATTTCTTTCTTTGATTTAATGTAATGTTTTTTGTTTGATTATTTATTTTATATGAGGTTTTTCATTTAATAATTTATTTAATTTCAACAAATTTTTTGTTTTGCTTTGTTTAAAAGTGAGCTAAATAATAGCCTAATTTCGGCTAATATTAGCTACTGTTTCAAATTCCAATAAAGTATATGATGTTCTTCTCTTAGTACTGCATATTCATTGTTTTTTTTTTAAATAAAAATTTGCCGTAGAGCGAAAACGGAGCGATACGTAAGTAAGGACGGCGCGGGGAGTGAGCGAGGAGCGGAAAATTGTATACCCAGAGCGGAGCTTGAGCGGAGTAATTATGAAATGTTTTGAGCGCGGAGCTCAAATTCTTTCCACTCCGCTCACATACTCTGCAACCAATCATAGAACATTTAACACTACGAGAAAAGCGGCAGCAATATGGCAGTTCCACTCATAGATATGTATAAAGGCTAAATGTGTTACGGCGGAGTCTCTAACGTCATCACCTGGCGGCCATCTTACCACAGGCAGCTCGCTCACTCGTAGCATTGAGTTTAATGGTGCACTTACTTTTAAATCACCATAACTTGCTAAATTTTCTACCAATTTTTAAACGGTTTGGTTTCTTACAAATGTTAATAACGTGGCTATAGTTCTGGATGCTTTAACACGGTTTTTTTTTTATAAGTATGCCGTGTCATAGGTATATCTTTGATGTTTACAACAAACCAAACCTTTTGAAAATCAGTAGAAAATTAAGCAAGTTATGGTCATTTAAAAGTACCTGCACCATTAAAAACTCAATGCTACGAGCGAGCGAGCTTCCTTTGGTAAGATGGCCGCCAAATGCGGACGTTCCACTCAATTGGCCAGCAGTGCGGGCGAGACATCTAGCCTTTATACATATGTATGGTTCCACTGCTTGCCACGTACTGTGTGAAATGCTTTTTGTGTTTTAAATGCAGATTCACACTGTCTTAAGGAAACTAATGGTTTTTCAAGTGCTCCTTAGCAGTGCAAAAGATCATGGGTTCGAACCGAGGGAACACACATACTACACACAAATGTGTGTCTTGTAATGCACTTTACGTCACTTTCAATAAAAGCATCTGCCAAATGCATCAATGTAAATGTTCAGGTTGGGCTCTAACTCCTCAAATCAGGTCAAATCGAGTTTCCATACATGAAAGTGATGCTTACCATCTTCCGCTCTCTCTCTCCAGAAAGAGATCCAGGCGATGAGCCAGTGTCACCATCCCAACATTGTGTCGTACTACACCTCCTTTGTGGTAAAGGATGAGCTGTGGTTGGTAATGAAGTTGCTTAGTGGTGGTAAGTCTTGTCCACTTTTTTCTTTCAGTTATGTTTCTAGATAGTACAATATCAAACACAACAACACTTTTCTTTTTGAAGCTGTTTTGAATTCTTTTGATGCTATTTATTGGTAATGGCAATTGAATGGAGTGTATGCACATCCATTATTTATGTTTCAGTTTTGAGCCACTTGTTAGGATCTCTAAAGACTTGTTAAAATGATAATGCGGTCTGCCATTGGCTCTCCTATGGAGTTAATCACAACCCACGGTTAATTACAGAAGGCAGACTCATTACCACTGCAACAGGCAAATGGAGAGACTTGCAGGAATGGTATTGTGTTAAGAAGAATGCTTGCAGCATGTTCTGATGATCTTGTTAATCTGGCTTTGGAAGAATTTTCCCTAAGACATGCAAAGCATAGCTTTGTCCTGATGCACTGCAATCTGCAACAGTTTGTAGTTTTGTTTTCTTTTGGCGCAGTTTTTTTTGGCCAGGATTAGTTAGAATTTTTTTGTATATCTATTTAAAGGGACACCCTGCTTTTTTGAAAATATGCTAATTGTCCAGCTCCACATAGTGTTAAACACTAAATTCTTACCGTTTAGGAATCCACATCTGATTTATGGCTCTGGCGCTACCACTTTTAGCATAGCTTAGCATAATCCATTGAATCTGATTAGACCATAAGCATCGCCCTCAAAAAATATTTTTCTTTTTTAAAACTTGACTCTTCTGTTGTTACATCGTGTACTAAGACAGACGGAAAATTAAAAGGTGTGATTTTCTAGGCAGATATGGCTAGGAACTATACTTGCATTCTGGCGTATTAAACAAGGACTTTGTTTCCATAACATAGCTGCAGGAGGCGTAGTGATATTATGGCCTGCCCAAAAATAGTCCCTTTGGTTACTTTCAGTAGCAGGGGACTATTTTTTTAGGGGCTGTGTAATATCATTGCAAATTTTTCACTTCAGAAAATGTATATTAACCACCTGCAGTAATTTGGATTACTTTAATGATTGATGGATCTACTTTTTGGAGCTTTGCAATGTTGACCCCCATATAAGAAAATCACATGATGGGAATTTAAATGTATTTGTTTGTGTTCAACTAAAGAAAAAAAGTCATACATCTGGTATGGCATTTAAAATTGTCTGTATTCGGACCTTAGTAGATCAAGTTGCTGAGTTTCAGTGCATCTTTATATTTCTACGTTTCCAATTTCATTGTATCCTCAAGCTCCTGTAGTGCTCTTCTCCTACCAGACTCCATTGTGTGAGGTTACTGCTGAGAGATTGATGATATGTTTCAGGCCACCGTGTAATGTTTAGTCCCAGATGCAGCACAGTCTCTCACTGCACCAGGAGATTATAGCCTTACTCGTGTTGCCACAGACACGCAGTCTTACATACCCGAGCGCAGGGATGAAATCTCTGTCGGGATAATCACTGTTCATTTTACGCTCATTATGCGCCGTCTCCCTCTTTCTTATACGTCTGCCAACTGTAGATGTCCAGATGGCATGATGCCCATCTCAAATATGAAGGACAGACGAATGCCAAACGATTGCGATATTCATTTTCGAGCTGGCCGAAGTCTCACAGCTGGATCGTCAGCATCATGTCTTTAGTAGAAAGAAATGGAGCATAATCAAAGGTTAAAGGTTTGAGTAGTTTGCATGGGCCAGCAGCGACTCTCTTAAGGTAAAGGCTAGCAGGACGTGTACTTGTGGTACCTTTAGCCAGTCATCTATGTCGTGATGACAGATTCAGCTAGATCAGTCACATGGCATTTACGTATCAGGTGATTGGTCAAAGCCATTTGGTTGGTAGTGACTGGACTCTGTCCATGAAATGTGACCTTTATGTTTTGGGACTGTCCCATCTTGACAGTGACACGTGTTATTCCCTTTGACAGCTGTCGGATGCAATGACAACAGGAATGTAGTCCTACGTGAAGGCGCTTGGTAGCATTCCATACTTTTACCACAGGATGTATGTCCAGGAAACAACATTCATAGTTGAAATTTTTTGGTTTTACTGTGGAAATGGTATCTTTAAAAACATTTGGGTTGGCGTATATACAGAAGAAATATTTTAAATCTGATATGCTGTTCATATCGACATAGATTTATCTATGCCACTGTCGGCGGGTAGGACTGCATTATGTTATTATATTGAGCCAAGATATTTGAAAGAAGACTTTGCTGTACTATCCTATGCAGTAAAAAGCCTATAAATAGGATAAAAGAATAGTACATATTTGTTACTTTATTGGCTCTGTGACATAATACAGAAGAGAGCAAGTGGTCTGTTTGTTAAGTACAAAGGTATGCGAGATAGCGCCGCTCAATAACTTCATTAACCCAAAACACAAATGAGATTGTTTATTCTCTGGCCTTTGAACAGCACTTATAAGCTATTTGGATACTTTAGCAAACACATTGTTTGCTTTTACTTGCATGCTACAATTAAAAGTAAATGCCGTGCATCCAAGACTTGACAAATTTTAATTAAATCCGAATTTTCAGGATGTTTAATTTCAGGTATACATTTGATTGGATCAGGTTTTTTTACAACAACTTTGGTGCAATGCTTTACCGTTTGAGCTACCATCGCTGTATCCGATCAGACAAAGTTTTAAAAACCTCAGCATATGGTCATACTACAGTGCAAAATATGACACTTTTAATCTGATTTGAAGCATTAAAGTGAATGCAATGATGTGTAATTCTGTCAAGTTGGCATCGGGGTTCCCACGAGTTCTTGAAATCCTTGAAAGTTTGTGAATCTGGGAAAAAAAAAGTGTTTAAAAATATAAATACATCGATACAGGTCATTGAAAGTGCTTGAAACTATTTTTAAATTCTAGACTTTTTAAGCACACGTGCTAAACTGTTCGCTTTAAATGCTTATATCTTCTGTATGCGAATGTTGATTCATACCAAAATGCTTTTTTGCATAGTTGTGCTTGACACATGAAAACGTCTCTGGTTACGTATGTAACTGTTGTTCCCTGAGGATGGAATGAGATGCTGTGTCTCCCTTGCCATATGTCCCTGTAACGCCGTCTTTGGCAATATTTCAGATAGCGATATACTTCCTGGCTCTCGCGTCACCCTCCCTTTGTCGTTAAGCCTCACCATTGGTTGAATTTGATGTACACATTCAGATGTACTTACCCCTGGAGGCATCCCCAAAGTGTCACCGCAGTGACGCAGCGCGAGTTCCCTCAAAAGTGTTACCTTGCTCTCACTTGAAATGTATCCCCACATTTAGTCCTTGAATTTGAGCGTACTAGACCTGGAAATTCCTTGAAAGGTCCTTGAATTTAAAGTTAACTAAGGTGTGGGAACCCTGAATGTCTTTATTTACTGATTGTGCCGTATATCCAAGTGTTATCGCTTTTGAAATGAGGAAAAATTAAGGGCGGGACATGATTTTATTTATTGGGAACTGCTTAGATCATTGGAATTTGGGTTTTGTTAACAAAACACGAAGACAGTCAACTGTAGTGAGTCGCCTGTAGCCCTGCCCTCGCACTATAAGTCATGACAGGAAGAGAGGAGAATTTGTTACTTTGAGTAATTTAAATTTGAGCTCTATTATTTGTTTTTAATAAAGCTTATTTTTTAAAACATCTGTTTTTCTGTCTGTTGGGGATGTTTCGAATATGGCTTTGTGCCCATAGGCAGAACTCATTTGTAGACAACAGATGCTTCCTATCTTCCCTTAAATCCCTTCGGCCCTCCACCCTTATTTTCTTGGAGCAGCTTCTCCTTTGCCAGCAGCCCCCGTATGGCTCCATGCCCTTTGGCACAGTGGGCACGAAATTGCTTGTTTTATGCACGCCAATGTGGGGTCCCTAGAAAGCCAACAGTATCAGATAGTCAGACAATATTTAGTCAAAGACTCAATTTACCTATTGTGGAATTTTAGTTGGAATGGGCACTAGGGAGACATTTGGCATTTCATCGAGGTGTCATGAGAGAATACTGAGAATGCTTTTGCTCCACATCATCATGGTTAAAGTTACTTTCAAGGGCGTTTGGAAAGAATTTGGCTCATGTGAACAACACATAAATCGATTTGACTTGAATGCAGCGAAGTGCATGGGTCTGCACCGACGTCAAAGCTCAGCACAAAGCTTTACCTGATTCAGGGCAACCAACATTGCTGAAGCTTGAGATAAGACATTGATCCAATGTATTGGAATTTTATTTTTATGATAAGTTTTGACAAATTAAAGAGTGACAGTCATTATTTACAAATTATTTTAATTTTGTTTTAAGTTAACTGCTACTTTAAGTTATTATTATTCCTAGAGCTCGGGTTATTTACAGGAGTTGTTGGAAATTACTACAGTTTTAATTTTCCCTCTCTGTATGTTTGACTCTAGGCATTTTTGCTGGTTTTACTCTGCCCCACCCATCAGTCTTGCAACAGTTTGTAAAGTAACAGCGGCATTTGCACGTCTCTCTGTTTTTATAGAATACCCTCAGACAGAGGCTGCTTGGAGGTTGTTGCCATTTTTAATCCATGCAAAAAATAGGAAACACATAAGGCCTTTTTCTATTTCTTAGAAGCACTTTTACCATGAACTTGGTGTGTGTGTATGATAAACTATCTTGATTTCCAGGCTGTGATCTTTGACGTTTTCCTGATGACTCATGCCGCACTTTGAAAATGCAGAAGTGTTGTCATGCTGTTTGATAAAGCTAAAAAAATGTATCTCAAAATATCTCACCCTTTTAATAATATTTAATATGTCTTGATATTTGTATAGTTGCTTTTAAATGGCATTAAAGCGAGTGTTTTTTATTGTTTGTTTTTCTTTAGGTAGTGAAACCAGCATTTCATGTCATACCAGATAGTTATGTAATAGTAATGATGTAGTGTAGTGCTGGGTGATTTAAAGAATATTAGATATTATTAAGATAATTACAAAAAAAACATGAACATTGATTAAAAAATTAATAGCAAATTTAATAGGATTAGTCAATTTTCTTAAAAAAAATCCATATAATTTACTCACCACCATGTCGTCCAAAATGTTGATGTCTTTCTTTGTTCAGTTGAGAAGAGATTATGTTTTTGGAAGAAAACATTCCAGGATTTTTAATGCAGTTAAAAGGACTCTAAATGATCCCAAATGAGGCATAAGGGTCTTATCTAGCGAAACGATTGTCATTTTTGGCAAGAAAAATAAAAAATATGCACTTTTAAACCCCAACTTCTCATCTTCCTCCATTCGTGTGACGCGCCAGCATGACCTCACGTAATAGCATAATAAAGTTGAAAGGTCACGTGTTACATATATGAAACGCACATTTGCGGACCATTTTAAACAATAAACTGACACAAAGACATTAACTAGTATCATTCCACATACAACAACATCAGAACGATCCTCTTTCTCCACACTTGTAAACACTGGGGCGTAGTTTCGCATACATCATCCGTGACCTCTTGACGTGTGACGTATTACGTGAGGTCGCGCTGGTGCATCACAGGACCGGAGGAAGATGAGAAGTTGTGGTTTAAAAGTGCATATGTTTTATTTTTCTTGCCAAAAATGACAATCGTTTCACTAGATAAGACCCTTATGCCTGGTTTGGGATCCTTTAGAGTCCTTTGAAACTGCAATTTGAAACTGCATTAAAACTGTTAAGTGTTTTAAAAGTCCATTTAAATGAGAAAAATCCTGGAATATTTTCCTCAAAAAACATAATTTCTTCTCGACTGAACAAACAAAGACATCAACGTTTTGGATGAAATGATGGTGGTGAGTAAATTATCTGGATGTTTTTTTTTTAAGAAAATGGACTAATCTTTTAAGGCATATTGTCCAGCCCTACTGCAATGTAAAATAATTAAGGCACGTTTTCTCAATTCCATGGAGTTTTGTTACTGAATGGCCACAATATTGATAAATAAATTAATGCATTTGCATTAAAACATAGTTTTCTACCACTGCATAGTGCATAGTAGTATTTGTGATGCATTGCGTTTGCTCCACAAAAGCTCTTGAGTTTGAAGCCAGGAAAAAGCATACTAATAAAAAAAACTTGCACAGCAAGTTGCTTTGGATAAAAGCATCTCCCAAATGCGTAAATGCACCACGCAGAGACTTAAATATGTTTGTGGTGACAAAACAAATTAATTGTTGAATCACATTTCCGGATAGGGATGCCTGTTCCCTAAGGAGTACTCAGGCAGGCTTTATAATAGGCAGTGTTTCTCAACCAGAGCCCTGAGGCCCAATAGTGGGTTTCAACAAACTTCCGAGGGGGACACAGGATGATAAAAAAAAGACAAAACAAGCATTAAAAATAAACTAAAATAGCTAAAAAATATTTCTTTGTGTTTTTGTAAGAAATATACATCCGTCTAGCTATGCCAAACTTTTTTTATTTTTGGCCATTAAATATTGTTGTGGGCAATAGGGTGGTCTTAAAGGCGAGGTGCACGATCTCTGAAAGCCAATGTTGACATTTGAAATCACCTAAACGAACACGCCCCTACCCCAATAGAATCTGGACCTTCTTTTGAAAGACCTTCACCACACATACACAACCCAGACAACGATGTAGGTTAGTAGACACGCTCCTTACTGCTGATTGGCTACAAGTGTGTTTTGGTTATTGCCACGACTCTTAAAAGTGTTTTTTCAAAAATCGTGCACCTCACCTTTAAAGTGAAAAAGGTTGAGAACCCCTGCAAGGAGGTACTTGATAAAATAATTAATAAATTAACTCTTTCCCCGCCATTGACGAGATATCTCCTCAATCAAGAGAAAACGCTTCCCCGCCAATGACGAGTTTTTCCGTCTTTCCGCAATACCGCTATTATCCACTAGGTGGCAACTTTTTAAACCCGGAAGTATTGCCCTATGGCAAGCTGCTGCATGTTCGTGTCTGTTTTAAAGATCGCTCTGAATGGGATCTCTATGAAAAGTCCGTCACAAAAATGGAATTATATCTGCTTTTTGCTCAAAATGTGGTGTTTTTGCATAAACCTACCCATATTCAAAAGCTGATTACAAAAGAACTACTGAAGGTAGGATGAAACGTTTTTTTTTTTTTTTTGAAAGCAGAGGGTCTGTCTTTCATTTGGTATATTGTATGTTTATATATTTGAAGAAGAACATTTTCTGGAAGACATTAAACTGTTGTGAAAATCGTGAAAAACGCTGGTGCTGGCTGGCAACTTTTTTTAAAAACGCTGGCGGTGAAAGAGTTAATCAAGAGTAATGCTTTACAGTACACTTGAACAGTACACTTGGCTTTTGTTTAATGTCCAATCTGGATTTTACCGTAAGGTCTTTCTCAAAGGAAATGTGAGTTTTCCTTAGGACTGTCAAAACTTATTAAAGGGAGAGATTGCTTGATTAACTACAGTGTTGATTTGTTTAAGTTCAAAGTGAGTCAGTGAATTAAAGGCCATTTTTAATAATAGTAATCATAAAGCTAAATACAATCTAGTAGTCTGAGTTAAAAGGAAGGTTTTGGGGCTTTGTATTGATTATTAAGGGGATAAAATGGGAACTTCTGTCTTAATAATAGCCTTGTGGCAGGCAGAACATAAGACCAAAAATGTACTGTTCCATAATTCACTATGTAATCCCACAAGAATACAAAAATTTCCTCTTATCTAAAATGAAGGACCGTTATTGACCAACAGAGATGAAAAGAAACAAAACAGAAGAGTTGGAGTGTAGAAATTGAGCAAGAGGTTACATCTAAAAGTGATTGTGGCAATAAATATCATGCCTCTGGCCTGGCACTCTGCCGTACAAACACTCCGCTGACAGCATGCGGCAAGACCTCCTTTCCCTCTGGAGGGGTTTAATGTTTCGGGTTCAGTGACGGAGCCAGGTTATACCAATGCAGTTAACTCGATCAGAATCTCAGATTTCTGGGAATTCACAATTCATTTTCTCCGAATGTCACTTCAGAGAGTTTGGATTACTAGAGCTGTGTGCGAGTAAGAGAAGGGTGTTTTGTTGGTCGTATAATTTGTCCCTCAGAGAGACTTCTCCAAGGTTTTACATGGATAAATAGGAACTACATATGTTTCTGTGATGGCTGCGCGAACAGACCGTCTTTGTCTAGCTGAGGTCTGTCTAAAATTAGGATTTTCAGAGTGATTCCAGACCAGCAGTCATTTTGGCATATCTGGGTTTACAGTGTTCACATCATCTCACTCTGGAGAGTTTGTCTGTCTGAACTGTACAGTGTGCTTTCAAGAGGTGCTGGCTGCTCTCCAAAGCTCAAGGCCTAACTTCTTATTAAGATACTGATTGAAGAATCCATACATGATCTGTTGTGTATGCCTTAATTAAATCATGTCATTATTTTAAGAAGTCATGGGAAAATATTGATTTTGTTTGTGTCCATGCTCTCAAGATATTGATTTTTTTTTCTTGTAGTATCACTTAATTAAATTAGGTTGTGTGTGTGTATATTTATATGCCTGCCTGCCTGCCTGTCTTTCCATCTTTCTGTCTGTCTGTACATCAGTCAATCTGTCTGTCCATCTATCTTACTATTTATACCACGGGCCTGTTGAATGCTTCATTCTGATTGGTTGAGAGCTATTTTTTCTGTAACCCCGGATTTCCACCGACTGCGGAACGGCTGCGGATCCGCTGCGGAACGGCGGTGGAGTCAATCGGTTTCCATTCAAGTCAATGTGTGTATTTCCACTGACTGCGCTCCGAATCCGTCACAGCTCCGGCCATCCACAGCCCTCCGGCACAAATACGCAGAGCTTCTATTTTTGACGGATGCCGGACAGCTCCGCAGGGCGGAGCCATGACTTTATCGCGTGATCATACCTGAATTCACGAGAACTCGTGTTTTTTTTATTAAATCTTTGCAATACAAACATTACAAACACACACACACACACACACACAAATAAAGTCATTAATACAGAAACAACAAATAATAGACAGGAACAGAGCCAGGGGGAGTTTCAAATAAATACATTAAAGATAGATCATATATAAATGTTTTAGCAGCCTTCTTATTTTTTGAATTTTGGATGGATTTGATGTACTGCTCTGTCTACGCGAGATCTCGTGTTGTGATCTGGGCTGGTTTGTAAAAACGTCATAATTCAAGGGCATAATGGGCAGAGACAGAACTAGGTATCGCGCGATCATCACGTGAATTTGCGAGACCTCATGGGTCCAGGTCACTTCAGCACGCAGTCGCTCTGCAACAAAAACGGAATTGGTGGGTATTGGCGGACGGCAGAGTGCGGAGACGTAACGCAGCGGAGCTGATCTGCAGCCGCTCCGCAGTCGGTGGAAATCCGGGGTAAAATGCACACCTGACCTGTAAAATGTCTTTAAATTAGCCACCAGAGCAATTTCTGTGGTGATCGTGGTGTAAGCGGAATAATTGACTCCGGTCCTTTCAATTATTTAAAAATAATGCACACCCATGGTGTAACGGCTTCTCTTCATGCCGCAGTAGCATCTAGGGCAGGGTTCCCCAAATCTTACCCTGGAGGGCCAGAGCACTACAGAGTTTAGGTCCAACTCTAATCAAACTTACCCACCTGTGATTTTCTAGTGATCATGAAGACCTTGATTAGCTTGCTCAGGTGTGTTTGATCAGGGTTTGAGCTAAACTCTGTAGTGCTCTGGCCCTCCAGGGTAAGATTTGGGGAACCCTGATCTAGGGTGTGCATTATTTTTGAATAATTCAGCGGCCTGTCATCAATCATTCCTTACATATATATTTATCTGTCTGCCCATCTATCTATCTATCTTATCTATACTGTCTATCTGTCTGTCCGTCTGTCTGCCTGTCAGTCAGTCTATCTTTCTGTCCATCTCATCTATAGACCATTTCAAAAGATGTAAACAACACTGGTCCAGAAGCAATTCCGGTTTCAGTTTGTGACTGTTTTTTTTTTTATTTCACACATATATCATTATCTTTAAGATGTTTGTTTAACTTTTTGACTCAGTTCTATGTGTTCTGTTGGTTGTATTTTATCCCAACGTTTATCTAGTGTTAAAAAACTGAAACAGGAAGTGCATCTTTCTGTCCATCTCATCTATCTGTCCATCCATCTGTTCGTTTGTCTGTCAGTCCATCTATTCGTCCGTCTTTCTGTCTGTCTATTTTGTCTGTCTGTCTGTCTGTCTTTCTATCTATCTGAAGTATTTGTTTTTCTGTCTGTTGGTCCACCTTTTTTTCTATCTATTTTACTATTTATCTATTCGTCTGTCTGTCTACAGTATCTGTCCATCTATCTTACTATATATCTATCAATCTGTCCGCCGGTCTGTCTGTCTTTCTGTCTATTTTGTCTGTTTGTCTTTCTATCTATCTGCAGTATTTGTTTTTCTGTCTGTTGGTCCATCTTTCTTTCCATCTATCTATACATCTATCCATCCGTCTGTCTGTCTGTTCATCCACAGTATCTGTTTGTCTGTCCGTCTGTCCATCCGTTCATCCATCTGTCTGTCTGTCTTTCTATCTATCTGCAGTATTTGTTTTTCTATCTGTTGGTCCATCTTTCTTGCAATCTATTTTACTATATATATATATATATATTCGTCTGTCTGTCTGTCTGTCTGTCTACAGTACCTATCCATCTATCTTACTGTATATTTATCCATCTGTCTGTCTGTATATCTACAGGGTCAGTCTGTTTATCTATCTGTCTTTTTGTCTGTCTGTCTTTCTTTCTATCTACAAAATATGTCTGTCTGTCGGTCTATCTTACTATACTGTATATCTATCTATCTACCTGCCTATCAATCTATCTACAGTGTCTTTTGGCCCCTCCGTTAACCCTCCGTTTATCTATCACTCCATTCATTCATCTATCTTTCTGTTTATCTGTCTATCTATCTACAGTGTCTGTCTGTCTGTCTGTCTGTCCTTCTTTTTGTCAGATCTGTCTTTCTGTATGTCTGTCTCTCTGTCTTATCTATCTACAGTATCTGTTTTTCTGTCTATCTATTAAAAATAGCACGAATTAAATGTGCATAATATAAAGTAAACCGAAATAGTTATCTGCATATATTTTCATCAATGTATTTTAGTACATCATAAATGAAACGGGCATTTTTGAGTGATGAAGCAAACAAATTGTTTCGTCAGAGATTTTAATCGATTTATTGATACAGACAAACAGATTCACAAAAATGATCTGGGCATGAATGGCTAATGGCTGTATGAAATTCTGTCTGCTTACAGCTCTCTGTGCTAGGGATGGGCATGATTAATCGACGATCGATAATTGATCGTTAAGAATTTAGTCGATGACGTTAATTTGTTATTGATTAATCGAATACTTTTTTATCTAATGCAGGTTGCGTTGCCTAGCATAGCATGTGTCTTGAAGCAGTTAAATGAATTTCACTGTATGGCAGAAATTCAACATTTTACCACCAGGGTGCAATATTTGACACCATACTCCGTTATCTGTGACCTTCCGTTTTGATTTCAAAAAAATAATCATGAAGAGGTCATGATTTTTTGGAACAAATGAAGTCTCTGTTTAAGAATGTGGCTCGCAGCTGCAGGTTCCGCTGCTTTAGAGCACCGCATATTCAAGCGCAAATATCTTTCGTTTGTCTAACTAAATGTAGTTTAACTGTTTGCCACAAGTTGATCTTGTAATAAAGGTCTCATGGAGGAAAACGCGCTTATTTTTGGATTCAACATTTTTGAATTATAAAAGTTAAATAATTATTTTTTATGATAAAAATATTAATGATTAATCGATAGTCGATCGTTAATTCTCCCGACGATCGACTAAAAAAATTTAATCGAATGCCCATCCCTACTCTGTGCTCTTTTTGTTTTTGTTGCAGGCTCTGTGTTGGACATAATCAAGCACATCATTTCTAAAGGGGAACACAAGACCGGTGTGCTTGATGAACCTAGTATAGCTACTATACTGAAAGAGGTTCTTCAAGGCCTTGAGTACCTTCACAAAAACGGACAAATTCACAGGTAAGACGCCTCTCCCCAAAGTCACATGGAACAGTTGTGAGATGATGAATGCTTGTTTGTGGGCAGGAAAATGTGTGATAGAAAGCAATAGGGGGTTTCAAGAGTTCTGCGGCTTTTGAATAGAATAACAAAAGATCTATTCAGGAGCCCACTGGTTTTAACACAGACGTGGTCTGTTGCAGATCTATGGATTTAAATCGCAGTCAATGCATAGATAAATGATAAAATGAATGAATTACAGTTCAGAACCAACATCTGCTTGAGCTTCTAGCGGTCTGGTTTGAAACTCTACGGGTTCATCTTTTAGTCTTTCTTCATTAAAATACACATCTTAGTTTATCTAGACCAAAGTTAGTTCATGCATTTCCTCCAGAGTTAATATTTATTTAAAACCTTTAAATGAGCAGTTCATTTAATAATGATTTTCTGTATCTCCAGACGTCAACATACAATTTCTTGTGACTCATTGATGGCCAATTTAAATGGTCTAAATCTCTCTCTATCTCTCTTCCTTTAATAATAATTGCTTTATTTTCACATTCCTTGTTCCCTATACAAGCACAGGCCTGTAAAAGCAGAAAGTGTAAATAATTCACAGGCTTTTAGCCTGGTTAAGTACCCATGACTTGTGAGCTCGGCTCTGAATCTCAATGAAGGAGACCTTGTCTTCTTTACTCCCGGCTGTGCCGCCAGCATGACAGCAGGTAATTCTTGCCCTATGAGACGCTTTTGAGAGTTTTTTTTTTTTTAGATGTCTGACACATGCGCTGATGCACAAACAGATTTTGGAAGCAGGAAAGAGTTTTATCATGCATTTAAACAGAGAAAATAACAGATTTTAATCTCTTGACAAGTCCAGTTTTCTTTCCAAGTTGATAGTTGACATACCGATGGGTTATATTTTTATTGCCCAAAATATACTTGTTACATCACAGCCATGAACTGTGATTTGCTATTGCTAGTTTGTTGCAGGTAGGATTGGAGGATGAGGATTTTTTTCACAAAAAAAAATCATAAATTGCAGTTTCTGTGTGCAAAATATGCAGCGGGGCTTGCATGATTTCATTACCCCCGCATTTACGTAGCAAAATTGCATATATCAGAAATTTGACAAATGTTGCATTTACTTCATAGAAGCGCCATGGGAACGTTATGAAGTGACGTGATTATGTGATGTGAACATCACTGAAAAGCTGCAAACGTTTTTGCAAGTTGCCGCAGTTTTTGCAAGTTGCCGCAGTTTTTGCAAGTTGCCGCAGTTTTTGCAAGTTGCCGCAGTTTTTGCAAGTTGCCGCAGTTTTTGCAAGTTGCCGCAGTTTTTGCAAGTTGCCGCAGTTTTTGCAAGTTGCCGCCGTTTTTGCAAGTTGCCGCCGTTTTTGCAAGTTGCCGCCGTTTTTGCAAGTTGCCGCCGTTTTTGCAAGTTGCCGCCGTTTTTGCAAGCTGCCGACGTTTTTGCAAGTTGCCGCAGTTTTTGCAAGTTGCCGCAGTTTCATTGGATAAACTTTTATAAATATCCCGCATATTCCATCGCATTTTTTAAGAAAACGTGCCGCAAAGATCAAGGATTTTTGCCCGCAACAATCACAAGAAAACTTAACGTTTTTCTGGAAGGACTGGTTTTTGGATTTCAGGACTGTAATGGCATACTCAGCGGAAATGCTTTATGAAGGGCGTGTCTTTAGCACGGCCCTGATGCAATCGTCATAGTGGCAACAGCCAATCACAGTGGACTGCAACACGCACTCGATCTTGCATGAACGTAATTGCATAAAGTTCTTTGCATAAGGAGATCGGTTTGGCTGACGCTTGCATTGGCGCTTGCAAAGTCAAATTCTGCCACAAGCAACGCCAGTGATGCAACACAGTCACATCCAAAATTCAGTTTAGCAATGCGTGACATCACCCATTCAAAGTAAATGAGAAGCATTAACGCTGACCCCCATGTGAATGTACCGTAACTAAAACTATTGGTTTCATAGTTCCTTCAATCCTGTGTCAGGGCTGTAATCTGTATCAGATGAAAGAGAAGCAAAGGGAGCCGTTAAATGTTTGCATGTCCTTGCACAGCAGCGCATATTTACACGAGGAGAGCGGCTACACGATACCTTCTGCATCTCTGGAGGATGCAATTATATACTGAGGCTTAAGACTGGCATGAAGTCAGTTGTCACAAGTGAGGAAAGCAGCAACATTCTTCATCGTCCTCGCCACCATGAGAAGTCCAGCAGATGGGCGCGTAGAAATGATTTTTCCCTCGCAGCTCCTCTCAGAGTCTCTCGCAAACAGCCTAATTATTGGCTTAACCTTTTTGTGTTCTTGTGTAATTGGACTCAAATGGACCGTGTTGGTTCCTTTTGGTGGGAGTGACCGACCAGAACTACCTCTTCATGGCTCCCACAGAGAGTTGACATCATTGCTTGGGCTGTAAAGCAATATCGCTTGGATCCCAGGAAACCATGCTGCTATTGTGCTGATGTTCCTCTGATTGCCTGATACCATCTGGAATTTATATTGCAGATGCAATTTCATTCGGAAAAGTTTTTACATATCTGACTCCTGCAATGTAATTACTAGGCCCGTGATGATCTACCATAACTTCAATGTCCTCCAGTCTCTCTCTGCCTTCATGCATACTTGCATAACATATTGACACCATGTTTAACCCTTGGTTAATGGCAATTATCCAGAAGAGGCAAACAAAGTAAAAATCACTCAGGGTTTATTATTAAAGGGACACTTTATTGAAAATATGCTCATTTTCCAGCTTCCCTAGAGTTAAACATTTGATTTTTACCGTTTTGGAATCCATTCAGCTGATATCCGGGTCTGGCGGTACCAATTTTGGCATAGCTTAGCACAATCCATTGAATCTGATTAGACCATTAGCATCGCGTTCAGAAATAACCAAAGAGTTTAGATATTTTTCCTATTTAAAATTTAAAGTTTTAGGCAGATATGCCTAGGAACTATACTCTCATTCTGGCATAATAATCAAGGACTTTGCTGCCGTAACATGGCTGCAGGAGGCGCAATGATATGATGCAGTGCCCGAAAATAGTCCCCTGTTATTGAAAGTTACCAAGGGGACTATTTTCGGGCGCTGCATAATATCATTGTGCCTGCTGGAGTTCCTAGCCATATCGGCCTAGAAAATCACAACTTTTAATTTTCTGTTGGTCTTAGTACACGATGTAACAACAGAAGAGTCAAGTTTTAAATAGGAAAAATATCAAAACTATTCGGTTATTTTTGAGCGCGATGCTAATGGTCTAATCAGATTCAATGGATTGTGCTAAGCTATGCTAAACGTGGTACCGCCAGACCCGGAGATCAGCTAAATGGATTCCAAAACGGTAAAAATCTAATGTTTAACTCTAGGGGAGCTCGAAAATGAGCATATTTAAAAAAAAAAGTGGAGTGTCCCTTTAAGTCTGAATTATTTATGTGTGTGTGAATCTTTCATTTGATTTGCATATTTGTAAAATTTATGAATCTCATGAAAAATTGATGGCACAACTAGAGATTAAAAATGTGCATTGCAATTAATTTACTTTCTACCAACAAATATTGAAATGGTTTATTTGACTCCCAGAGGAACCACATCTCCCACTCCCAGTCTCTTTGCGATATGCTTTTTAATACTGTACCTCACTTTCCAAATTAAACATGTTCTTTTATCTTTGCACCCATCTAAGAAATATGCAAACGATTATCAGTAATGCTCGCAATGACTGTAATCGTCTCACAACATCTGTTACACTTCAAGAATACTACCATATGTTGTATCAGTGTGGAGTGGACATGTGATAGGTTGTTTTGATTTGCTCAGTAGTAGTGAACAACTGTGTGTGTGTGTGTGTGTGTGTGTGTGTGTGTGTGTGTGTGTGTGTGTGTGTGTGTGTGTGTGTGTGTGTGTGTGTGTGTGTCTGTGTCTGCCATATCAATATATAAAAACACAAATTAATGAAATCTCAAAATTAGCTAAATATCTGCTGCCCCCATCTGGACAGTGCAAGAAACTGGAACACAGGGATAAACTTTATGTGAACCCCTGAATCTGAATTTATAAACTCTATCTGGCCGTCTCTTGATGCATCATAAATCTTGAGCTCTGTCTGTACACGAACAGCATGAAGAGATTTGTGACTTTAAGACCGTGATAAATAGGACAGAGGGTTAGTTAGGACATCGGACCTATTTGCATCCAAATAAAGTCTGTTACTGTGACTACTATGTCTGGATGCTCATCTGTCCAGCCAGAAAAGCACATGCCAGATACAGGCCTGTGTTTTCAATACATAGCCCACGTTCGTTTTAGTCTAAATTGTGGACATTTCAGTGACCTTTCTCGCTTCTAGTGATGTGATTAGTGATTGACATTTGTGATGTGACTATTTTGTGTGTTTCAACAGAGATCTTAAAGCTGGAAACATTCTGTTAGGAGAAGATGGATCTGTCCAAATTGCAGGTAAACTTTTTTGTCACAAAAATATTTCCCTTGCTCTTAACTCAAATATGGCACCTTTTGGGCAGTGCATAAAGTTAACTTGCCTATTTTGTTTCTCCAGATTTCGGTGTAAGTGCCTTCTTAGCCACAGGCGGCGACATGACGCGAAATAAAGTTCGCAAGACATTTGTAGGAACCCCATGTTGGATGGCCCCAGAAGTGATGGAGCAGGTATGTTTTGTATCTCCACCACCACTTTTTGGGGATTCGTATTTTTCCTCACCCACACTTTTTTTTTTAACTCAATTCAGATTAAAGCAGTTTTTTCCTACTTTTAAAATGTAAGAACTTCAATAAGAAGTGTTGGGGAACAAATCTTCTACTGTTTATGCACAGGTGAAAGGGTACGACTTCAAAGCGGACATCTGGAGTTTTGGGATCACAGCCATAGAGCTGGCCACAGGCGCTGCGCCTTACCACAAATACCCTCCTATGAAGGTGAGCAAATGTCAGATAGGCTCTTATGAATTTTGCAACATCCCTTAAGACACATCTGGAGGCGGCACAGTGGCTCAGTGGGTTGCCTCACAGCAAGAAGGTCCCCGGTTCGAGCCCTTGCAGTCATATGTCCATTCTTTGTGGAGTTTGCATGTTGTATGTTTGTCAGCGTGGGTTTATTCTGGGTACTCCAGTTTCCTCCCACAGGCCAAAAACATGCAAGTTAGGTGAATTATAGTGCTTTTCCATTGCATAGTACCCCACGATTTGGTTTGGGTCAGGTCGGGTCAGCTCACCTCACTTTGGCTTGGTTAGCTTTTCTATTGAATTTAGTAAGACTTCACAGTGGGAGGGATTATAGGCGCGTCGTTATATTTGCGCTGCCTACTGCTGTGACATCATACAAGTGAGAGCGTCGTTGTACATTCCCATACATTTATTTATTTCTCAGTCCACCACAAAATTAAAATTGACCATCACAAATAGATGTTTGCACATCACGTTTATCACTACCTCTGTCTCGCATGACAGTTTCTGTACAAACACCCATGGTGTCAGTTGACGCGCACCGCTGAGCCTCATTTAAGTTGCATTTAAGCATATATGCGGACTGTGCCACCACAAACTGCAAGTCTGGGAAAAAATTGGTATGGTGTTTCTAATTCTCAACCTGTGGATGTTTTTCAACACCAAAAGGGAGTTTGGGAACTTATAGCAGAGCACAGATGACAACAGGTTTACTCGAGACTGTGCAAGCTAGCATGAAGGTAAAGCTAATTTTTAACATTATAGCGATGATGCTGGTAGTGACGATTCTCTCAGACCAATCAGTTATCTACAGTGTTTTCGCATCACGTTTTGGTATCAGCTCAGGTCGCTTGGAACCCAGACAAAAAATATATTGGGTACTAAGTACTGCACCCAGTGAAAAAGCTCACAAAAGTAAGCTGACCCAAACCATGGGGTACTATTCAATGGAAAAGCGCCATTCGAGATGTCAAATTGCCCCTAACCTGTGTATGGATTAACTTGTGTGGATCAACTTGTGTATGAATTAACCAGTTCTCACCATGAATATAGCCATAGATGCTGGAATGGCATGAAGAATTAATAAAGAAAGAAAAACACATCTGTCTTATGGCCAATGCATATTGCACATCTGTAATCATTGCTGTGTGACCGCAAAAGGCTTTTGAGTGATGTGAACAAATCTTTTGTTGTGGTTTCAACTAAATGCAAGTCTAGATGTAACACAACAGTGATCTGTGTCCTGCACTGAAATCAAACGAATGTCTGTATCAACGAAATCACAAAAAATGGCTTGAGCTGGGTTGTATGTTTAGATGCTTATGAAAGCGTTGTGTGTTTGTAGGTGCTGATGTTGACCCTGCAGAATGATCCACCTTGCCTTGAGACTGGGATTACGGACAAAGAGATGGTGAAGAAATATGGCAAATCCCTGAGAAAGATGATCTCGTTGTGTTTGCAGAAGGACCCAGAGAAAAGGTGCTGAGAAGATTGTCAATGTTCATGTGGGCTTATTACCTATACAAATAAGTTTATTTATTTATTTATATAATTTATAGGCCAACATCATCAGAGCTCCTAAAGCATAAATTCTTCCAGAAAGCCAAGGTAAGAGTATTTTTTAGGACATTATGATGGGTACATTTTATGATTGTGTTTTTTGCACATATTTTAGTGTGTAAGTGTCCATATTATATCCTGTTAAAAGTTATTTTTTTTGTATTATTATGGTTTTCCACATTTTAAAAAAATATTAAGTTCCACTGAACATCCTTAGCTTTCCATATGTGCTACCACATGTGACCAGTAGGGGGAGAGAGCTGGATTTGACTATAGTCTTGTGAAATCTGTTTATTAAGTAACGTTTTATCCACCTTGTTTGGCAGAATAATGAATTTCTGCAGGAAAAGTTGCTACATAGAGCACCTACAATATCAGAGAGAGCAAGACGGGTAAGATAAGCATATATGCGTGTGTTGTTTTTAGTACATGTGAGTTTTTTAAAAGCTTGTTTTAATGCTTGTTATAATCATAAAGCCCAGTGTTAAAGTCATTCTAGATAAGGGCATCTACTGAACGCCCAATGTGAATGTAAATGTAGGTGTGTCTTCGTGTAGGTACGGCGGGTACCCGGCTCCAGCGGGAGACTCCATAAAACAGAAGATGGCGAGTGGGAATGGAGTGATGATGAACTGGATGAGGAGAGCGAGGAGGGAAAAGCCGCCGTCGCCGCTTTACGGGTAACACGCTTGCTTTTGGGCCTTGTATTTGCGATCACCTTTTAGATGCTCAACATAATACTAATGATTGTATCGCTAAGTCACTTTGAACTGTTGTGTTGTTGTGTAGTTGGTTGTTTGCACTTTGTTTGTGTGTGATGTGGTGGTCATTCTGGCACTTCTCACCCCCGGGCTCTGTGTTTTGTGTTTGCCGCTAAAGGAGCAGCAGTCCAAGTCGACAAGGCGTCAAGTCCGATTCTCTCAGCCTCTTGAGCTGCCCCCGCCCAGGGTTGTTCAGTTTTCTGATACAGATGGCTCGCATAATAAAGGAAGCACACTGAGAGTGCAGGAACAGGAAGTGATAGAGATAAGAAGTGCAGTAGAAAAATTTTAGGTAGCTTTTATTCGAGAGGAGCTATTAACTTTAATGACTTAAGCAATACGTTTATTAGGACAGGCTGGTGAACATTGCTCTTTGGTTATCTATGAATACCCTGTGACTCAGCATGTCTCTGCAATAAATAATCCTACAGCATAAATTTAGATCACGAAATGTGATACGAGTTGTTCGATACCAGGGCTCAACAGTAAGAACGGCCCACTGCAAAACAGTTTTGAATTTTGACTTTGTAGTGTTGATACTAGAGATGCATTGATATATGTGACCCTGGACCGCGTCGTAAGTCGCACGCAAAAAATAAAGTGCATTGGTCAAAATTATCGATTTTTCTTTTATGCCACAAAAACCTTTAGTATATTACATAAAAATCATGTTCCATAAAAAGCTATTTTGTAAGTTTCCTACCGTAAATTTATGAAAACGTTCATTTTGTGAGTGGATGCAGCAAAATCACGATCAAAATTGGGCCAGAAACTTGCCTATAAACTTTGCGTTGCAACATGTTCCTAGGGGGTTTTCCATTCAAGTTTGATTTTAATGTAAAAAGTTAACAACGTCATCACAGCTGTAAGCCAGAGTGCTAAAACAAACCTTTTCATTCGTAATATATGCTTAATAAGGACTTCATTTGGACTTTGAACTTTAAATGCGATCTTCTTTAGCCTAGAAATCTAGACGCACCCTAGCGGCCGCAAAATATATTTGCTGCCAGGGTTTAGTCTAGGCACTCACAATACACTTAACAGCTCCAAAAACCAAAATTTGGTCAGGCCAATCACATCGTGTGTAGCGTCTGTGGGGCGGGCTTAACATGATGACGACAGAGCTGCAGCGGTTCCTACTTGAAAACAGAGAATGGCTGCTGCTGCTGGCGAACAGCTTTCTTTTGAAGCGGCTTTGGCCGCGACTCTGGAGGACTTAGACTTATGTTTTTCTTTGAGAGAAGAGCAAATAACCCTACTGAAGTCCTTTTTAAGCAAGAAAGATGTGTTTGGAGTTTTGCCGACTGGTTACGGTAAAAGTTTGATATACCAGTTAGCTTTGTTGCTCTGATTGGTCATAGCGCTATCCTATTGCGTGCAGAGGCATTTTGAGGGACAACCTTATATCCCGCCCCTTGCATTGAGCCGTTTGTGTGAAGAGTTGCCAGACCTTCTTGATGTAGGTCTGGCTAACCAGGCTAGATCTTCTTAATATTTTAATTTTTTACACACTCGAGTTCCAGATTTTCAAATCGTATCTTGGCCAAATATTGTCCTATCCCATAGCTTATTTATAAGTGATGTATAGATCTAAATTAAAACTTTTTTTGACCCCAATGACTTGGTTTTGTGGTCCAGGGTCACATATCGGCCTATAATCGGTATCATCAGATAAAAGCAATTGTTCCCACTCTCGGACATCTGCCGACGGTTTAAAAACATCTGAAGGTAGGGGTGTGCGATATTGGCAATATATGGGTATCAGCATTCTATGCAATTAAATATAGGTGTCGGCACAGAAAGTTTGTATTGGTGCATGGTTGTTAAAATAAATAAATAAATAAAAAGTAAAATATTTTAGTAGTGCATTTATAAGGGATGCCACAATTCTCAATACAATATTGAAACGTTCGGTTCGACCCCCACGGTCCAATACGCGCATGTGAATTGTGTTTTTTTTTTTTTTTTTTGGTTTATCCATCCAAATCTGTCAGTTTTATATTCCCTGAACTTTGGTTAATGTGCGCGCCTGCGTGATCTGCACGCTTATAAACGCCACAGCGAGTTGATATCCAGTCACTAGCTGCTTTAACTCTGCTTGAACTCTGTTTGCAATGCTGGTGTCAGATTTCATTCGCGCGCACACACACCCAACAGAAGTACAACAACAAAAAGAAGGAGCACGACTGTCTTTTAATTCTGAGGTGTGGATTAATTATTTGCGCGCGTAGATTACATACAACATCAATGTAAAGATGCAAATTCGCGTGCGGCAATGCGAATGATGCAAATTGGGCTTGTTTGAGGCAAATAACGCGCGTTTTCCTCAATAACATGTCTTCCGCGCAAGTTGAAAAAGTTCAACTCAAGAAGAGAATGCGCCTGATGCTAAAATAAATCCCACCAATAATCTTGATTGAGGAACGCATTTTTGGTTTCTACACAGACAGCATGATGTTGGATTTAACAGTAGTGCAGTAAGGTATAGCCTTCATTTACAATGTAAAGTTTAATTTACTAAGTACAGGTATATAAAATGGCCAATTTATGTAATGATTGCCCAGTTTGAATAGGATATAATTTTTATATATCTTTATTTAATTATATCTTATTTTATTGTATCAATACACTAGAAATGTGCAAGATGAGTTTTGCATTTTCATAAAATAAAGAGAACTGCAATGAAAACCAGTATTTTTGCTTCTTAACATCTCACTGTTCCTGGTACCTAAGCATAGAGTTATTTAAAAACACTTTAATAGGCCAAGGCATCCAAAACCAAACCGAAAACCTTGGACAAGAACCAAACATTTTATTGAACCGTGAACTAAGTGTATTGTTGCATCCCTAGTATTTATGATTTTATAGCTGTCATGATCAGTGTTAGAGAAAGTAACTTTTAAAAGTAATGCATTACAATATTAAGTTACTCAACAAAAAAAGTTAATAATTGCGTTACTTAGTTACATTTCATGGAAAGTAATAGCCTACTTGCATTACTTTTGCGTTACTTTTTCTTACTTTGCTGAGTCTTGATCTCTTTCAGGCCTTGCAGGTGTTTTTATGACTGAGAAGTTCTGCATTTAGAAAAGTTTTTTATGTTTTTGACCCAAACTGTACCCGCTCAGGCACGCACATAAAGAGTGCGTAATTCTACTTGACTATGTTTAGTTTAATTCAATACCTTATTAAAAAAAATATATATTAAACTGAAAAGTAACTTGCCTTACTTTTTTTTAGTAACTCAAATATTAATGTGTACATTTATAAAGTAATGCATTCATTTTTTTTGTTACTTTAGAAAAGTAATATTATAACGTAATAACTTGTAATGCGTTACCTTCAACACTGGTCATGATGATAAACAGCAGTGTATTTTCCAGATGTCATTGCATGGTTAAAGCCTATGATGGTGTCGGAAAAGTTGTTGGTAGCCCAAGCATCTGAACTACTGACCAATAAAGAAAGGCTTAATGTTGAGCCCTGCATGTCCTCTTCTCAGTATTTAGTCAAGCTTGGCTTATTTAAGCTTGGAGGTCACTATGCTTAATTTGATACTGACCGACAATTTAAGATTGCCTAATCTGTACTTTCTGTTGAGCTTCTTCAGTGTTGCCAAATAACTATTATTGCAAGAAAAGAGATATTGACCTACGAGTTCCTGCACTTTTTTTTAAACCATGTGTCCTTCCTGGAAGCCATCTGTATCATGTTTTTAATCTGTAACTTGGACATACTGACCAAATCAAACCTTTGATAACCAACCAAATTCCATTAACAGTTTTATAATAAGACGTCTGCTGGGTGAAGCACTAACGTGTGTGGTCGCTTATCGGTGCTACGATATATGCTTTGTATCCCAAAGTGAAATACCTAAATTTCATAGATGCTATGACACCTGAAATCATCTCAATTTTGTGTGGGAGTAATAATGTGTCTATGTGTTTATTTTAGACATACTATACTTATTAAGTAGATATAACAAGGATTTTTTTAGGTGTATTATCAGAATGAGTTCATTTACCTGCACAGAATAAGCGAATAAGTATCAAAAATCAGCTTATTATTAAAGCATTTTAAAGGGGACATATCATGAAAATCGAACTTTTTCCATGTTTAAGTGCTATAATTGGGTCCACCGTGCTTTTACCAACCTATAAAATGTGATTAAGATCAACCCAGTAACTTAGTTTGTGTAAACCATTTTTTGAAAGCATGTGAAAAAATAGGTAATTGAAAATTTGCTCCCCTTGTGATGTCAGAAGGGGAAAATTCTGCCCCTTAATCTGCTCTATCCAACCACGTCGCTGCCATTTAGTGCAGAGATCAGCTCATTTGCATTTAAAGGGACACACCCAAACATGGCACATTTTTGCTCACACCTACAAAGTGGCAATTTTAACATGCTATTATAAATTATCTATGGGGTATTTTAAACTAAAACTTCACATACGTACTCTGGGGACACCAAAGATTTATTTTACATCTTAAAAAAGTCTTGTGAAATGTCCCCTTTAAATGCAGATAAATAAACCGGCTATGCAGAAAGCTGCGTTTACACGGGATTTGGACATTTGTCGTCACCGCTTATAGTATGTCTTGTCATTCAAAAAGCCATTGGGAAGCCTGTCTAAAGCTATGCTGTTGTATCTCTTCTCATGTCTGCAGAACCTGTAAAGGTAACATGAGCTTTAAATTTAGCAGTTTCACAGGCAACTGCATGAGTCGAGAGCAGACTGTTATGCAAAATTTTACCTCTGGCGATCGGTTTATGCTTAAACTGTTTAACATGTTTACCTGACCTTACACATTATCAATTTATTAACCATAATTGGCGTAAGACTGTGCATGTAAACGCACTCAAAGTCCATAATTAAGTTTATCATTTTTTTAAATGATAACATACTAAATCTATAACCTGTTTACTATTTTAACTTTCAAAAACCGTGAAGGAATGTAACTTCATGCTTTATTCCTTACTACCGTGTTCAAATCCAATGCAGAATTACATTAACTCAACTGATTATATATCATCACTTGAGGATGTGATTTGACTTCTGATCTTTTTTCCCCTTTTTTTCTCTCCATCACACAGTCACCTAGAGTAAGGGAAGGAGAGGAGGATACAGAGGTAGAGAATCAAGAATGTTTTGCTGTGTACTAACATGATATTCTTACTCTTCCTGACGTATTCATTTCAATCTCATTATATTTAGATTTGCACAATATCCCAAAGCTGTATGTGTTTTTGTGCATGCTTTCGTAGAATTTCCAGGCTTATGGCAGTCAGCTGCAGCCTGAACTACCTCAGAACGCTGGCCAGGGTCCAGCACAAGTTTCCCCACCCAACTCTCAAAATAACGCACCAACCACGGCCCCATCTCACGGCAAGCCTGCAGCTGCAAACCCTGCGCAGGTGCAGCATCAACTTTTTAGTTCATACAACATGTGTGAAGATACATCAGATTATACAAATTAACCTGTTTTTCTGCCTATAGGCCCCAGGAACCGAGTCCCCCATCAGTTTGGTATTAAGGTTAAGGTACGTTGTGTGCACTGTTGTGTGTTTATCTCAGCTTTATTGATGTTGATGCAGTGAATTCCAATCATTGCTGTAGTTTTGTTTCCGTTACGCACAGTGGAATCGTGCAAATTCATTGGATTTGACAGATTTGTTAAGGAATAAATTCTAGCACTCTTCCATATGGTCATACAGCAGATAAATGTGCTAATGTTTATTATATAATTCATATGTCAATTTAAAACATTAAACTGTATAGTAATATAATTTATACCAGGGGTCTGTTGAATGCTGTATTCTGATTAGTTGAGAAATGTTCCATGGGTATGCATTATTTTTTGATAACTGTACACCTAACTTGTCAAATCTCTTAAAAATAGGCACCAGAGCAATGTTTGTGGTAACCGTGGTATAAGAGGAATAATTGACTCCGGTCTTTTGAATTATTTGAAAATATAATTTCAAATAATCTGCTTTGCGTCGTGCGGCTTTACCACCTTGGGTGTGCATTATTTTTTATAATTCAATGGCCCGTCGTCAATTATTTCTTACATAATATAAGTGACCCTGGACAACAAAACCAGCCATAAGTCGCACGGGTATATTTGTAGCAATAGCCTACAATACATTGTATTTGTATGGATCAAACGTATCGCTTTTATGAAAAAAATCATTAGGATCAGGATCATTAGCATTAGGATGTTAAGTCAAGATCATTTTCTATGAAGATATTTTGTTATTTCCTACCATGAATATATCAAAAAATATATTTATCAATAGTATACGTGTTCCTAAGGACTTTGGACAAGCCTGTTAAAGTTAAAGCCGATTTTTTTTAATATTTAGATTTTTTTTTTCACCCTCAGATTCTAGATTTTTAAATAGTTCTCGGCCAAATAATGGGTCTCATTGACTAAGCATGCGTATGCACAAATTTGTTCATAAAATGTGCATACGGACGTTTTAACTTACAAATGATGATTAAAAAAAAACCTTTCGTACAACAATTTATTTTAAATGTATGCAAAAACGTAAGAAAAACTTACACATACACAATAATCATGAACAAGGAAAAATATATAAAAAATATAACACGGATATATTATTATAGGGTTCTTTTTCCTTGTTCATGATTATTGCGCGTGTGTGTTTTTTTACGTTTTTGCATACATTTTTGTTGAATCATGATTTGTAAGTTAAAATGTCCGTACGCACATTTTACGAACAAATTTGTGCGTATGCATGCTTATTGAATGAGACCGTTTGTCCTGTCCTAACAAACTATACAGTACATCAATGTAAGCTTATTTATTCAGCTTTTAGATTATGTATACATTTCCATTTTAGATAATTGACTGTTTTTTGTACCAGGGTCACATATATATATATATATATATATATATATATATATATATATATATATATATATATATATATATATATATATATATATATATATATATATATATATATATATTATATATATATATATATATATATATATATATATATATATATATATATATATATATATATATATATATATATTTATATATATATATTTATATATATATTTATATATATATATATATTTATATATATATATTTATATATATATATATATTTATATATATATATATATTTATATTATATTATATTATATTTTATATATTTATATTATATTATATTTAATAATAATCAAATATAGGATAATAACATGTAGTATAGTATAAATATAGTAATTTCTACTTAAAAATGGGTAAAAAAACAGAATCATACCAGTTTTCCTCCAGTAGTACAGTATAGTACATACATTGCTGCCTTATTTATTATATATTTAGTCTCTCCACTGTATAATATCATGACATTTAACCTCAAACCTGAATGTTTCATTGGACTGTTGTTTATTCATTATCTTTCTCTCCCTTCCTGTCCTACAGAAACTTAAAGAAGGAGCTGAATGACATCCGATTTGAGTTCATGCCTGGCAGAGGTAAAAGCAACACACTTATTAGGGAAAAACATTCAAGGCAATACAATACATTTAGTATCAAAGTACTTTCAAGAGTACTTTCATGACTTTTAGGAAAACATTCAGTGTTGTAAACCATTTTTTTTTCTTTTTGCAGACACAGCTGATGGGGTTTCTCAAGAACTAGTCTCAGCTGGACTGGTAGATGGGAGAGATTTAGTTATAGGTAAGAAATACTAATCCGATTCTTTATATTTCTATAGTAACCACACTTTAAATATCTGATAGGGTTCAAAATGTTTGAAACCACATTATAAAATCTCTTTAAACCTTTCAATAAAATCCTTACTTTTTCTCTTTGTGTCTCTTTAAAAAAAAACATAGAAATTTTAAAGTAACTTTGTGTACCACTTCTCATACTGTTGCTTACCCTAAGGCCTTATCTCGATTTGGATAAAAGCGTCTGCTAAGTACAAAAAATGTAAACCAATTTAAAAGTGTTAGTATTTACAAAATAACTGTGTGACCCTGGACCACCTAACCAGTCATATGTCATACGGGTATATTTGTAGAAATAGGCAGCAATACGGATAGGTCAAATTATCAATTTTTATTTTATGCCAAAAATCATTAGGATATTAAATAAAGATTAGGTTCCATAAAGATATTTTGTAAAATTCCTACCATAAATATTTTAAAAACTTTATTGTAAAATAAAGTTTTTAAACTTTATTATTGTGAGTGGATGCAGTTACTAAGGACTTCTTTTGGACCAAGGCAAATTTCCCAATATTTTGATTTCTCTTTTTTTGCACCCTCAGCCAAATATTGTCCTATCCTAACAAACCATACATCAATAGAAAGCTTATTTATTCATCTTTCAGACTGATTTTGTGGTCCAGGGTCACGTATAACAAAAGGAATGAATGTTCATGTAAAATGCAAAAATATTTGATATAAAATAGAAGGTAAAATTCAAGATACTCTGTGTTGTCTATCTGTCTTATTTTATCTATCTTTAAGATATTTGCATATTTATAGGTCACTAAATTAAAAATAAATAAAATAATTATTGGATGACATGGATCGTAGCATAACATGCTATGGGTTTTGCTCAACCGCAACATTTCTAAAGCAGAATAGACAGGTTTTTGCAGAAATGGTTACTAAATTATAAAAATTCCAAAAATAAATGTTGCAATTTTTGTATCTACAGTTTAAAGGGGCGATAAATCGGCTCTTCTTATAGTTTTTAACTGTTGTCTGAGGTCTACATATGACATTCGCATGGTTTTTACATTCAAAAACATCAAAAGCAAGTAACAGACTATTTTGTAGCCTGGTTTTGAGGCTGATTATGAAGGGCATGCCACATTGAAGACTTGGACGTAAACAACTACAGCTATGATTGTATAGCTTTATTACCTGTCATTACATGTGGGGAATTGTTTTGAAAACCTTAAAGGAATATTCATTTTTTTTTAAAGAAAAATCCAGATAATTTACTCTCCATTATGTCATCCAAAATGTTGATGTCTTTCTTTGTTCAGTCGAGAAGAAATTATGTTTTTTGAGGAAAACATTGCAGGATTTTTCTCATTTTAATGGACTTTAATAGACACCAACAATTAACACTTAAATCAACGTAACAGTTTTTTTCAACAGAGTTTCAAAGGACTCTTAACGATCCCAAAAGAGGCATAAGGGTCTTATCTAGCAAAACGATTGTCATTTTTGACAATAAAAATAACAAATATACACTTTTAAACCACAACTTCTCGTCATGTAGATCCGGTCGTGATGCGCCAACGTGACCCCACGCAATACGTCATGACGTCAAGAGGTCACAGAGGATGAACGCGAAACTCCGACCCCAGTGTTTACAAGTGTGTTGAAAGAGGACCGTTCTTACGTTGTTGTATGTCAACTGATACTAATTAATGTCTTTGTGGCAGTTTATTGTTTACAATGGTCCGCAAATGTGCGTTTTATATATGTAACACGTGACCTCCCTACGTCACTACGCATTTACGTTAGGTCGCGCTGGACCAGACCTAGACGAAAAGTTGTGCTTTAAAAGTGTATATTTGTTATTTTTTTTGTCAAAAATGACAATCGTTTTGCTAGATAAGACCCTTATGCCTCATTTGGGATCGTTTATAGTCGTTTGAAACTCGACGTTTGAAAAAAAACTGTTACGTGTTGAGTTAAGTGTTAATTGTTGGTGTCCATTTAAAGTCCATTAAAATGAGAAAAATCCTGCAATGAGACTGAACAAAGAAAGACATCAACATTTTGGATGACATGGTGGTGTGTAAATTATCTGGATTTTTCTTTTAAGAAAATGGAATATTGCTTTAATGTGTAAATATAGCAGCCGATCACATATGAACCTGTGGGTGGGGCTACAAAAGCAGTCGTTGCTGGAGATGGTGTTAAAAATTTCTACAACATCATAAATTCCGACATTCCAGACTCTGCTGATTTCTTGGCTTGGTGCCAAAAACTGTTATATTTCAGTAACGAAGACTTTTTAATTCTGAAATCTCTTATATAACAAAAACTCAAGTTAAAATGTATACTTTCATTTACCGCTGCATTAAATGATGATTATGCTTAATGATGCTTAGTCATAGTTCAGCACAGTTTTAAGTCTCAACCTCTGTTTTGTGTCATTTCAGTGGCTGCTAATTTGCAGAAGATAGTCGAAGAACCTCATTCCAATAAAAATGTCACTTTTAAACTGGTGAGTGTTGGTTAATACCACTGTATTTTAAGGGTTAAGCCCTGTTTTGCTGTAACCTGACATGCACGCTGTGTTTTTCAGGCCTCTGGTGTTGAGGGCTCTGACATTCCTGATGATGTCAAACTCTTGGGATTCGCTCAGCTCAGCATTAATTAAACTTCAGCTCTGTGCGAGACCATGACTTGCCTACAAATGTGAAAACATACCAACACTAGCAACAGATTAACACATTGCTATATTTGCCCCTCTATTCATCACCCAAAAGAAACCACTGTTGCCAAAGAGAAAAGCACCATTGCGCCAACACACAGGAGTTCATGAAATGACTGAGTTGCACAATGTGAGATTCATCATAATTTGTAGGAATAAATTAAAATAAAGTTTACGATTTATGCATATACGTATGCAGTTATCATCACATCCAGATATAACCTTAATGTTGTTTTTTATATTTATACCTTTTTTTTTTCTTACTTTGCACAATCTGAACTCCCCTTAAAATGATTTTTGAATGCCTCTCTATTATAACTAAATATGGGGTGCATAGTGGGGAATGAAACACAATGATTCTTTATGGTGGAAATAAGTGACTGTGGTTATAAATGTTGTTTGCATGTACAGTACCTTTTCAATGCCTTTGAAAAGAAACGGCTAGATTTTTTTTCAGGAGCGCTTTGCATGCATTATTTACTTGGAAGGTTCATTCAAACAAACCTTTTTTCCATCATAGAGAATTTAACAGTTTGTTAATCTCAGATTTCAGGTTGATGTGCTCAACAACACAAGTAAGAAGACCCTGTCTCTGCTGTTGTACAGAGAGCCTGTTTTTGTTTTTTTTTACTTGGCTAGTGTTTGTACACCTACCAGATGTTTTGGTAATGCATATAAATCATATTATTGAAGAACTGCAGACAGTTGTAACTTTAAATATGAGAACCAGCTGTCAGTTTTGCTGGTCAAGTTTGGTTTATCTATTTAATGACACAATGTGCCCCTATGAACAACTTTAAGATGCCCCACCCTATTTTTTTATTTAATGTGTGCCGTCTAAACTGGGCATGTTTGCAGATGTTACCGTCTCATGCTGCTCTAAAACACTTGCCTTAATGTTTCACCATATCCTTTTACGTTTTCACAATAATTTGTGAATTGTAGTTTTAGATTTTCACATTATCTGTGAATTTCGTTCTTTTATAGGTGTTTTCTTTTTTGTTAGTGATTTGGAAAAAACATCAACAGTATGTGAGATAAAAATGAAACTCTGGTGTTTGGTTTGCTTTGCTCTGAAATTGAACTCTTTAAGTATTCATGTGTTTCTGATGTGGATGAACTTGATTGAGCTTGTTTGTAAATATTGTATTTTGCCATTGGTTTGATTTTATATGGGACGTTTCACTCATGGCCTTTGGTGTTCTTCATAAATAAGCTGATGGGAGGTGTCAGCTGCACAGACACATTGTGAGTCCTGCTGGTTTTTCTTTTTGTCCTTAGCTGCTAGATTTACAACAGGATCTAAGGTGGTGTATACACTATTTGTGATGCTTTAAAGTCCCCCTGTGGTCAAAAATGTTATGACTTATAACTCCTCTTTAACGCATGATAATAGCATTTGTAAAAGTTTTTTTCCAGGTGCAGTATTTTCTTCATGGTTTAAAACCGCTTGAATGTAACTACACCCTTGTCTCAATAGTATGCGTGGATCTATGAATAGGTGAATAATTCCTGGCCTCTACTCAATCACACCGCTCGGACCATAGATATGAATATGCTAATTAGACTTGCCACATAGACATATAAACAACAATAAAAAATGTATTTATATCACAGGGGGACTTGAACACAATCGCAATTTGTACTTATTTTGCGAGGTGGTTGCGTATAAATTTGTAAGACCAAATTCTTACTTTTTTGTACAATTTGGTTTTGCCCATGAAACGCTGGGTTTAGGGGTGAGTTATCATTATTATTTTTTTCTATTACAGTAATTGTACATTTTTGTAGAATTCACTTTATGTGAATAAGCCAAATCGCAAAATGAGTACAAGTTCCTATAAGATCATGTTGGTTGTTTTCAGCAGGTCTACCCTCAAGAGTTTCTAGTTGTTTACTACCCATAAAGGAAATGTTCCAGGGAGAGATGTAATTCAAATATATTTGTGAGAACTGGAATAATGTTGACATGTTATTAATACAAGTAGATTCTTTGTCAATCCACTCACTTAAAGGTGCAGTGTGTACATTTTAGCGGTATCTAGTGGTGAGGTTGCGAATTGCAACCAGTGGCTCTGTTCACTGCTCCTCGCTTTTCAAACGCATAGAAAAGCTATGGTAGCCACCATGTCATCTGACACCATGACATGTCAAACATGTCATCTTTGGAAACAACTTGGTAAAAAAAGTTTGTCCATTTAAGGGCTTCTGTAGAAGCATGGTGGCACAAAATGGCGACTTCCATGTAAGGGGACCCTCAGTGTATGTAGATAAAAACGTCTCATTCTGTGGTAATAAAAACATAACGGTTCATTATGAAAGGTCTTTATACACCCCTGCTAATATAGTTTTGTATATTATTTTGCATTTCTGTCCAGAGATCCTTCTAAAAATTACACACTGCACCTTTAAATAGAAGTATTTGACTTGATATTAATCTCAGAACAAATGATACAAAGCTGTCACTGGGACGGTACCCTTTTAAAAGGTCCTAAATTCACTATTTAGGTACAGATATATACGTACGTTTGGTACCAGCTATGTCCCTCTGATGTACTTATATGCCCTCTATAGGTGCAAATATGTACTATTTGAAAGCGTACCACCTCAGTGACAGCTTTTGTACCTTTTTTAGAAAGTGTAGAAAAAATTATACTTAGAGTTATTAAACATTTAAAGCCTTGTTTGCTCAATTTTATAGTTTTATTTGGAAGAATTCAAAAGACAATTGGCATAGGATTAAGAAATTTATGGAAAACATTTAACTCACTATAGTGTTGCGGCAAATTTAATATGAATGCTTCTTATCATAACCACTAATCTTGTAGACTGTGTGGTCACAACAAATCTGGCCATTAAATGAAATGCAATTATAATGCTTGCATCATCATAAATTAGGCCTACATTATAAACATTAAGGATCCTTTACAATATACAAACTAGAAATTCAACAAATAATCATAATTAAGTACTTCTGTTATTATAGATTATAAGAAATATAAATATAAATTTAGGGCTTTATATTTACCATTTAATTTGCCAAACTTGTTTAAATGCAGACCATGGGACAGTGTACAGACAGCTCTTACAGTAAGTGCAGTGTAAGCAATAAAAAATGAAAAGCCAAAAAACTGCATAAAATCAATTTACATTTTTTTGTTTATATTTTACAACTTTATGTCCAACTTTCTGCTGCTTGTTTTGAATTTGTTTTCTTAAATGCTTAAAACAAACCAAAACAATGGCCACAATTAAATGCTGAATATATTTCATATTTTGAATATATTTTTATTGCCACAGTAAAAGAAGGGAGTGGATGGTCACTGCTATTGTCTAAATATTGTGCCCGACCCCTAAACATATCAAAACTGTTTAAACCACAATACTGAGACCACCTTAACTAAAAAGAAATGACTTTCTGTGAAAGTGGTTTAGCTTTATGTTTCAAAGTCCCTTCAGATTTACAACTGTGTTGTAACCTGCACAGACGCACACACACAACACGTTGTAGTGCACATCATAATATATCAAAAGTGATCCCTTCTGGACAAAAACAATTATCAAAGAAATTCTAATCGAGTTCATGGTTATAAATAAAATTGTATTGGTTTTCATAGAAACTATAATGGTCTCCGAATCTATTCTGGTAATGTGTTGGGTTCCATTGGTGGGATGATATCTGGCAAAACTATAGAGATGGCTTTCAGATCTTAGAGTCCAGTTTCAGTAGATCCCTCTCCCCGTAAGGAAATTAAGGAAATCACTAAATCTCAATCCATGTTGTAAATTGACACTTCCCATCATCTCTGTATCTGCCTTGTGGTTGATGTGAAGACAGCAGGCAGGAGACAAAGTCATGTAAGTAACATAAAGATGATTTATTGAATAATTTTAGTTACATTTTCAACACCATTTAATCTTACTGGTATAAGACCCAAAACACACGAGATCAGTGTTACACATCTAGGGACTTTAAAACGACTTAAAATGATTTCAAGTAAGACAAAATTAGCATAAAAATAAGCTACATAATAAATGTTTAGCCTATTTATACCACAATGTGTAATATTTTATTGGGTAAAGTGGTAAAGGGAATAAATTACTATAGTATTTACTATAATAAACTCTTATATATTATAGTATCTTATATTATATTAGTTTAGTTACTATTGTATAGTATTTGCTATGGTTTAAAACAATATGGGGCAGTTTCCTGGACAAGGATTATTTTAAGCCATGACTAGGCCTAAGTTTAATTAAGAAATATCACTAGTTTTAACAAACATGCATTACTAAAAACATTACTTACATGTGCATTTTGAGGCAAAACATATGGCGCTGATGTATTTTAAGATATGTCAATGCAAGTAGTTTTCAGTTTGGACAGCTCTTAAATTTATTTTAGGACTTAATCCCTGTCTCGGAAAACCGCCCCTATATTTAGGCTACTACAGTTTATGGAACAGAATTAGTAAACTAGTATATTAAAGTAGTATATTTAAGTGTAATTACTATAGTACAGTATTTGCTATAGTAAGGTTCAAAAACACTTTTTATTACAGTTTACAGTACAATTTATTTCTGTAGTAATAGTATTACCGTTTCATCGGACGCACGAGCGGTGACGAGATACGCGTTTGGTCCGAACTTTACTTCCGGTTTCAGTTTTTTAAATGATAGTTGCTAAACTGAACTCTTTAACAAATACCTCGTCGAAAATAACAAATGTTTGGTTTCCTAGGTAATCTACGTGTTGTTTATTTTACTTGTTATATCAATAAACTACTTTTAAAGTACTTTGTTGTTTTTATTCTTAGCTGAGTTTACCGGAAGTTACGTGTGGGCCACGAAAGCAGCTACTGGTAAAACCGTCTACATTATAGTATAATTACAGTACTGTAACAATTTTTACCCTATACTGTAATGTTTGAAA
The DNA here is from genome assembly GCF_030506205.2 of Paramisgurnus dabryanus. Classification (NCBI taxonomy): domain Eukaryota; kingdom Metazoa; phylum Chordata; class Actinopteri; order Cypriniformes; family Cobitidae; genus Paramisgurnus; species Paramisgurnus dabryanus. The sequence continues at coordinate 19,896,462 of NC_133358.1, read as the reverse complement.
ACACTGTAGTATTACAGTATTTTATACTCTATCAGTAAATACTGTAGTTTTTTTATGTGCCCTATGACTGTAACAATTTAATGAGTTTCTAAGAGCTGATTATTGATTTGTAATAGTAACCTATGTATTTATATTGTGTTTTCAGGGATTATGAATCAACACTGGTTTATCTCTAATCTCATCCATATCACAGAGTAACAGATAAGTGCTTGCAGATCTGAACGTGGACTTGTGACACGTTTAAAAATTAATTTCTCTCCTGTGTTTTAACCGCGACCCGTCACTGATCCTCGGACGGCCAGGAAAGATGATCGACTTCGGGCAGATCCTTGAGTCTGTCGGTGAGTTTGGGGCGTTTCAGAAGCGTTTGCTGGTGGCGGTATGTCTCCCCAACATCTTCACAGCTTTCCACATGTTTAGTCAGATGTTCACCGCTATCACATTCCCACACAACTGCAACACCAGCTGGATCTTAGAGAGGGGTCCGAACCTGACCCATGAGAAACAGATCAACCTCACCGTCCCTCTGGACAGGAATGGAGAATATGAGAGCTGTCAGATGTTCACACCTGTCAATCTTGATCTGGATGTTATTGAAGCTTATGGGATAAACACAACAACATCATGTACTGACGGATGGGTTCACAAAGCACCAGAGGGGAGCAAAACTCTTATTACTGAGGTACAGTCTGTTTGATGATAACATGTTTAATATGATTGACTGGTGGTGTGTAAAATGAAATGACACTTGTACATACACTACCATACCGTTTTAGAAAACCTATTCATTCTTGATTTATATTTTGTATATTTTAGAATAATCTCAAAACTATGAAATACTGTAACATAAATTATGCAATTATTAAACGTATCCAAAAGCATTGAAAATAAACTTTATTCTATTAGGGGTGTCACAGTATACCGGTATAAAAAATAACCATGATAATAAAAAAACATGATCACGGATATCGTATTAAATGTGTAGGATGTGCAAGGATCTTTTGACAGAAATGCAATATAATACACATAACTATATTATCAGTGGCGTATAGACCTTACATAATGCACTCTATTGTTTTTATTACCTTAGAATGAGCCGCTTTATCTACATACACCGCAGGTCTCCTTATGAAAGTCGCCGTCATGTTTCTACAAAGCGTGCCGCACAAGCCCTGAAAAGTGAAGCCAAAACGTCTCGATCGCCCCCCAGTGACAAGTCCCAGTATAGGTCATAAACCCCGCCTCCCCCAAGTTTTTCAAAAGGACTTGAGACCAACTAAACGATTTAATTACACTTCAATTACCTTTTTTAAAGCTGGTTTCTGTCATTTACTCTAGTTTTTATCACGCTGATGTAAATTCAAGTGTTTGTTTTTAAAATAAGTTTGTTTTTAGTTAGTTATTTAATGCTATAAAAACGCTGGTGTCACGTCATGATTGACAGCTGTCATATGCGCATTCTGCGTGAGCGAGGGCGGGGCCTTGATTTCGCTGCTTTACTCCCTGCTCACTACTGCGCAGGACTGGTCCCGAAACTGCTACTGCGCAGACTCAAGACCAAAGATGTCAGCGCCATCCATCTTTTTTACAGTCTATGGTTTCTACAGTAGCTCTAAACAGAAAAAAATTGTTCTATAAAGCGCGTATCATCCCTACGTTGTCTTAGACGACACATGTTTGTCCTGTGGTGGCTACCGTAGCGTATGTTATCGTTTCGAAATTGAGGTTGGTTGCAATTCACAATCTCACCACTAGATTCCGCTAAAAACCCACAATGGACCTTTGTTACTGCACATGAAAATGTGACTAATACGTCGAAATAGATGCCGCAATAATTTTCTATGCGAGTTCTTTTGGGCATGATACTGTAATCATGTAGTATATAAGGCTGATATCATGACAGCCCTAGTTGTATAACATCACCTTCAGTGTAGTCACCCTTAGACTAGTTTGCAGAAATGTACACTTTGCATTTTATCAAGCAGCTTCTTGATGCCTCAGCTTGAAATGTTTTTTAACTTTATTGAAATAATTTCCATTTGTTCTAATTATAGGCCTGTATTGGCTGCTTTTCTTTAATTAAGGCATTAATTTCAAAAAGTTGTGTTGATATAGTTTCAAGAAATGTTATCATTTCATACCTAACCTTTGTACTATAGTACTCCAGTTTACTTGCAGCTAGATAGCACAGCTACATTTGTAGCATTTGTGAATTTATGCTTGAAATATTACTTATTATTGTTACTAAAATATAAAGTGTTATCCATCTCACATGAGTCATTTGCACAGTTTTTGTTTTAGCATGTTATTATTTTTCTCCTTATTTTATCATAGTTTGACCTAGTGTGTGAAAATAGGATTTTTAATGAGGCATCTCAGTCCATCTACATGGCTGGTCTTCTTATTGGCGCTCTACTGTTTGGGCCAATGGCAGACAAGTACGTGTAGAGTTCAATCCCTGATCAACATGATATTGATACAGCTGTGATTACATTGGAACAACAAAGGAAAGAAATCATTCAGGTCTGTTTTGTTTTCAAATCTTTATTATATTTTCCTAACTGGGATTGTTGACATATTTTCTTGACACAGGTACGGCAGGCGGTTTGTTACTCTGCTGTCCTTGTTACTGCAGTTTGTATTTGGGGTGGGAGTAGCATTTTCCCCCAACATCTATGTCTACATAGCTCTCCGCTTTGTGGTGGGCACCACCATATCAGGGATCTCAATCAACACTTTTGTTCTGGGTAACATATGTGGCTCCTTTTAATGCCAGTACAGTACATAGAACCTTTTGCTATACTTTATTTATAAACTGTACATTTCTCATATATTTTTTAGGATCCGAGTGGTGTGGTTCATCTAAGCGGGCACTTTTTACCATATTTTCCCACTGCTTTGTTGCCATTGGTCAGATGTTGCTGTCCGGTGTGGCCTACGGGATCCGAAATTGGAGGATTTTACAGCTTGTTCTCTCTGCACCAGTTGGACTTTTAGTTGTTTATTACTGGTAAGGGTTATTACAGATTCTTGTTTGACACTGTATATCACTTCACACCAAAAATAAGTTTTTCTCCAGGTGTTGCAGAAAAAAAATGGTCCCTTACTGTCACTGGGGCTGTACTGTCCCTTTCAAGAAGTACACCTTTGCACAAAATTTCATATTAGTACCTCAGAGGTACATATTAGTACTACCCCAGTGACAGCTTGGGATCATTCTTTAACCACATTTTTCGAAATACATATCAGATTGTCCTTTGTATATATGTCAGGATACTTCCAGAATCAGCTCGATGGCTTCTGACCCAGGGAAAACAGGAGAGGGCCAAGAAGGAGATCTTGAATGCTGCCAGAATCAATGGCAGGACAGTACCAGAAAATCTGCTCAACAAGGTGCTTTGATTACAAACTGTATAATAAACAAACCACTAATGCTTTATTTATTTTGAGCATTTAAATGATAAACTAACATGATTTGATTCTTTATCAGATGGAGGCAGAAAACACAAGCAAAACAGGCACCATGTTGGATCTGTTTCGTGTGGGTTACTTGAGAAAGAGAGCTCTCATCATGTGCTACATGTGGTGAGTTTGAAAGCATTTTAGACATTGTTGGAAATGTTTACACCTGTTATATAGCCAAGAAGACCCAAATAAACTTTTATTAGTGTTAGCCAAGTTTTCCTTACAAGGACTTGTAAGGAAAGCTGTAATAATGAATGTATTACACATTCTCTTTAATATTGCAATTGTGATTACATTAACATTCAAAAACATATAGGTTATGCAAAAATACAATATTTTTGGTTTGTTATATCGACCTTTTCATGAAATAGCAGCAGATATGTTGATGGTTTGAAACTGATAAAAATGGCTGATAAATGATACATCTCTGGTACAGTAAATGTTATGAAGAATGTTATGTTAAAGGAAAACACCACAGTTTTTAATATTTTACTATGTTCTTACCTAAACGTAGACAAATAAATACATAACTATCTTTTACAATGTATGCACTTAATCTTTGTACAGCGCGTCGTGAATGTGTTAGCATTTAGCCTAGCCCCATTCATTCCTTAGGATCCAAACAGGGATGAATTTAGAAGCCACCAAACACTTCCATGTTTTCCCTATTAAGACACTTAGATGAGTAGTTAAGTATGGTGGCACAAAATAAAACGTGACGATTTTTGAAAGTGGATAAAAAATGGGAACTATATTGTATGGTGGAAGAGCACTTAATTTGCAGCACTTCGACCTCAGGTGCAGTAATATTGACGAAACTTTGAGCGAGAGGGGGAGGAGTCAGGAGTGATATATAGTTCTCATTTTGATCTACTTAAAAAATCACCACGTTTTATTTTGTGCCACCATACTTACTCGTGTAATTACTCATGTAACAGTCTTTAAATAGGGAAAACATGGAAGTGTTTGGTGGCTCCTTAATTCATCCCTGTTTGGATCCTAAGGAATTAATGGGGCTAGGCTAAATACTAACACATTCACGACGCGCTGTACAAAGATGAAGTGCACGCATTAAAAAAAGATAGGTGTGTATTAATTCGTCTAAGTTGAGGTAAGAACAAAGTAAAATATTGAAAAACATTGGTGTTTTCCTTTAACAAAACAGCTTTGTCATTGTATTATCAATGTAATGGAAAAGCAGCTGAAGCTGAACTCGAACAGCAGAACCTTTATCATTTATCTGTTTATGTTATCATAGGTTTGTGACAAGCCTGGTTTACTATGGAGTCAGTTTGAACGTGGGGAACTTTGGCCTGGACATTTACCTGACTCAGCTCATCTTTGGCATTGCAGAGTTTCCTGCCCGTCTAAGCTGTTACCCTCTCATTGAGCGTTTTGGACGGAGGATTTGCCAGGGTGGCGTGCTGATCCTCGGAGGCATTGCATGCCTTGTTATTCCTGCTATACCAGCAAGTATGCAAGTAACTAAGTTAATGTAGAACCAGGTATATTACTAAAGAATAAAGGTTAAAACATGGTCGAGTACATCTCCACCCAACACTTTCCTGTCTACTCTTTCCCAACTGATTACTGCCCAAATAAAGGCCAAAAAGCTTAAAAAAAACCTTACTTATAAACTTAAAAATAAAAACTAAATTATAATAATAATTTGTTAATTCTGAAAAAAGATTAAATATAATATAAAAAGATATAAAAAATATATAAATGTATAATTTATTGTCCTTCAATGCACATTCTACAAAACTAAATATTGAAATGACAGTAGTACTTTGAAGCATTGTTGAATTACATTAGCAGGACATCATTAGATCATTATTGGTTGTGGCACAGTATGTGATGGAGATGTGTAAAGTTGTGTGTGTGTTTTCTCAGAGTACCCTATAGCTGTTACTGTGATGGCAGTGGTTGGGAAGTTCTCCCTCGCTGCAGCCTTCTCTATAGTTTATGTGTACACTGCTGAATTGTACCCAACTGTGGTCAGGTATTGAAATTATTCGTCATTTAAATTAACCTTGCATTAATTTGTGCATTTGTCTATTTTTAATATTATTCTTCAACTCTCTCGTGTAGGCAAAATGGGGTGGGACTAAACTCCATGTGTGCACGTATTGCTGGGATTCTCGCTCCTTTGATCGGCTTGTTGGATGTGTATCATCCATCTATTCCAATGGTCATATTCGGTTCTCTTCCTTTTTTGGGTGGAGCACTGACCTATCTGCTCCCAGAGACACGTAACACTGAACTTCAGGACCACACGGAAGTTCACACGGATAAGAGCACGTGCGTTTATATTTTTATTTGTTTTATAAAATGTTTAATTTGACTTATCGTGATGCAAGTTTTTATTAAAAATGCCTGTGCCAAATGGGAACAACATATTTGTGACCATGTCTGTGAAATCCATAATCTAAAGTTTGATTTCAGTCATTGATTTTAATATTTGCCATGGCCTTACTCAGTCAATATTAAAGACAGCAAGGTAATGGGTTGCACTAAATACTAAGGTGTAAAATTTGCAATACTAGATTAAAGACTAAAGCATTTCCTTTATTTCCATCCACAGGGAATCAAAGAAGGCAGTTATTAAAAGTGGACTAAATCTGGAGCAAGAGACAAAATTATGAGATTTATACTTTGTATTTAAAATGTTAAGCCATTTTCATAGTTTTTCAATGATGTGTATTTTTATTGATAAACTGGTGAAGATAAACAGCAGTATGACTGTTTACCTTTAATGTTTCAGGAAACATGTTTGTAATATTTTATAGATTAAAATACATTTTTTGTTGAATCTTGCATCGTTTTTAATCCTCATTCTTTCTTAATATAAAATGTTAAGAAAGAGACGATTTCTTCATAAACATTCCTATTGCATTGTGTTTACATACTGAAAATCTGAACACACTGAAAAGACTTTCATGTTTTTTCTTTTGAATACTATACCAGTTATTAAGCAGTTCAGCAAATAAAATGAGAGGCAACATCTTGATTTTAAATCTTTATGAGCTTTTCTGAATTATTTAGGTATGTTGAACCAGATACAGTATGTAAAATATATGATTTGCTGTTTTTGACTAGCCTAGAAATCTAGACGCACCCTAGCGGCCGCAAAATATATTTGCTGCCAGGGTTTAGTCTAGGCACTCACAATACACTTAACCGGTCCAAAAACCAAATTTTGGTCAGGCCAATCACATCGTGTGTAGCGTCTGTGGGGCGGGCTTAACATGATGACGACAGAGCTGCAACGGTTCCTACTTGAAAACAGAGAATGGCTGCTGCTGCTGGCGAACAGCTATCTTTTGAAGCGGCTTTGGCCGCGACTCTGGAGGACTTAGACTTATGTTTTTCTTTGAGAGAAGAGCAAATAAACCCTACTGAAGTCCTTTTTAAGCAAGAAAGATGTGTTTGGAGTTTTGCCGACTGGTTACGGTAACTACGTCACCTTCTTCGTTGCTCTGATCCATCATAGCGCTATCCTATTGCGTGCAGTGGCATTTTGAGGAACAACCTTATATCCCGCCCCTTGCATTGAGCCGTTTGTGTGAAGAGTTGCCAGACCTTACATCTTGATGTAGGTCTGGCTAACCAGGCTAGTTTTTGACAGCAACACCATAAACAATTAAAAATATCTTGAATAATACTGATTTATTGTTACAGTTTTATAAAATCACCAGTTGAGTTTTTGTTAAGTTCTCACACTTGAATCTCAATGTACCAAAACCATAAAAACATAATCATTACTATTTGCCCACACATAACAGTTTGTTGAAGATGATAGACCATAAACTTGTTGATTGGCTTTAAATGATATCAGTGCAGTAGCCAGCGATCTTTATGTTGTTGATGTCCAAAGCCCTCATCATAGTTGCCCTTCGTCTTGAAGAGCTGCTGGTAGTGGAAAACACAGTAGAATTCCCCATAGAGAGGAGCGTAGCTTTGAAGACTAAAACCAAGCGAAAAAAAATGTCAGTAATGTTACTTATATTCTTGTTTCTTGCTTAAAACATAAAAGCTATACAGTGTAAACTATTAATTAAGAGTTTTTATGTAACAGATGCAATGTCTGGTCAAAAATCAAATGCCCTCCTTTCAGCTTCGATAAATAGCCTGTATTAAAAATAAAGTTTTATTTAAAATTAAATCTGTGACTTTAAAACATAAGGTGAGATTAACAAAGAGATATTAATAACCTTTATTATGCCAATTGCATCACCACTATGAAAACAATATGCCCATTTGAAAAAGCACCACTTATAGACCACAAATCGCTGAATTATATGTAGTATATAATTCAACAGTACATGTACAGGTGTCTAAATTCAGTGTTTTATGTTATACTCTTCATGGAAAGAAGAGTTATATATATAATTTTACGTTATACTCTTCTTACCTCAGTTTCTTTTTGCAGTGCTTGCAGCAGAAACAGGTTTTGTGAAAAATGAGTTTATCAGCAGCCATTCTTTCCATGGGATAAACAGGTTTCAAACAGGCTGAGCATGTTTCCTGAGCCACTGGCTGAAACTACAGTAACATTGAGGGGTTAACACATAACTGTGGGATATTAGCTGTCTTTACTTTACTTCAGCCATTGTTAGGGTTAGTTTTGTTTTTTTATATACTGTAGCATTAGTTTTAGGAAGACACTGTCTTAAATCACAAACTGTTTACATTTCTTTAGTAAAACAAAAAGTTTGCTTCACTTTCCCATTCCATTGGCCAAGAAACCGAAGGTTTTTATTTAGCAGTTGTGTGTCTTTCCTTGTATTTAAACCCATGACTTTGGTGTTGTAAGTGTCAGCCATATCCTCCAACCCATACGATTGCTTTGGTCGTTTGTCCATTTCACCAAATACGACCAATAGATGCATTTAGTAAATTAGCGCCTCTACAGGCAGCAGGTGAAACTTAATATATTAGGGTATAAAATCATATTTTGGGGTATAATTTTGCTATGATGACATGTACTGTCTGGGATACGATTTTCAATTTAAACCGCCAGGATTAATTGTGTTTTATTACACATTACACTATTCAGGCATTTAGGGCAAATACCCATTTATTTATGATATAAACACAGCATACAAAACCAGTCACAACTTTTTTTAAATATACTTCAAATATACCAAGTGTACCGAGGTGAAACAATCGATTTATTTGAAGAAAAGAAGCAAAAGTGATCACAATTCGCTGTAAATATCAGATCCGGACGTACACTGGTTCAAAAACTGCCGCGATGGTACATCATAAAAGCACTGGTTCTTGTGTGTCTCGTGACTGATCGCATCATTACGTCAGCTAAGAATGTGAAGCGCTATTGGCTCTTGTGACCGATTTATGTTATGTTTGAATGAGATCTGACTGTGCGTTCTTCATAAAGAAATGGTATGGCTTCAGTTTGCAAGGTTTGCAATGTGAATGGTTTGTAATACGTTTATACCGTTTTATGCAATAAATACATTTGACTGTACTTTTACTGCATGTTGTGTTTTATATGGTTGAGAAATGGTTGTGTTTAGGGTGAAACCATAAATGTTTATGAAACCGTTTCTACATTTACAAAATTATAAAATTAAATCTGTCTAATCTGATGTATAAGGCAAAAACCTACAACAGGTTGTAAAAGCTACTGCCGCTAGAGGACACTAATCCCTTAAAGCAACACAATGTAGTTTCCATGTAAAAATGACTTACAGCTCCCCCATGTGGTTGAAAAGCGCAACAGTGCCTGGTATCAGACACTCTTCTGCAGGCAGGGGGAGGGGCGGGGCTGTGTTTCCTACCCTCCACCGCCACTTTCAGAGTGTGCTTGTAGCAGCTAGGAGGCTGCTCAGGTTGCAGCAACAGTACAATTTGTCCAGTTAAAAGTTGTTCTATCACTGAAATAATTTTAGAGACATTATTTAAAGGTAAAAAAACTACATAGTGTTGCTTTAATACGTCATTTTACGTCTTAATAAGGTGCTTGCACAAATGACCTAAGATGTCGTTATATTTCGGAGGACAGTCTCATAATGCTATATCTGTTACTTTTTATTTTTGTGTAATATTAAACTGTACCTGTCAAAAGGATTTGCACAGTGGTGGGCCGTCAGGACCAGCAGGCCCTTCTCTGCTGGCCCTAAAATAAAATCAAAAATTATTTTTTCCCCAACAACAAAGTGTTAAATGTTTTTCTTTAGTATGCTATTTTTTTCATTGGTGTAATGTCCGCAAAATTCGTTAGTTTTGTTGAGGTTGAACCGGAGTACCCTCAAAAATTCACATAAAAAGCAGCTTATTCAGCTGGGGCCAGCTCTACAGATACTGCTAGGCTTGTGTTGAAGGACAACACATCTGATTTGTTACAATCATTAGTGACAGAAACATCAACCAATCAAATTTTGACGTTTATTGACAGCACGTCCTCCGGGTCTAGCGACGTGCCCAGCGCTACCCCTGACGTCAATTTCCAACGTGAGCGCGAAATTCAGTTATTAAAGAAAATGACATCCGCTGTTGCAGATACACGCGATCTTTTTGCCCCAGCACAAGAAGTTATTTTGTTGGCCGTGTTTACTTTTTAATACGAGTAAAGGGACATGGAATGATTCTGGCTTTGACAGTCTGAACAGCTTCACGAAGGCAGCTCTTAAACACCAAGGCTCCGAGCGCCATAATAATGTCAGTCATGCATTTAAAAACTTTTGGTGAAAGTCTTGTGGATTTGGAACTTAACGAGTAGAGAAAACGGGAGATCAGCGTCCACAATGAGAGGGTCAGAAAGAACCGGGACATTCTGAAGCGTCTTAGTGAGTGACTGTGTTTTCTTTTTTTGGGAGACGATGAAGATTCGCTGAACAGGGGTAATTACTTGGAATTGTTAACGCTATAGCGGAGCATGATGCTGACTTGCGACATCATCTTGCCACGGCCACAGTTTTTACAGGACCGTCAGGAAAAAATCAAAACCATATAATAAATGCAGTGTCAGAAGTGTTAAATGATCACATCAAAGAAGAAATAATAAAAAAAAAATTTTTGTGGCAGTTATGGTGGATGAGACGACTGACTTCAGTAACACAGCGCAGCTCTTATGTCCTCGGGTATGTGACTGAAAAGTGACGGGTGAGTGCTTTACTACTTGTCGAGTATTGTATCATGCAGATTGTGGTTTGTATCTGATAATAAGCATTATTAAGGGCTTATGCACATTGTTATTGAGTGGTTCGTGTTGCACTGATAGTAGCCTGTAGCATGTGGATGTGACACTATGCACACAGTGTGCAGGGGATTACATGATACATGCAGTGAAATGTAGTCTGAGTTCAACCCACCCTTACCTAGCATACTGTTTTAGGCTTATTGTTGATCAGCTGTCATGTTGCTGAGTGCCTGTATGTGCAGCCGAATATATGCATTATTTGCATATGGGTGTGTTAGCTGTAACAGATGAGTATATATGTGGTTTACATGCTTACTGAAGGCCCTGACTGAAACCCCACGGCACGCCACTGGATTTGCAGCATCGGGGTTATCGTGTGTTTTTATTTCTGAGTGGTTGTTATCTGGGAATAACAAACTTGCAAATGTTTTGTTGCAGCATTTCAATGAGCCATGTATAGAATTATATAAATCATAGCAAGGATTTCTTTGATGATAACACACTTACTGTATATTCTTCCTGTGTATGTATATATCTAAGAACCGCGCTATACCCTCCCGCTCTATAGGTGGCAGTGAGACCAAACACAGTAAGAAGATTGCATTTCATGTTTGGCAGAGGCTCTGCATTAACGCTAATAATGTTGTAAATAGCGTTTAATTTCTTGCAAAAAACGAACGATTGGCTTCACAAGACATCAATATGTAACCTTTATGTGACCAGGCATGTGTGGATTACTTTTGTATTGGATATATCTGCTTTTTGAACTCTCAAAGTGGCGGAAACCGTAAACTTGCATTATAATAAATCACAGGCACTGGAGTTTCTGTAAAATATCTTATTTATTGTTCTACTGAAGAAAAAATGTCACCAACATATTGGATGGCCTGAGGGTGAGTAAATAAACAGCTTAATTTCATTTTTAGGTGAACTATCACTTTAAAGAAGTCATCATTTAAAAAAAACATTCAATCACAAAAATCATCATAAAGAATTAAAATACAAAATAGAACCTCAAGCAGAAAAGGGCTAACATTTCAATGACTGTACTGTACACGCATTAGTATTTATAGTGAAGGCTGGTCGTCGCTGATTAAAGGTGTGTTGATTGTTGGGTATGTGACTATTTCAGATGTTGCAGGACTTGTCGTTATAAACTTCTTTGAAGTTCTCTTGGTTTCGGGTTGAGTTGTGACAACCGTGGATGTTTTAGAAGAGTAGAACTTGTTACCGAAGCAGTCCGTCCTCTCGTAATTCTCACTGATAGTTCTCGTATCAAAAACTCTCTCTTTTTCGGGTGCTGTTTGCACTTCTAGAACGCTGACCTGTCGTCTCTGATTCGCAGGGCTAAAGGAGACCTCTTTCGCGACGGCACATTGCCTGCGATCTGAAGATACATTACAGCAACACTGGTGCTTGGCCTTTTCCTTTGTTTCTGCTTTTTGGGGATTTATCTGAGATGTTGAAGGCATCGGCACCTCTGCAGGTTTTCTTGCTGCAGATTGAATGGAAATGAATGAAGGAGATGCTGGGGATGTTGATCTCTGTTTGGTTGTGGGAATAAAAAGATCCGGCCTTGAATTAAATGTCCCTGGTCTTGTTGGCTGTCCATTCTGGTTTTGGGCCTTTGGTGATTTGCTTGACCCAATACTGATTTTTCTTATGTTACCTGAAGTGGGTGACCCTTGCACCTCCACCATCGACTCCCTGAAGAGACCAGAAAGCCCTACGATGTCAGAATCAGATCTCAGAGTCGATACTGAGTAAAGGGCCTTTTTAATAGCTTCTTCTATATCCATAAGTCTCGCAAGTGTTTGCTCTTTCAAATGGATAATCTCAGCCCCAGCTTTTTCTAGGTCCCCAAAAGCCACTTGCATGGAGGACATCATCTCAGGTTCCACCGGAGTACCTGATGCAGCTCTTCTATGCTCCTGCATGACGATTTTAGGGTTAGTTTTCTCCTCCTGTGGCACAACCCAATCCGGCATGCTCTCGAAAATGTTTTTAAGAGAGCTCACGTTAACTTCGTTGGTTTCTTCTTCGATTTCCTCTACTTTTGAAAGTATGTTTTTCAGTTCCTCTTGTTTCTTCAGGTTGTCGAAGATCTCCATGACTGCCGTGACGTTTCCCTTTATGATCTCGTCCATGTGCACCGAGAGCCTCTGCCTTCTTTCATCTTCAGTTTCTCCTCTGGTTTTCTTTTCTCTTCTGATAACTTCACTCTTTTGTTGACCATCACATTTATCGTCCTCACTCAAGGAGCTGTTACACTGTGTTGTGATGTCAACATGCTGAACTTCAGAGTGGTTCATGTTCTCTGTGGAGTCCTTCACATGATCTTTAGCCATTTTGATTCTTTTAGGCTTTACTGGTGCTACTGACACACCTCCCTTTGCTCCAAAGTTTTGAAGCGTAGCATGAAGTCCTACTGATGTTTCACTTTCTTCAATGCTCTTTGACGATTCTTCAAGAACCTGTGTGGGATTGAGTTTTTCTTGTGTTTGACCATCAATAACTTTGAACATTGATGTATCACACGATTCAGATTGACGGGCATCCCCACTGTCCTCTAAATTCTTGCAGAGGACATCTTTATAAGACATTGGGCCTGGGCCTGATGAGGCTTCTTTAATTTCCTCATTAGATTTTGAACAGGGAGCAATGACTTTGTTGTTGATACGGTTTACATCAGTGTCATTTGCATTTGGGATGGGCTTAATTTTTAAATGATCTGGTTTAGGTGGAATTGCTGGCTTGGGTCCAATGGGAGTTTTACGTGTTTTTTGGGGAGCATCTGTGGAAACATGCATTTGTTTTGTCAGTGGTTTGTTTTCAGATGGCCTTAGACAAGAAGCAGTGTCAACTCCCTCAGCTGATCCTTTAAGAACCTGTTGTTCAACTTGAGGCCCAGAAGATGCAGCACGTTTTGTTGTAGTTTCCAGAACAGTCCTATCACTTGGCTGATCTACATCTATCCCCTTTTTCTGTCCTGCATATGCCTTTCCTGAATTCCGATAAATCATTGCAGCTCGAAAATCTCCCTTTGTGACATTAACGTTGGACTTTCCTAAAGATTCAAGTGCTGCTTGTATGCTTCCTCTCATCACATCTTCATTTTCCTCTTCTTGCTCTGTTTTGGAGATTTGTGAGGGCTCTTCAGTATCATTTACTTTACTGTCCTTCTTGACCTCTATTACCTCATGGCTCGCTGAACCAGGGGCGCTGATCTGTTGGGTTTGGTTGGTTGGAGAAGAAGTTTGAAGTTTTGCTTCTACACTCTGCTGAAGAGCCTTCGCCTCCATTGTGGCCTGCTGAAGATTCATGATTGCTGTTTGTAGATTCAGCAACTCGTCATCTTCCACAACGTCAACCAGCTCTGCTTGAAGCACAGCTCCATCATCTTCAATATCTTGCAGGATTGTTTCTTTATTCAGATTCATTTTACAGCATTGTTCATCTTTAGTTTGCATTGGTTCCTCTTTTTTATTAGTTTTGTCTTTTATAACACTTAACCCTTTTTTCTCAGCAGACTCCAGACTCAAGCTTGTATCTGAATTGGTATTAAAAAGGGCTTTGATATTTTTAACATTGCCTGGAATAATCTCAATTGATTTCTCTCTTTCCTCAGATGAAGCACTTATATCTTCATCTGATAGTGTTTTTTGTAAATGTTTTAAATGATCAAGATCTCCATCCTCAATGCAGCTCCCAACTAGTTGCACATTCATAGTTTTGTTTGCTCCTAGGTTTATTGGTAAAGAATTGTCCCATATAGCCTCAGATGGGCAACTAAAATTTATCTTGAGATTCTCTTTTTCAGGCTCTAGATTTTTTGTTTGACTTGAAGGAATGGACCTCACCTCCACCACCCCTATGTTTTCCTCACTGTGGCTGAAAAGAGCATACACTGTTATCTCTCTTGTTTCTGTTGCACCTTGTATTAAAACTCCTTTCCTCAGGGACTTCTCCTGACCGAGAAGCTCTTCGGTAACCTCGACCACATTTGCAATTCTGCAGTCTTTATCTTGAAGTACGGTGAATGGAAGTTGATGAGTTGGAACATATACCTTCTGAATCTCAACGTTACCCAAACTATCTTCTTTTAGGTAGGTTACAATTGGGTTTAGGTTGGTTCCTGGCAGCATTTGAAGCATTGTGTTCTTGATACTTCCAGTCACTATCTCCTCATCATGAACTTCTGGTCTTGAATCTTTTATAAGATTATACCTTGCTTTCTTCACATGCCCGGTTTCGTTAGATTCAAGAATGGATCCATCGGTTTCAAGCATATTGAAGTTCCACAATGATATGAGAGTATCTTGAATGTTCTCCAGCATAGTTTCTGATTCTTCCTTAGTTTGTTGATTGATCTTATCAAAGGGAGTAGATTCAAACATCTGAGCTCTATTTCTTACATTGGCCTTCAGCATTTCTTCCTCTTTGCTTAAACTTTCAAGTGATGTTGAAATGTTTTCCTCATCATGTGACCTGTTTTCAAAGATTTGTTTGACTCTAGATACACCTACAAATACCTCACTTGTATCTGTGAAATTCACATCACTATGGAGATTATTAAATGTTGAAGTCTCAGAATCATTCTTTGGTTTCTGGTCTGATCTATTTTGCTCCACCGAGACAAAATTTCTTTTTGGACAGAGACTTTGGCTGTCTTTCAAAGTATCAACCGATTGAATTTCAAACATTCTGCGTGTGGCTTTAACATCCACCCTGATGCTCTGCTCTGATGTGACTTCCTCTTCATTGGGTTGAGTCTGAAAGATAGTTTGCGATTTGTTCTCTTCATTGTTGGGTTCTTCAGACAACCAAGATGTTCTCTTGATGTCACCGTCCTGAAAATCCCCCTTGATCTGATGTGTATCAGCTGAGTTGATTGCCTGGTTCTCAAATAACCAGCGCCTGGACTGAACCTCACATTGGTATCCAGTGTCATTATCTGGGTCAGTGTTAAGAATATCAGCCATCTCCTTGTCTACCAAGCTGTCTATGTTTTTCAGCTCAGGACATGTGTGTTTTAGCAGTCGTTTAAGCTCGCACTTCTTTCGCTGTTGGTGAATATTGGACATAGTTTCTCTTGTAGGGGGCGGTGAAGTGAAGGGTCGCTCACATTCCTCTGTGCTGGGTTCCAAATGATGTTTTGGTGGATTTAATTCAAGTGCATCATCTTTTTCAGTTGTAATGGGATGAGCTTGTTTGGAGATGTTCTGTTCGGCCATCTTAAAGACAAATAATTAAGACGAACCACATTAGCACCATAATGCCAAAATAGTATAATCTTTACTGTACATTAGTGTTATAAATTGTTAAACATACCTGTTGAACTGTGATGAAGCCAAACCGCATGCCAAAAAACAGCATTTCATGCAGAGTGTTTCTAATGGGTTTTATTGTCAGCAGGCTCAAACCAAACATTTAAAACAGTTAAAAACATTACAGTTCTTGTCAGTATTTTGTTTATAGTATTTTGAATGCAAAGACCCGGAAAACATTAATTGTGTGCATGGTTAAAGAGCACCTATTTCATTGCTTAAAAACAACGTTATTTTGTGTGTTTGGTATAATACGGTGTGTTTGTGTGGTTTATGGTTAAAACACATTATTTTCCAATACATTTTTGTAGCTCCAGATTTCACTCTCTTCCTGAAACGCACAGATTTTGTACAAAACCCATCGATTTGAAAAGCGCTGTGTCCCTGAATGGCCAGCTAATCCGTACGTTGTGATTGGCTTAAATACCTCTGACATAAGCTGGAAATGTGACGCTCCTTACCATGTTTGAAAGATTTGCTCACAATGCAATGCTAACAGGAGTTAACTTACAGGTGGTGAGTCAAAGCGGGATGAATTATGATAATGTCGGGGTGAAAAATTATGATATAATAATGCTCTTGTCTAAATCACCAATCCCAGAAAGTAAAGTGTTGCCTACAATCTGTGTTTGTTGTAGTCCAAGAAAAGAGATTTACATTGGAGATGATACCTCGCGTCATGGTTTACTTTGGGGTTTATACCTTTTGCATATTATTTACATGTACTAATACACACTTAATAACCAAAGGAAATTTAAAAATGTGAACGTAAAACAGTTTTAACTTCGTTTTAATTTTTTTTTAAACTAGAACGTATAATTTACAGTATGGATTAACCTATATATTTTTTACTGTGCATGTACAGTATTTGCATATATATATATATATATATATATATATATATATATATATATATATATATATATATATATATATATATATATATATATAAACACACAAACTGCTAATCTGTTGACGATGTTTGAAGTTTTGTAAAAGCATAAAACAAGCAAGCAAACAAACAAAAATGATCACATGCAAGCTAAAGGCTTTTAAAATGGGACTACTGTAAATGTACCATAGTAAAACATGACACAGCACTCCAACACACCAGTGGAATCTATTACAACTGTTTACAGCAGGGTTATAATTGGTAGTGGTTAGCCAAAGCATTTCTTTCACTTAGCATGTGTTTACAACTGTACAGCTAAACATCAATTTTGCTTACCCTGACTGGTTTTATCCTTTTTCCAATTGGGGAATTAGGATCTTGTTCCTATAGAGTAAACAAGGTGTAAGGAAACAGTTAACAGTGTATGTCTGCTTACAAGAGCAAGAATATTTAGAAAATACTTTTAAGACGTTAAGCAACTTAACCTGTATTTGCTGTGTTAGTTATACAAAATAATATTTTTAATGTCCTTGAACTAAAATTGCTGACATGTAATCATTCATATTATATACTACTGTTTAATATAATAAAATGCTGTAAATACTGTAAGCTGCTCATTTAGCAAAATATTCTCCCTGCACTCCTGCTTCACCTCAACTCATCCCCGTGACCCCAAAGGTCACCACATGCATTATGAGGAATAAAGGCAGCTATGAGTACTAACTGGCTTGAAGAGGTTTCCCGCAGACTCTGCAGCTGCCACTTTTGACAGATATAGTGCAGACAAAGCTTTGACAGAAATAGAGGATATCTCTCGTCCGTAAAGATCCGAGCTGTCTCTAAAGTCTCCAACCGTCCTTCTTTTATTCTCTGTAACACATCAGAACCAAGGTTTGGTTATTTGGACTTTTAGGATCCTAATTTCCTGAATGAAAGAATGATACAGTATCAAGGTCAACATCTGTGCTTTTACAACTGTGGACCACAGGCGTAGACCTACAGGGGTACACACAGCACTTTTTAAATGGGCAGATATTTATTTATTTTAAAGGAACAGCTTGTCTATCAGTGGGAGGTGAGCAGAAGAGCTTAACTGTGACCCAATATGCTGCAAAAACAACCTTTCTTTTAAATCAAACTCTCTCCATGTATACATTTGGTTGAGATAAAGATGTGTTTTCTTGATGAGTAAAAAGATCTAGGAAACAAGTCTAGTTTATAGACAAAAATATAAACTTTAAGTAAATTAGTCTTAAAAGGACACTCCACTTTAAAAAAAAAAATATGGTAATTTTCCAGCTCCCCTAGAGTTAAACATTTGATTTTTACCATTTTGGAATCCATTCAGTCGATCTCCGGGTCTGGCGCTACCACTTTTAGCATAGCTTAGCGTAATCCATTGAATCTGATTAGACCATTAGCATCGTGTACTAAGACAGATGGAAAATTTAAAGTTGTGATTTTCTAGGCAGATATGGCTATGAACTATACTCATTCTGGCGTAATAATCAAGCACTTTGCTGCCGTAGGCTGCAGAATGTGCAATGATATTACGTAGTGCCCGAAAATAGTCCCCTGTTATTGAAAGTTACCAAGGGGATTTTTTTCGGGCACTATGTAATATCATTGCATAGACCACCGATGCTAATGGTCTAATCAGATTCAATGGATTATGCTAAGCTATGCTAAAAGTGGTACCGCCAGACCCAGAAATCGGCAAAGTGGATTCCAAAACGGTAAAAAATCAAATGTTTAACTCTAGGGAAGCTGGAAAATGAGACTATGTTCAAAAAAGTGGAGTGTCCCTTTAAAACAAGTAAAAAAATCTACCAATGGAAAAAAGACAAATTTTCTTGATTTTTTTTTATAAAAACTTAATTAAAAGAAAATTCGCTTAAATTTTATAAATATTTTTTTTGTCTAAAACTAGACTTATTTTCCAAGGTAATTTTGCTCATCAAGAAAATACATCTTAATTTAAGAATTTTTTGATATTTATTTTACTGAAAACAAGACAAAGTACTAAGTAAGGAAGTAAATTTTTCTGTATAATATGCACCTCTTTAGGTGCAAAGCAATACTTTTTAAAGGATACATAAATATTTTGACAATTTTACAGTAATTTAGTTTAAGGATTACATACATAAACAACTTTTAAAGCAAACTGATAATGTCCAATTGTCCAGTGTTTGTGTTGTATATAAAGTATGTTCTGGTTTGTCTATATATACATTCATAAACCTTAAAAATGACTTTTACTACTTTCTATTCTGTTCAACATTACTTTTAATGTAGGCTTACATAACAGACTAAATATATTCATAAATCTCACAAATGACTGTCTATTCTGTTTATCATTACTCTCATTGTAGAGTAAATATATTCATCATAATACATTTACTATTACTATTTACAGTTTAATATGTGTCTCTTTTGAAACACTGATGGTTATTGCTTTGTCAGTTCTCATTATGGTAATGGGAACAGCTGTCATAAGTATTTATCAGTGCAAGTCATAAGTGTGCAGAGTGTGATGGGAAAATATCTGACATCCCAGATACCAATGGGATTTATAAGAAACCAACACACACAGATGGCTGAATGAAGTTTGGAAAGCAAATTATTGTGGAAGTATGTAAAAATGAAACTATGGTGGTATTGATGTTGACCATGTTTTGCATGTCAAGCTGACCACAAACACATGATAAGTGCCAAACCTACTGGGGCTTGTAGTAAAAATATTTTTTTTGTGTGTTAAATAACACCCTTGAACTTCACCATGTGAAAAATTAACATAAGCTTATTTATTTACAGGTCGACAGTGTACCAGCAGTAGTAAATTAAGCGTGTTTTCTGAGCAGCCCGTTTTGTAACATAACCTAAACAAATGATCAACTTTTGAAAAAACATCCAGTGTCACACAATAGTGCCCTGCCATAATAAATGATCTTTTAAGCAAAATGTAAAAAATGTAAACTTACCATTCAGTGCTCTCACTCCTAGCTAACTCCCCTTTAGATTCCTCTGAATTATTATATTATTTAACTCAATAATTTAACTCCTCTGACTGGTTTCTCGTCCCTATACGTCCTCCAAGGGTGCGAGTAAGCCTGTGACCGCTTCTGTTCTGGCAACAGCTGACCATGACTGGGTCCAACGGAAGGGTAAGTGCCAACCGGCTATTTTAGGAGCTATTTAGCTATTCTAATATTGCCACACCAGGCTGAGTCAATCACTTGCAGATACACATGCCTACTTTTCAGACTGCACTTAGAAATCGCTAAAATAAGCGTGATTGTATTTCCATGTTTCAGTGTTATTTTCGTCTCGTGTCATTGTGAACAGCTGCTACTCCTGCTGTGATGTCACCTGGTGTTTCTAGCGTTCAGAGACCTTTACTTGTGGCTTACGTTTTATCCAGTGTGATTTATTGTGCCACATTAATGCTTTGGTTCATAGATCATACATGCTACGCATAATATGTGCTTTATGTTGTGTCTTGAATATACAGTAGACTGCTCTTGACATTTAGGTCACCTGATGATACTTTGTCAATGTTAGACATTTAACCTTGAACTAGAGCCTTACATTATGTACTTACCCTCTGGAAATGATCTTTTTTCAGTATGAATGCCAGAAAATGTCTTTCTTCTTTCAGATTGGGATGTTTCCGGATACGTTTTCGCATCCTGATAAAGGAATTATATTATTAACACTTTAATCCAAATCAATTTACTTTGCATTCACACTGTCACTGTCACACTGTTATTTATTATGACTCAACTTGTATACTTAAATGTTCTGATTTCTTTGTATGAATTCTATTATTGGCTTGATGGCTACATCTGGTGGAAATTTTGTGTCAATAGCCCACTTAGAAATCCCCTTACTGATAAAAATGCTGATGTGTCAAATACTTATTTTCCTCACTGTATGTATACATTTGGTACTCACTGTATCTACTAATATGCATTCTGGGATACCAATATGAACTCTTTAGGAAAAAGGTGTACTTTTTGAAAGGTGACAGCTATTTTTGGAAACACATTTATCTAATATAATTGATATATTGATCTAAATTCTTAAAAATCTCAGTAATGTCTCTATACCTTTAAAGTCATTTGATCCACTTCAGTCATATCATCTTGTTTGTCATCATGACTAGTGTTAATTTCTGCTTCTATCGGTGATGTTATGTTGTTAATAGGAAGTGTGTGCGCTTTCTCAGAGCCCACTGGTTCATTTGCTAGGTTTTTGATCCTGAACTGAGGTTGGGTCTTTGACTCAAACAGCGCTCTGAGAGCCGTGGTCCCCGCAGGTCTGCGTTGAGGGAGACTGTCCATGGATTTACTGCGGGAGAGAGGAGAGATACTGGACCTCTCGCTGATATCTGACGACTTCACTGATATCTCCGGTGTGCCATCAGCACCAGCAGAGATTGGTGTGATCTGCAGACTGAACTGATAACAGATAGACAACCCCCCAAAACCCACATTTTGATTAAATATATCACTATGTAAATATAATGTACTGTAGGTGACAAAAAAGTAAAACAGTCAGATGGTTACATACTTGGTTGACGGCAGTGTCCCATATTCATTACTTTAAATAATATATGGGACATTTAAAAAAGTACCTAGTCACTTTGCAGTTTAATTAAAGTGTGTGTATACAAAGAAGGCAAATTATGTTGAATTCTTTAAAAAAGTGTACTGTACACTGTCAGAAAAAAATCGTGAACATGTGTAACCACCTATCACTGGGGTGGTACCCCTTTCAAAAAGTACCTCAAAGGTACATATTGGTACCAAAGAGAGCTTATTAGTACCTCAAATACAGTATACTTTGTATACTGTATTAGTGTCAGATGTATACAGTACATATCTGTACCTAATGGTACACGTCATATACGGACCTTTTTAAAGTGTACTACTCCAGTGAAAGCTGGGGTACATACAGTATATTGACATAAAGTCAACAATTATTGAAAAGAAATTACAAACATTTGTTTTTAAACATTCAATGAACAATTTAGTGTTTTACCTCATGGTTTATGTTGCCTGAATGAACTGTCTTTGTTTTACTGCCAGGAGAGTTTTGATATCTGGTGAAGACATGAAAAATATGTGTTTATGTCATTAACATTTATGCATTTGGCAGAGGCTTTTATCCAAAGTACTTTACAGTAGTGATAGACCGATATATCGGGCCGATATTTGCGAGTTTTATGTGTATCGGCATCGGCCGATATGTGGCTGCCGTGTTCGCCATTATTTACAGACAGAGTGCTGGAAGCCGCAAGCAATTGCAGGTCATGTGACTAAAAACAACCAACCTTTCCATGACAACATCAAAAGATGGTTTCATAGCACCCTCACCTGTTTTTACTATTTGTGAAATATAGTTTTTTTAAGTTCTATAAATGTTACTTTTTTTAAATTGAGACTTGTAACATTTGGCATCATCATTGTGTCATTTTTATGATATAAATTGAGTGAGCAAAAGCAGTATCGCCTCCAAATATCGTCCCATGAAAATCGGCAGCCTGTATCGGTCATCGGCTAAGGCTGATGGAAAAAAAACGGTATCGGCACTGAAAAAAAAATCAATATCGGTCGATCCCTACTTTACAGTGCATTTCAGCTATACATTGTATTTGTTATAATTATGTGTGTTCTTTTAAAATCTGACCCATGCCCTTTGCATTGTCAGCACAATGCTAACTGAGCTACAGGAACACTTGATTATTGTCCGCAGGTGTGTAGTTGTCATTGGTACTTTGTTTAGATTAGTAATAATTTCTTGAAGGGGATTATTTCACAAGACATTTTTAAGATGTAAAAGAAATCTTTGGTGTCCCCAGAGTACCTATGTGAAGTTTTAACTCAAAACACCATATAAATAATTTATTACAGCATGTTAAAATTGCCAATTTGTAGGTGTGAACAAAATGTCCCATTTTTGGGTGTGTCCTTTTTAATGTAAATGAGCTGATGACATGCAAACATTGATCCCCATAATGGTGGTTTGTTGAAATTGAAACTCAATTGTGCTGTCAATTATTTTCTTTGCACTAAATGGTAGTGCCGTGGTTGGATATTGCAGTATTATTATAATAAGATCCCCTTCTGACATCACAAGTGGAGCCACGTTTCACATGCTTGCAGAGAATGGTTTACCAAAACAAAATTACTGGGTTGATCTTTTTTTTTACATTTTCTAGGTTGAAAGAAGCACTGGGACCCATTTATAGCACTTAAACATGAAAAAAGTCAGATTTATATATCCAATACAGTGGGGTTTAAAAATATGGGATTTTATACCACAAAAAATACAATAAGATGAAGACAAAAGAGATATGTGTAGAATGTTTAAAAATGACAAAATAAATTTCCATTCAAATTGCTGCTTATTATAAATTATGACAAATGCTATAGTAATTTGTTGAAAAGGCTGTATTATACAGAATAATTTTCACTATATTTTCAGATTTTTTTTCCTTTTTCTTCTGTATGGGCAAATATTTGTCCACACCATAGTTTAATTTAACAATGCTGTCACAATGCTAATATAACAGAAAATAAAAGAAGCTTTGGTTAAGGGAAGATCCTCACTGTTCCACAAGCTGAGAGACAGACTTCCTGAAACTTTTGTCTCTGGGTCCAGTTTCAGTCCAGGTTAGGCTATGATCAGTAGAAACAGTCTTGAGAGACTGAGCCCTCCGCAAAATGCTCTTTTTTTCCATTTCCTCTTTTTACAGCCCAAACCTGCACTGAACACACATCACATGGTACTTGGCATGAATTGCCGGCAAGTATTAAAAGCGATCATGAAATTAAAAGCATTTCAATTTGTATCAACATAAAAATATTCAGACATTAAACCTTAATTTAACTTTTACGATTTCAGTTTATATTTGATCAAACAAACACATTAACAAGAGCAAACATTTATTGTAAACAGCACAGAAAACGACTTTGATTGACCTATGGAACCTTACATATATTAATCATTACCAGTATTGATAATATGTCAGTTATTATCTGATATTACTCACAAACTGAAAACGACTAATCAAACAAGAAACAATATACGGCATCTTTAAAACATTTACATTCTTTTCCTAATGGTGTTTTTGTTAATCTGTTATGTGTTTTAATCTGACAAGTGGTTAAAGCGAATGAATCTTACCTGTTCAAGAGTGTGGCTCACTCCATTGATGCATCTAGAGATAAATCTCTGTACATCACGAGTGAAGCTTGCTGTGCAGAATGCATGGGCGAAGTCCAGCTGGTTTATTACACCTGACTGCAATCAATAAAACAGCTGTTGTAAAGTATTTATGTAATGTCAAATATGTTATGCAGAAATGTAAAAAGTTTAAATATTTTTGTGGTGGCAAAACCTTTAAAATATATATATATATTTTTCGAATAGCTTGACTTGAGTCCAACGTTGGTTTATGATGTTGACCCAACGTTGCAGCTTGACATCAGTCCAACATTGCTTTTTTACGTCAAACTAACGTTACAGCTTGACTTTAGAGAAATATTTTCA
The DNA here is from genome assembly GCF_030506205.2 of Paramisgurnus dabryanus. Lineage (NCBI taxonomy): Eukaryota > Metazoa > Chordata > Actinopteri > Cypriniformes > Cobitidae > Paramisgurnus > Paramisgurnus dabryanus. The sequence goes on along the minus strand of NC_133358.1, from coordinate 19,872,056 downwards.
AACCCCTACTATATCTTCACCGACCCTTCACCAACCCTTAATTTAAAACCCTGGTAATATGTGATCAAATAATTTCCCATCTATTTAATTTATGTTCAGGTCACGTGCAAACATGCATGTCATTTTCTGTTTCATTCTGAGCTCTGTGATGTTTATAAAGTAAATTATTTATTTGGATCATCCTAAATGCTTGTCAGTGTATCATTACTTTACACTTGGTTATAGAGTAGGTGCTAACAGGAAGGTTGCTTTACTGCTCCCTGTGCCGCTTAAAAGCTGCTATTTGACTTTTGCCCCTTTGGGGTTGAGGTACAACAGTTTGCTGTAGACACTTGTGTTCAGTGCTCAGTTACCACCATTGAATCTCAGAGGTCTTCACAAGGACCAAAAACAGCTGTGAGACTTACAGGCATTTTATTGTGTCTAAAAAACTTCAACAGACTAAAATAAAATAAACATGTTTTAATGATCTAAATTTAATAACCAGACAAAACTTTACCTTTATTAGATTTATTTGATCTGTATCAGAGGCACATTTTGATTGGTTTGTTTTGTGCAACAACTGCTTTCCTTCATTTCTTTCTTGCCAAATTGTGCACCTCCAAATTGCTGGAAGATAGTTTTAAGCTCATACCCAAGGAATTGCTCATCATTAACTGTGTCTGTTTGACAAATTACTATTGTCAAACAGACAATTTACAAATTATTATTGTTTAAAGCCATATATCTTTACTCTAACACTGGTCTCTCTTCTATGTATGCTTGCATTTTCCTGTCACATTATTTCCTTTAGTTCTGTTTTCTATTTTAAGCTAATGGTCTTGGGTGGATTGCAGGTGCAAACTATTTTTTGTAACCTGTAAGTGGCAGTAAAAAAAAGTGTTTCCCGCAAGTTATTTGTGATACCCTGAGAGAGACTGATAAATACAAACACAAACTTTTATTTGATTTAAACCAATTATATTAACACATTTGAAAAATGTATTGAGTGTTATTTTTTAGTAATTTAAGCATAAATAAATTGACAGTGTCATTCACCATGTCAGATAATGAAAAAAATAAAATAAAAAATTTAAGTATTGTTAAGAAAAAGTAAAGATTATTTTTAGGTAGTTGTTCAGGGCTACATACAAAACAGGCAACAAAGTGGCACCCTTCTCTCCCATTGGAGCCCTTTGAGCCCAGGGCTTAAAGGTGCAGTGTGTAATTTTTTAGAAGGATCTCTTTGACAGAAATGCAAAATAATATACAATACTATATTATCAGGGGTGTATAAAGACCTTTCATAATGAACTGTTATGTGTTTATTACCTTAGAACGGGACCTTTTTATCTACATACACCGGGGGTCCCCTTACATGGAAGTCGCCATTTTGTGCCGCCATTTTTCTACAGAAGCCCTTAACGAACAAATTTTTTTTTAGGTTGTCTCCAGTGATGATGTTTGTCTGGTGGCGGATACCGTAGTTTCTCTATGCGTTTCAAAAGCACGGGGTGAGCAGTGGACTAAGCCGTTGGTTGCAATTCGCAACTTCACCACTAGATGCCGCTAAAATTTACACACTGCACCTTTAATGTCTATAGACCAATTTCGTGTTTGCAAACAGAGATGACGTTTTTTTGTGGGCGGAGCCAAACTGGTTGCAGAAAGTGACTGCTCCGCAGTAGGGTTGTGAAGTGTTTTAGCATTAAACCGTGGTTTTTATGGATCCGGTGTTCTGTCGAAGTCTGATTCCCCTATGTTTCCCTTTAGTGCAATGTTTCTTATAGCGTTTTAATGACGTTACGTTTATTTTTTTAGATAGATAAAAAGTTTAAATGGCTTGGCTACTGATATGCATGTATGTAATGTATATGTATTGATCTTTTTTGCTAAATCAATTATTTTTACAGTCTGAATCGCTAAAGTACATATAAAAGCAATACTATCATGTATTATATATAATAGCGTTTATTAAATATTTCATAATTTTCCTGTTTTCTATTATTTCTTCCTTATATTTATCTTACGTGTTTGTTCTAAAACTATTATAAAAGTATTATGTTTAAACATACATTAAAAAGGCCTGTTTATATATTAATAACACTTTACATCATGTGTGTGTGTGTGTGTGTGTGTGTGTGTGTGTGTGTGTCTGTGCTATATTTATATATTTATTAAGTGTGTAAACATAATAATTTTAGAACAAACAGGAAGAAGACAAGCTAAGATATAAGGAAATAAAAAGAAATAATAGAAAACGAAAAAATTATGAAATATTTTTTAAAAAATTGTGATATTATTGCTTTTTCAGTATAAAAAAACATTTATTCCGAATAAATTATAATTGTAACGTGATAAAAACGCTATAAGAAACACATGGAGGGAACAGACTTCGACAGAACACCGGAAATCTTCTCTACTTATTTTCTATTCTAATTATTAAAAGATTTTCAGATGATTTCCTCGCTCCATTCTGTCCGTTTAAGGGCTTATTGTAATCATAAACACCTACGTTTATCTTCTAATGATGTCTTCGACGATGGTATTCTATAAAAATGAAAGCCATCTTTTTTGGCATTCTTATTCTGACACTTAACAGCACAACAAGACATTTTCTAGTGAGTTATCTTGCTCTTTTCACTCGTGTCTAATTCATTTCCACTCTTTTTCTGCAACCGCATTGCGCGCGCAGCTTGCAGTGATGTAACTGTGACGTCTACTCTAAATTGGTCTATACAGTAAAAGCCCTGTGTATGTCTAAACACACTAACTGATATTAAAACTTGACTTTAGGTGCTTTGACATTTGTGCTCATACTTGTGTGTGTAACTGTTTTATGTGTTTAATACATGAATGGATTACTTGAACAAGCTTCAGTGGGCCCTGACAGCCCAGGAAATGACTAGATTTGAGTTTTGGTCTCCATCTGTCTCTGTCTCCATCTAGCCAAAAGGTCGGATAGGGCAAAGAGCGGTATTTGTTTTGACTTTTCTCAGTCCCCGGTGTATCATTTACTCTTGTTGGTATGATACAAGATCACTTTTCTCTGGGTGTGGGCCATGCGTTTAGGTGAAGCGTTGACTGAAAAGACTTCAATGTTGATTTATTTACATGTAACAATATATTTTATATGTATAAACATATGTCTTTTCAAATTACTTTTCATACTTTACTCTAATAAAACTTAAAACTTAATTTCCCAAATATGTAAATATTTATTCTTTAAAATTAATAAATGACTCTATTGGCCTGGACTGCTGTGTGTCTTTTCATATCACCACTGTTCCTTGAAAAGCAATAGGCACAATTTGGATATATGATATACTAAAACTGAGCTGGGGCACACACATAGACAGTAAAAGAAAGGGCACACACCGAAAATGTTTGAGAACCAATACTACTGGATTATCTGTTCTTGATGTATAACATCGCCCTCTTATGGTACCTGTGGGTTGCCACATGCTGTGTGTCTGAGTGGTCATTTCTCCTGTGTTTGTTGTCCTGTAAGTTTATTTGATCAAGGGCTAACACAAGGGATTGTCAACAAAAACCTTAACAAACATGCAATCTTGTCATGCAACAAGATATCCCCTTGTTCTGTAATGTAGTGAGACATACATGAAAAATATTAGGGAATGTACAGTTTGGACAAATGCGAAAAAAGAGAGAGTTCGGAAATGATAACGCTTAATTTGAGCGTGCTAACTTTTCTCCAAGCTTACAGTGGATTTATGTTGTCCTCCTGTGATAGTTTCAAAGCTTTACAGCCAGAATAAGTTTAACACCCAGGCCTCAGGGCAGGTATGATTTTCATGGTTCATCAAGCATACACACAAGGCATTTTGCCTCTTTGTGAGTATGCTTCAGTTATTATTTTGACATTGTACTGTATTCCCTACACTTTGGATGTCTGTCATGTGTAAAACAACTTGTAAATTGTAACAAGGGGTCCCAGAAGCATTACGCACACAACACACAGTACCATACTGCAGTTATAAATTTGCAATCATTTGAAAGTACTTGAAGACAGTGAACCATGATGCCATGTTGTACAGCAGCTCAGACGGTGATTTGATTTATGTTAAACCTCTTCATATTTTATGAAAGTCTCAACTAAACATGGAGCCCAAGATGTTTTTTTAGCTATATAAATTTGCAGTATGTTCTTTTCACTAAGCTACTGAAGCTGCCAAATTACCTAATTCTTCATTGGCTCAGACATGCTCTCCTTCACACATCCTGTTTGGCTGCAGTCCACACGGTTAACACATTTTTGGCACAACACAGAATACAGGAAATCTTTTTTTTCTTTGGATATATAGATACGAAGACCTGTTCTGCTGCTTCTGTGTTAGGGGCTCAGGGCCACACCAACAATAAAGACATCTCATCAGGTTATAGCTTAAAAGGGCAGAGCCTATGCCTACCTTGTAGTTACTTTGCATGATGTGGTTACATTATAACAAACAAGCAGATGTCTCAGTGGTTATAATCTAATTGCTCTAAAATATTGACAACATGCAGAACTCCAGTAATAATCAACATAGTGGCAGTGGAGGTTTACTCCTATGTATAATTAGAAGGATATGGCAAGAATAAATTTCCTCCCTTACGGTAACCATTGTTTTTTTGTGGTAAAAGTGTAGTAACCATGGGTTTTTGATGTATTGACTTCTATTAGCAAAGCCGTGGTTTTACTACAGTAACCATGTTTTTTTTTTTTACTGTAAAACCATGGACCTACAGCAGTGTAACATTAAGTTACAATATTCTGTCAGAAATGTGAGAATGTGCACACCTACCCTTGTCGTTTACGTCTGTTTGGTCACACAAATTATGTTATACCCTAAATGCTTTCACTTAGGCACAAGAATAGTCTTTTATAAGCGTTTCTTTTTGTTGTCTTCATTGAGGTTTTGAAGAAGTTACTGCCGCCCTCTAGTGGACGTAGGCCTATATGACCAAAAAACTTTCTGAAATAATTAGGTAAATCTTTTTTTTTGCTTCACGAAGATTATAAACCATTAAAATAACGTTATTTTGCTTTTTATGCAGAAAACCCGCAGCTTTCCCGTTTACTTGTATGTGTTTATAGGACCGTCTTGCCCTTCCCAATATGGCGGCGAAGTTGACACGTTTCCGATGCAGATTTATAGTTTCTATACTCTTGAAATACCTCTGCTACATTCTGTGCAATCTTATAAAGGACACTGTGATTAGGTATGTTTGAAAGGCCGTTTATAAAACGCTTTAAAGAGCTGAAACGGCATAAATCTCGTCATTAAATCTGCAAGTTAGCAACACTGAGCCTGTTAACTAATGTTTATGATTGCTGACAGGAGAGGTTTAATTGTGTGCTGTGCTTTCTCCATCAGTTTCACAAGCCATACACAGGGGGCTTAATGTGTCTGGATATATAATCTCAACCACAACCAATTTATGAGATGTTTACATTGGTAAGTTGGCCTTGTAAGTTGTCTCTACCGTATGTTTACATAAAGCCACACGTGTAAAGTTCAACTGCATGGTCGAGTTGTTTTAAGTGCTAATGAAGCAATTAAAAATTTCCCTCGTTTTAATGATAGTTTTGTGATACGCAAAGCTTATGATCTAGCAACACACCTGGTGCGTTTGCCTTCTTATATATTATGCACTAAACGTATGCAGTCTTTGTGAAAGCAAATGACAGATATTTTAGTGTGTAACAAAAGCTATGCAAATACTGGGAAATACGTGTGAGGTTGTTGTTGGTCGAGCAGCCATAATAGTGGTAGACTACTTAAAGCAGGGGTGTCAAACTCAATTTCATCTCGGGCCACATCAGCATTACGGTTAATCTCAAAGGGCCGGTTGTATTTGAACGACTGTATGAATGTATCAACTCTTTTATTACTGTACATTGCATAATTTTCCCTGCATTTGCTTATTGGTTTTGTTAATAACTCAATTGATACATAGCTTTGAAAGTAGAAGCCCAGGCAAATAATGACAAAGTGTATAGAGTACAACTATTCTACAGATTATTTTAAAAATAATTGTGGTGACAAAAACACATGTTGTATGTGAGTACAGTACACTCAAAATGTTATGTTATCCTTCATTGTGCAGGTCTGAAAATGAGAGGCATTTTAGATACTAATAAAGAGTTTTACAATCTCCACCACAAAATTATGCATTTATTCAACACATCTACCCTCGCCATTTCTTGCCCTCTTTACAAAAAAGCTGTGATTTTTTTACATGGCTTTGAGTGTCTGACTGATTGACTGACGTCTCATGAGTTCAGTGTTGTAGGCTACAGATCAATAGTTTCAATCGTTTATTAAAAGTAATCGGTTCAGATGAGTCATTAGTTCGCGTATTTAGCGGGAATAGACGCGTAATAAACTAATACCAGCTGGACATCCCCGTGAGCGGGCGCGAGAGAGGGAGAGAAAGAACGAGCAGATACTGTCCGTTTCCATATGCGGAGGTCGCATAAGCAGCGTCATCAAGCCTGGTTTATTTAAGTTAACTGACCATTACATTCGCAAGTCATACGCATATTACAACTATTTACTATAAACAAAGAATAATATTTAACTTTATAATTGTTAATATTCTGAAACAAGGCAGTCTTGATGACGCATGCAGCCTGGAAATGCGACCTACGGAGGCTGCCGCGTCGCATTCAGACACGCCCACTCTAGTAGTGCGCGCGTGCGGGGCACTGCTCGTTCTCTCTCATGCAATCATCAATATTATCACTATAATTACATTACAAAAAGACTTTGGCGGGACAAAAATTAGTTTTGGTGGCTGCTAAAAAGATCTATATAGGAAATAACCTGCAAAAATAAAACTTATAATAACAATAAAATTATCTGTAAACTCTCACGGGCCACATAATTAACATAATTTGTAAACTCTCGCGGGCCAGATGAAATGAGGGGGCGGGCCGGATTTGGCCCGCGGGCCTTGAGTTTGACACCCCTGACTTAAAGGGACACTCCACTTAAAAAAATGCTAATTTTCTAGCTCCCCTAGAGTTAAACATTAGATTTTTACCGTTTTGGAATTCATTGAGCTGATCTCTTTTAGCATAGCTTAGCGTAATCCATTAAATCTGATTAGAGCATTAGCATCGTGATAAAAAATAACCAAAGAGTTTCGATATTTTCTATTTAAAACTTGACTCTTCTGTAGTTACATTGTGTTTTAAGACCGACTGAAAATTAAAAGTTGCAATTTTCTTGGCAGATATGGCTTGGAACTACACTCATTCCGGCATAATAATCAAGGATTTTGCATGGCTGCAGATGCATGGCTGCAGATGCATGGCTGCGGATGCGTCAGATAGAGTTACAGGACGCATGGAGATGAAAAGGGTATGTATGGACTTATCTAACTCTGGGAGATACGGCTAATAAGCTAAATTTTAAAAAAGTCGGCGTATTCGTTTAATGTTGTGACTAAACTGAACTCTGGAAAAATTACTTGTTTCGGTTTTCTAAATGTAGCAGAGCGGTGCTAGAGAGAGAACATGAGCCTAAGATTTTAAGAAACTCCGACTACGCCACCCTGGGAATTGCACCCGGGGAAATCTCAATTTACCCCCAAAATGATGGGTGAAGGACACAGGTTCGGTCCCTTATAATAAAGTAGGCAGGAGACGTGGGTATAATGCAAAATGTTACAGAATTTTATTGATACAAATATTTAAAAACACTAGATTAAAAAGACACACCATACTCTCCTTTAAAAGGAAAAAGACACAATTTTAATTATAACAAAAAGGTTGAATCAAAACAAATAAAGAAAAGAGAATGTTACCAGCAGGGCTGAGGCTCCCAACGGCAGAGGACAGAGTTTAGTTCGAGCATGCACACTTCCACACAACCACACACACACACCAAAGTGCACTCAAACCACACTACGAAGCACACAAGATGTTACACAGCACACGATGAGAAGCACCACCACCACTGTAGAATTTCCTGTCACCTGTGCGACCCCAGCTCCTGCGATAAACCAAAAATAAAGGTTAAAGACACTTAACAGAACATAAATTATAAACACTTTTTATAGATGGTTTAACTACTTCTCACATGACCGTTCTCACAACTCCTCTATAGTGACCATTAATACAATACACAAACAGAGACAATAAAACATTAGGAGGGTTAATTTCACATACCACTCCTCTCTGTCACAGTGTGTTACTAGGTCCAATAGGCCCATACACCCGGGCACGTTACAACTATGAGGAGTCACGTGCAGCAAACAAATTATAAATACAAAATAAGAAGTTAACAAAAGAAACAAAATAATTAAATAGGTTGGATAGGGGAATCACAGAGCTCATTCAGAGCATCATTTAATCTTTAAACAAAAACGTTCATGTCCCCAACACATGGATTTGAGCACTACGGTGCGATATTAAAAGATTGACCGGACACCAGCAGCACCCCTTAATGATGTCAACACGTGCGCACTGCAAGCTGAATAGCAGCGCTAAAACAGCGCGAAGAGGTAGGCGGCAGACCTAATCACAGCCCGGAACGAGAGGGAGAACCCGCTTCTTACACCAGGCACGACACCTTACGGACACCGGCATACAGCTGTCATGGCAGCCACCAGTGCCCTGGCATACAGGGAGTCAACCTGAGAGACTAGCGCTCTTAAAATCCATGGAACAGTGCTAACAGGCACCAGCATCGGAGCCAACACACACTGTAACGACCGTCAACAGACACGGGGGGAGGGATCAGACATGACACATTAAAATAGCAATATGCTAAGAGCTAGCACGCTTACCTGTAACGACCGTCAACAGACACGGGGGGAGGGATCAGACATGACACATACACGGCATCAACCAATCAGCCCTTAAGTAGGGAGCCCTACTCTCCGATAGGTGAACACAGCTGTCAATCACCTTGTCCCACTACATTCCACCCCAAGTTTCTGCGACGTCGTCCCGACGGTGATGCAATTAAAAACCTACCTCAGAATTTAGTCCCAAGGACAGAACAGGGCATCAACTGTACTACCCACTATGCTAGACACGGAACCGGTGCCTGCTAATCGTAGGAGATGGTGTACTGACCTGCAGTACCCTTTCTAGTGACAACACACAAGCTTCTCATGTGCTAAGGATTGAACCAGATGGTTTCACCCCAGATGCTGAGGGACCCCATCTGAAAATGACTGACCTGTGTGTGGGGGGGGGGTACCTCTCCTACCTATAAACCTCATCAGATGGTTTCACCCCAGATGCTGAGGGACCCCATCTAACAACAAATAACATGGGACCGATTAGTACCCAACCCCACCTAAAAATCGAAGTCACAGGCAAATACTATTGCAGCAATGCCCTACCTTTAGCTTATCCTCCTTACACTCTGAAAGAGAATAATAAAAACGTTTCCCACCCATCCCAAGGTAACTAGCCACAGGAACATCTCCTGGACTATAAGTGTAACCAGATGGTTCCACCCCAGGTACTGAGGGACCCCACCTGAAAATGACATGAGGGTTACAATACATCCTGCCCCCATCAGAGATACCAGTCACAGGCAAATGCTGCTCCAGCAATGCCCTAACTTTAACTTATCCTCCTTACACTCTCAAAGAGAATAATAAAAACATTTTCCCACCCATCCCAAGGTAACTAGCCACAGGAACATCTCCTGGACTTTAATTCTAACTGGATGGTTCCACCCCAGACTCTGAGGGACCCCATCTACCAAGGAATTAGGAGCATAGTATTACTTCGGTCATATCAACACAGACTTCCAGTAAACTGACAGTACCGGGGTCTACCTTTCCTACAGCAGGCGGTCCAACAACCCGGCTGGAAGACCGAACCCTAATGGCAAAAACAGAACTGCATCACTCATGCAGAACAAATGACAACACCTGAGTTCAAGGCGTCTATGATGTGCCACGTCAGACATACCCAAAACCCACCCATAGAACCCAGTTGGCTCTCGACTTAACCCATGTTAGCAGATCCTCCCTCTCGTTCCAAAAATAATTCATTGTCTACCTTAAACTACCAAATCATTCATTCACATGACTTGCAAAGTTAGGAATGACCCAACCGTAGACGTAAATTAAAAATACATACTCGCCTCGACGTGCAGACCCACCATAAGGGGGGATTTCTGGTGCCTGGTTTCCAAACACTACAATGTACACATAAAACAGAACAAATGCAAGCATAACAAAAAATACCCACGCCTCTGCACTACAAAGGGACCCTGCCGACTACGCCAGATTGTAGCAGAGCGGTGCTAGAGAGAGAACATGAGCCTAAGATTTTAAGAAACTCCGACTACGCCACCCTGGGAATTGCACCCGGGGAAATCTCAATTTACCCCCAAAATGATGGGTGAAGGACACAGGTTCGGTCCCTTATAATAAAGTAGGCAGGAGACGTGGGTATAATGCAAAATGTTACAGAATTTTATTGATACAAATATTTAAAAACACTAGATTAAAAAGACAAACCAAACTCTCCTTTAAAAGGAAAAAGACACAATTTTAATTATAACAAAAAGGTTGAATCAAAACAAATAAAGAAAAGAGAATGTTACCAGCAGGGCTGAGGCTCCCAACGGCAGAGGACAGAGTTTAGTTCGAGCATGCACACTTCCACACAACCACACACACACACCAAAGTGCACTCAAACCACACTACGAAGCACACAAGATGTTACACAGCACACGATGAGAAGCACCACCACCACTGTAGAATTTCCTGTCACCCGTGCGACCCCAGCTCCTGCGATAAACCAAAAATAAAGGTTAAAGACACTTAACAGAACATAAATTATAAACACTTTTTATAGATGGTTTAACTACTTCTCACATGACCGTTCTCACAACTCCTCTATAGTGACCATTAATACAATACACAAACAGAGACAATAAAACATTAGGAGGGTTAATTTCACATACCACTCCTCTCTGTCACAGTGTGTTACTAGGTCCAATAGGCCCATACACCCGGGCACGTTACAACTATGAGGAGTCACGTGCAGCAAACAAATTATAAATACAAAATAAGAAGTTAACAAAAGAAACAAAATAATTAAATAGGTTGGATAGGGGAATCACAGAGCTCATTCAGAGCATCATTTAATCTTTAAACAAAAACGTTCATGTCCCCAACACATGGATTTGAGCACTACGGTGCAATATTAAAAGATTGACCGGACACCAGCAGCACCCCTTAATGATGTCAACACGTGCGCACTGCAAGCTGAATAGCAGCGCTAAAACAGCGCGAAGAGGTAGGCGGCAGACCTAATCACAGCCCGGAACGAGAGGGAGAACCCGCTTCTTACACCAGGCACGACACCTTACGGACACCGGCATACAGCTGTCATGGCAGCCACCAGTGCCCTGGCATACAGGGAGTCAACCTGAGAGACTAGCGCTCTTAAAATCCATGGAACAGTGCTAACAGGCACCAGCATCGGAGCCAACACACACTGTAACGACCGTCAACAGACACGGGGGGAGGGATCAGACATGACACATTAAAATAGCAATATGCTAAGAGCTAGCACGCTTACCTGTAACGACCGTCAACAGACACGGGGGGAGGGATCAGACATGACACATACACGGCATCAACCAATCAGCCCTTAACTCTTTCCCCGCCATTGACGAGATATCTCGTCAATTAAGAGAAAACGCTTCCCCGCCAATGACGGGATTTTCCGTCTTTCCGCAATACCGCTATTATCCACCAGGTGGCGCCCTTCCGAACTTTTTAAAACCGGAAGTATTGCCCTATGGCAAGCTGCTGCATGTCCGTGTCTGTTTTAAAGATCGCTCTGAATGGGATCTCTATGAAAAGTCCGTCACAAAAATGGAATTATCTCTGCTTTTTGCTCAAAATATGGTGTTTTTGCAAAAACCTACCCATATTCAAAAGCTGATTGCAAAAGAACCACTAAAGGTAGGATGAAACGGTTTTTTTTTGTTTGAAAGCAGAGGGTCTGTTCTTTCATTTGGTATATTGTATGTTTATATATTTAAAGAAGAACATTTTCTGGAAGGCATTAAACTTTGGTGAAAATCATGAAAAACGCTGGCGCTGGCTGGCAACTTTTTTTTAAAACGCTGGCGGTGAAAGAGTTAAGTAGGGAGCCCTACTCTCCGATAGCTGAACACAGCTGTCAATCACCTTGTCCCACTACATAAAGAAGACAGAGATCATGGATTAGCCGATCTGTAGTTACGATTGCATACATTATATAGTACACATTTTACACAGTAACGTTATCTAAGTGTAGTTTTTGATACGCTTTGGCTATGAGTTGAACTAAGGTAATCTACGTGTTGTTTATTTAGCTTGTTATCAGAAATAAACTAAAAGGACATTGCGGAGTTTTCCGGAATTTACGTTTGTTTTACGAAAGCCATTTGTTTATGTTGTTACTGCTGAAACCGTCCATAAAGTACACATTTTACACAGTAACGTTAACTCACTATCTACTTGTTGTTTATTTTGCTTGTTATCAGAAATAAACTACTATAAAAGGACTCTTTGATTCGTTGCGGAGTTTACCGGAAGTTACATTAGTAGTAAATATGAGGGACATACTGTCAAAATGATTGATGGTGCCCTTTGACCTCAGGGGAGGGGCTAACCTTTGACCTCTGAGGGAGGGGCTGACCTTTTGACCTGCGAGGGAGAGGTGACCTTTGACCGGACCACCCACGTCGTGAACTTTTGACCGGACCTCCCACGTCGTGAACTTTTGACCGGACCTCCCACGTCGTGAACTTTTGACCGGACCTCCCACGTCGTGAACTTTTGAACCAACCGCCCACGTAGCATTGAACTTTTAACCGGACCGCCCACGTTGCGTTGAACTTTTAACCGGTACGCCCACGTCACGTTGACATGTTTACGTCCGGGGTTATCTCCGGGACGCGTTAAATCATGTCCTCCTACGATAAAACAATAAAAACAGTGTTTACACAAGTGGTCTTCATTAAAACACATTCCATGCTCCCATCATAATTTATATAACGTGGGGCCCAATATGTATAATAAAAGCCAGGAAAATCACAGTTACGAAAATCACAAACATGGATAGGCCATGTGGCTCGCACGGTACTCCGGTGAGTGAATGGAAAAATAGCGTAAAAAACTTTAACTTTTAACATGCGCCATTTTGGAATGCGTGACATCATTATAAGCTGCCTCTCTACAAATTATTTTGATCAGGGGATGAATAGTTTCATTAAATACAATTTTTTGGTAAACGGATCAAAGAAATTAAGTGTTCTTTCTTTTCTTTAAAAAGCCATACCGGTTTCTTAAGCTATATTTATGGTGAAAATAAACTGTAATTAAATAAATTAAGACTAGAAAATATGTTTAAATTTAACTTCCTCTAAAATTCTTAGCACTAAGCACGGATTCGACTGATTAAAAAACCATTTCAATAGTACCAACAGAATAAAAAAGGTTTCTCACAGCAGCAGATGAAATACAATCTAAAAGAATAAAGAACAATGAATTCTGTCAAGATGAACATTTTGTAGGATTTTCTCTAGAGAGTAAAAATGTATGTGTAATTTTTAAATGTCCTATTCTGCATTTTGTATAGATGACCTGTTTTTCAAAACAGAAATTATGTTTTTTTTTTCAAATAAACTGTTCAATACAAAGATATGGTCTTCTGCCACTTACACAGATCGTAGTCCTTAAAGTTGCATTCCTGAGAGATGCTTCCACTCCGAATCGTAAATCGTTATGGCAGTGCCCGGGTGAGGACCGAGATATTTTGTTTTTTAACTCGTAAAGCATGTCCAGTCCTCCTGCGATAGCAGGACTGTGTTTATACAAGGGGCCTGCATTAATGCAGATTGCGTTGCTTTCATCATACTAATAAGTACAGCATAAGTAAAGACAAAAAGACACATATTACAAAACATTACCAGTCTAAAAACTGAGACTTTTAACTTTAGGTTATTAGTATATTAGGTTTAGTATAGTTTTCAGACTTTCAGAAAGAACTCATCAACTTAAAGAATAAAGCACTTATCAATTACATTTATTTTAATCTCAAAAACTCAAGTTTTCGTCTAGTATTTATTATTGCACCTGAAATACAAGTACCTGAGACATGCTCACACTCCTTAGCCAAAACACTAAAATGTTTAGTGCTTTTGTATTTAATATAATATTTAATAATATTTGACAAATTACTCCATACAAGACAATCAAATTATATACATTCAATGAACACAACATACAAAGTCTAACTTCATCACATGCTTTGATGCACTCATTTCTCTGTCTCTGTTGTTCTCAGTTATCAGCTGTCGGCTATGTAAACTGTGTTTTTTATATTGTGTATTAAACTCACACTACTCTTTACCCAGAATAACATGTACTTCTTCCGTGGTGACAAAGCGAGGTACATGATTTCTTCAATTTATATAAACACAAGTAAACTTTTTATTGTAAAATAATCAAATAAAATAGTAAGTCTAAAGACATAGGCTAACTGATGATCCTTACATATGAAATACCCGCACAAAATCATCTAGGTATATTCTTAAAGCGACGTTGGTTTTATTAAACCATAATATAAGAATAATAAATCAGTATATACTATAAAGATTCACTTTGCTATCATTTCCAACTAATGTTGATTTATTGTGTTGTACTCAAAACATCTGAACTTCAGTCAGCTTTTTGGGGGGCTGAGCATTAATTTACTTTTTAAAGATTCCAACATCTAGTTGATTTTTAATCCTTACCTATACATGTTGCTTGGCTCACTGTAAACCCGGCATGCTTTCCGTTATGTTTACCTTTAAATGACAGAGAATATAATAGCAAAAACAAAACAAAAAATGTCATCACAGAAAACAGTAACAAACCATCTGGTAAATCGAGTGTTGTAGAACAACGAGTGAAATCTATGTGTTAGTTCAGATTAAAAATACCTCGCTTTATTATATACAGCTCCACAAGGCAAAACAAAGATCTCACGTAGTCCATCATGTTACACCGGCAGTTTGATTATTGTGACCACCGTGTCCTTTAGTGCACTAGGGGCATTATGGGAAATGTAGTCATTTTCACAAGGCGAATCGAACGGTGTATATGTTATAGGTGCATTGTGTTACTTTTAAAAAAGACAAAAATGCTAAATAATATACATAACTATATTATCAGTGGTGTATAAGGACCTTACATAATGAACTGAATTGTTTCTATTACCTAAGAACGAGCCATTTTTATCTCCATACACCGCGGGTCCCCTTATACGGAAGTCACAGTCATATCTCTACAGTAGCCCTAAACGTACAAACGGCTCTAAAGAGCGCGTTTCTTCCCTACGTTGTCTCAGAAGATGACATGTTTGTCGTGCGACAGCTACCATATGGGTTTTAAAATTGAAGAGTGAGTTGTCTGTGGCAATTCACAATCTCACCACTAGATACCGCTAAATTCTACACACACCACCTTTATCTGGCTACTGTTTCCAAGATGCATTACGATCTAAGCCATCGCACTGGGAGAGAGAGTACATAGTGAGACATATTATTTACCATTTTATTTGTTGTTGTTGTTGACACAATTTAATGTAAAGTGGAAGATCTTATTAATTTATAAAAAATAACAGCTTAAAGATAACTATTAGGGCTGAAACTAAAAACCCTCATATTAGCTGTGTACATTATGAAACTGATTTTATTTCACCTGTTTTACAAGTTAAGAAAAATTTAAGCGTTCCACATAAGAAGCAAGAATTCCTTTTCCTATGGGTGCATAGAGCGGAGAGGATGATATAGAAAATACTGGAAAAAGACCTTTCCCACTGACACTTTAATATTCTATAGCTTCATAACTCACACCGATGACTATGTGATGAGGGGCGTGTGAATTGCTGTGTTTAGAGGGGACGGGTCAGGATTTTTAGGTTACAAATCAGAGCCTGAAACTAAGAGCTCTCACACCTCAGATACGACGCTCTGGCATGTTCATTTAGCGGCAAATTTGAAGGCTACTTTCAGGAATTCTCCATTAAATTGTTTAAAGCAAAGTTTTTAACACGGCATAGCTGAACTGTGCAGGATTCAAGGAGTTGCAGACGCTGTTTTTGAGGACGGTGCAAGCACGACCGGAAGCTTAACAAAATCAGGGAGAGACTTGTGGACGTACATTGTGTAAAGTTGTCTACGACGCTGCGGATTCTTGAAAGGAGAGAACAAATGTCACTTGAGCGTGATCACAAACGCAAGATGCCGTACGCGCGCGGTCCTCCAGTTTTTAAAGAAATGCTTTCAGAACACTGCAGGAGTGAGCTTGTTAATCTTTTTTATGCTGTAATATCTGCAAATGCTGATGTGTGCTTGCCGCAAAATTACTGCGAAACTGATGCCGTGCGCGTAACCAACCTCAAGAAAAAAACAGATGTCGTGAAAAGTCTGGACAAATCTTTTGATAAGATGGTTCAAGTGTCTGTTAACGCCGATGAACCGATCAATGTGTTCATCAAAAAAGCCCTAGATGCTATGTATGAATGTGATGATGAGGAGGAGTTTGACATTGCTAACATCCTCCTCATGTCTGCATATGTAATAGATGTATGTGTTGCAGTAGCGACAAAGAAGGACCAAATCAATGTGCGTGAAATTGTTGAAATTGCTGCTGACTTTCTGATCGACAAGGGTCTTGGCACATGCATACACTTTCTATTGTATCTAGACAACATCATAACCTTTGATGATGCTTGAAAACAATGCGAGTTCTTGGGACACCTCGTACACCTGAAAACACATTCGCTTTTTTTCACAACCTAATTTTAAACATTTGAACAAGGTCTTTTAATTTTTCTTCACCTTCTTTCCATCTATAGGCTGTTTATTTGATAAGTACTGGTTTCAGCTTTTAGAAAGTTCGTGATAAACGTTTGTGTGTAATGTTCCCGCTTCATTCGGTCATTTGGACATGTAGACATCTTGTTCATAAAAAGTGTGACACTTGTTATGTTATGTAAAAATAAAAGTGACTTGCATCAGTATGAAAAGCTAAATCCCCATTTATGACCTGACACAAATTTGATGATTGTGTTATTTAGTGATTTTTACATAGACACGTCAGTTACTTTGCATAAACTATATAACTCTATGAAACTTGTGCTTCAATAACTGAATCACCATTTCAAAACTTATCAGGACCATTTTAAGCACATTACAACATACATTCATTTATTTACCATTCGTAAAACATGCGTAGTTGCAACACTACCATTCAGTTAGACTTTACATTTCTAGACTGTGTTTTTTCTCAAAGGTTGCTTATATTTACAGACAACACACTACACCCAAGTGTATCTTAACAATGGCAAACAGGAATAACAACGTTTGCAAACAAGTGTAGTTAAGCACTTTGATTTTTGACATAATTTACAGAAAGCAACAGTGAATCATCAAAACGTTGCTAGTTTTTAAGTTTCCGAAAGTATACATTTTTTACTTATCACACTGGTCCTCGCAAACAAACCAGGAACGTTATTCATCTGAACACTTTCACCAAACCTATGTCTTTGCTGTTTTTATTTCAGGTGTTTGTTGAAGTATTTTGGCACAACTGTTTATTCCAATCTTTAATCAGCCATACATGACAAAAGTTTTTTTGTTTTTGTTTATTTTAGTTTAACTCATCACACTAATTTATGCAAACAGAAATTGTCAGATTTCACGTTTTCAGGATTCAAGTGCACAACACATTGCGATTACTGTCTCAACTCGTTCTCTGATTTATCTAGAATATCTACAAAGTAACGATTGTTAAGATCTTCATGCACAGGGCTTACCCACAGAGTGTTTGCTCTGGTCTCATAAAAACAACCATTTACACTCAAAACCTATGGCTTCTCTGTCTTAATGTCATCAATTTATTATTTTGTCTACATCATCACCAAAATGTTTCACTATAAGAGTGTGCAAACTGTTTTACTTCGGTCTAGATTTTTATAGAAAGCTTCAGAAAATGTTGGGGTGCTAACATTTACAAGAATGATGAAGCATTTCACCTTTAAAAGGTTCAAAGAGTATGCGTTGGTGTACAAGTACTATCTTTGTTGCAACCATCAAGAATATTATGTTCGTAACAAGAATTATATCAAACATATATTGCGTGTGTTCTAAACGATGATATTGCAGAGAAACTATTCAAAAGAGAACCAACTTTAACGTAAATTTTATATGGCCCCTTGATTTTAAAAAACAGCAAGCTGTACCCAGTGTTTCTAACAAACAGTTATAATCACATCACAAGCCTAAATGTTTAGAAACATAATCTTTTTGAAGACCTCACACAATAGTGATTTCATCTATCTGGAAAACTTTTAAAAAATATACGCACATGAGCTCAAATAGTAAAAACAGTTGCAAGATATACTATTAATGCTCAACTAGTACATTGTATAAACTGTTAGTTTGTATAAATGACATGTCGCGTTTGTAGGGTTTGTTGACGTATTTTAGACGCAAGTTGTTTATTCAAATTTTTAAAGGGGCCATGTCACAGGACTTTTTTAAGATGTCAAATAAATCTTTGGTGTCCCCAGAGCACATATGTGAAGTTTTAGCTCAAAATACCATATAAATAATTTATTATAGCATGTTAAAATTGCCACTTTGTAGGTGTGTGCAAAAATGTGCCGTTTTGGGTGTGTCCTTTAAAATGCACATGAGCGGATGAAATTCAAACACTGATCACAAGGATGGTGGTTTGTTGAAATTGAAACTCAATTGTGCTGTGAATTATTTTCTCTCTGCACTAAATAGCAGTGCTGTGGTTGGATTAAGGGGTGGTTTTATTATAATAAGAGCTCCTTATGACATCATAAGAAGAGCCAATTTTCAACGACCTATTTTTTCAAGTGCTTGTAGAGAATGGTTCACCAAAACTAAGTTACTGGGTTGATCTTTTTCATATTTTCTAGGTTGATAGCAGCACTAGGGACCCAATAATAGCACTTAAACATGGAAAAAGTCAGATTTTCATGCCATGGCCCCTTTAAACAATTGTGTATGACAAAAGTTTTTCTGACTGAATTCAGCATATTCGCTTAACAAGTTTCAAGAAACAATGAACTCCTACTGCTACACCAACACATTTGCGCTACCCACACCAGAGCATTATGAGGATGAGAGAACCTACAGCTGGACCTGTGCCCTCAAGAAGGCCCATCCAATTACTGGAGCCGTACAAATGGTGTTGTTGTAGGGTGATGGAACTCCATCAGGCTTTGCAGGGGACGCATTGGAACCAGGCATTGGATGGGCCTTCTTGAGGGCACAGGTCCAGCTGTAGGTTCTCTCATCCTCATAATGCTCTGGTGTGGGTAGCGCAAATGTGTTGGTGTAGCAGTAGGAGTTCATTGTTTCTTGAAACTTGTTAAGCGAATATGCTGAATTCAGTCAGAAAAACTTTTGTCATACACAATTGTTTAAAGGGGCCATGGCATGAAAATCTGACTTTTTCCATGTTTAAGTGCTATTATTGGGTCCCTAGTGCTGCTATCAACCTAGAAAATATGAAAAAGATCAACCCAGTAACTTAGTTTTGGTGAACCATTCTCTACAAGCACTTGAAAAAATAGGTCGTTGAAAATTGGCTCTTCTTATGATGTCATAAGGAGCTCTTATTATAATAAAACCACCCCTTAATCC
The DNA here is from genome assembly GCF_030506205.2 of Paramisgurnus dabryanus. Lineage (NCBI taxonomy): Eukaryota > Metazoa > Chordata > Actinopteri > Cypriniformes > Cobitidae > Paramisgurnus > Paramisgurnus dabryanus. Next base: position 19,852,367 of record NC_133358.1, on the reverse strand, counting down.
AACCACAGCACTGCTATTTAGTGCAGAGAGAAAATAATTCACAGCACAATTGAGTTTCAATTTCAACAAACCACCATCCTTGTGATCAGTGTTTGAATTTCATCCGCTCATGTGCATTTTAAAGGACACACCCAAAACGGCACATTTTTGCACACACCTACAAAGTGGCAATTTTAACATGCTATAATAAATTATTTATATGGTATTTTGAGCTAAAACTTCACATATGTGCTCTGGGGACACCAAAGATTTATTTGACATCTTAAAAAAGTCCTGTGACATGGCCCCTTTAAAAATTAGAATAAACAACTTGCGTCTAAAATACGTCAACAAACCCTACAAACGCGACATGTCATTTATACAAACTAACAGTTTATACAATGTACTAGTTGAGCATTAATAGTATATCTTGCAACTGTTTTTACTATTTGAGCTCATGTGCGTATATTTTTTAAAAGTTTTCCAGATAGATGAAATCACTATTGTGTGAGGTCTTCAAAAAGATTATGTTTCTAAACATTTAGGCTTGTGATGTGATTATAACTGTTTGTTAGAAACACTGGGTACAGCTTGCTGTTTTTTAAAATCAAGGGGCCATATAAAATTTACGTTAAAGTTGGTTCTCTTTTGAATAGTTTCTCTGCAATATCATCGTTTAGAACACACGCAATATATGTTTGATATAATTCTTGTTACGAACATAATATTCTTGATGGTTGCAACAAAGATAGTACTTGTACACCAACGCATACTCTTTGAACCTTTTAAAGGTGAAATGCTTCATCATTCTTGTAAATGTTAGCACCCCAACATTTTCTGAAGCTTTCTATAAAAATCTAGACCGAAGTAAAACAGTTTGCACACTCTTATAGTGAAACATTTTGGTGATGATGTAGACAAAATAATAAATTGATGACATTAAGACAGAGAAGCCATAGGTTTTGAGTGTAAATGGTTGTTTTTATGAGACCAGAGCAAACACTCTGTGGGTAAGCCCTGTGCATGAAGATCTTAACAATCGTTACTTTGTAGATATTCTAGATAAATCAGAGAACGAGTTGAGACAGTAATCGCAATGTGTTGTGCACTTGAATCCTGAAAACGTGAAATCTGACAATTTCTGTTTGCATAAATTAGTGTGATGAGTTAAACTAAAATAAACAAAAACAAAAAAACTTTTGTCATGTATGGCTGATTAAAGATTGGAATAAACAGTTGTGCCAAAATACTTCAACAAACACCTGAAATAAAAACAGCAAAGACATAGGTTTGGTGAAAGTGTTCAGATGAATAACGTTCCTGGTTTGTTTGCGAGGACCAGTGTGATAAGTAAAAAATGTATACTTTCGGAAACTTAAAAACTAGCAACGTTTTGATGATTCACTGTTGCTTTCTGTAAATTATGTCAAAAATCAAAGTGCTTAACTACACTTGTTTGCAAACGTTGTTATTCCTGTTTGCCATTGTTAAGATACACTTGGGTGTAGTGTGTTGTCTGTAAATATAAGCAACCTTTGAGAAAAAACACAGTCTAGAAATGTAAAGTCTAACTGAATGGTAGTGTTGCAACTACGCATGTTTTACGAATGGTAAATAAATGAATGTATGTTGTAATGTGCTTAAAATGGTCCTGATAAGTTTTGAAATGGTGATTCAGTTATTGAAGCACAAGTTTCATAGAGTTATATAGTTTATGCAAAGTAACTGACGTGTCTATGTAAAAATCACTAAATAACACAATCATCAAATTTGTGTCAGGTCATAAATGGGGATTTAGCTTTTCATACTGATGCAAGTCACTTTTATTTTTACATAACATAACAAGTGTCACACTTTTTATGAACAAGATGTCTACATGTCCAAATGACCGAATGAAGCGGGAACATTACACACAAACGTTTATCACGAACTTTCTAAAAGCTGAAACCAGTACTTATCAAATAAACAGCCTATAGATGGAAAGAAGGTGAAGAAAAATTAAAAGACCTTGTTCAAATGTTTAAAATTAGGTTGTGAAAAAAAGCGAATGTGTTTTCAGGTGTACGAGGTGTCCCAAGAACTCGCATTGTTTTCAAGCATCATCAAAGGTTATGATGTTGTCTAGATACAATAGAAAGTGTATGCATGTGCCAAGACCCTTGTCGATCAGAAAGTCAGCAGCAATTTCAACAATTTCACGCACATTGATTTGGTCCTTCTTTGTCGCTACTGCAACACATACATCTATTACATATGCAGACATGAGGAGGATGTTAGCAATGTCAAACTCCTCCTCATCATCACATTCATACATAGCATCTAGGGCTTTTTTGATGAACACATTGATCGGTTCATCGGCGTTAACAGACACTTGAACCATCTTATCAAAAGATTTGTCCAGACTTTTCACGACATCTGTTTTTTTCTTGAGGTTGGTTACGCGCACGGCATCAGTTTCGCAGTAATTTTGCGGCAAGCACACATCAGCATTTGCAGATATTACAGCATAAAAAAGATTAACAAGCTCACTCCTGCAGTGTTCTGAAAGCATTTCTTTAAAAACTGGAGGACCGCGCGCGTACGGCATCTTGCGTTTGTGATCACGCTCAAGTGACATTTGTTCTCTCCTTTCAAGAATCCGCAGCGTCGTAGACAACTTTACACAATGTACGTCCACAAGTCTCTCCCTGATTTTGTTAAGCTTCCGGTCGTGCTTGCACCGTCCTCAAAAACAGCGTCTGCAACTCCTTGAATCCTGCACAGTTCAGCTATGCCGTGTTAAAAACTTTGCTTTAAACAATTTAATGGAGAATTCCTGAAAGTAGCCTTCAAATTTGCCGCTAAATGAACATGCCAGAGCGTCGTATCTGAGGTGTGAGAGCTCTTAGTTTCAGGCTCTGATTTGTAACCTAAAAATCCTGACCCGTCCCCTCTAAACACAGCAATTCACACGCCCCTCATCACATAGTCATCGGTGTGAGTTATGAAGCTATAGAATATTAAAGTGTCAGTGGGAAAGGTCTTTTTCCAGTATTTTCTATATCATCCTCTCCGCTCTATGCACCCATAGGAAAAGGAATTCTTGCTTCTTATGTGGAACGCTTAAATTTTTCTTAACTTGTAAAACAGGTGAAATAAAATCAGTTTCATAATGTACACAGCTAATATGAGGGTTTTTAGTTTCAGCCCTAATAGTTATCTTTAAGCTGTTATTTTTTATAAATTAATAAGATCTTCCACTTTACATTAAATTGTGTCAACAACAACAACAAATAAAATGGTAAATAATATGTCTCACTATGTACTCTCTCTCCCAGTGCGATGGCTTAGATCGTAATGCATCTTGGAAACAGTAGCCAGATAAAGGTGGTGTGTGTAGAATTTAGCGGTATCTAGTGGTGAGATTGTGAATTGCCACAGACAACTCACTCTTCAATTTTAAAACCCATATGGTAGCTGTCGCACGACAAACATGTCATCTTCTGAGACAACGTAGGGAAGAAACGCGCTCTTTAGAGCAGTTTGTACGTTTAGGGCTACTGTAGAGATATGACTGTGACTTCCGTATAAGGGGACCCGCGGTGTATGGAGATAAAAATGGCTCGTTCTTAGGTAATAGAAACAATTCAGTTCATTATGTAAGGTCCTTATACACCACTGATAATATAGTTATGTATATTATTTAGCATTTTTGTCTTTTTTAAAAGTAACACAATGCACCTATAACATATACACCGTTCGATTCGCCTTGTGAAAATGACTACATTTCCCATAATGCCCCTAGTGCACTAAAGGACACGGTGGTCACAATAATCAAACTGCCGGTGTAACATGATGGACTACGTGAGATCTTTGTTTTGCCTTGTGGAGCTGTATATAATAAAGCGAGGTATTTTTAATCTGAACTAACACATAGATTTCACTCGTTGTTCTACAACACTCGATTTACCAGATGGTTTGTTACTGTTTTCTGTGATGACATTTTTTGTTTTGTTTTTGCTATTATATTCTCTGTCATTTAAAGGTAAACATAACGGAAAGCATGCCGGGTTTACAGTGAGCCAAGCAACATGTATAGGTAAGGATTAAAAATCAACTAGATGTTGGAATCTTTAAAAAGTAAATTAATGCTCAGCCCCCCAAAAAGCTGACTGAAGTTCAGATGTTTTGAGTACAACACAATAAATCAACATTAGTTGGAAATGATAGCAAAGTGAATCTTTATAGTATATACTGATTTATTATTCTTATATTATGGTTTAATAAAACCAACGTCGCTTTAAGAATATACCTAGATGATTTTGTGCGGGTATTTCATATGTAAGGATCATCAGTTAGCCTATGTCTTTAGACTTACTATTTTATTTGATTATTTTACAATAAAAAGTTTACTTGTGTTTATATAAATTGAAGAAATCATGTACCTCGCTTTGTCACCACGGAAGAAGTACATGTTATTCTGGGTAAAGAGTAGTGTGAGTTTAATACACAATATAAAAAACACAGTTTACATAGCCGACAGCTGATAACTGAGAACAACAGAGACAGAGAAATGAGTGCATCAAAGCATGTGATGAAGTTAGACTTTGTATGTTGTGTTCATTGAATGTATATAATTTGATTGTCTTGTATGGAGTAATTTGTCAAATATTATTAAATATTATATTAAATACAAAAGCACTAAACATTTTAGTGTTTTGGCTAAGGAGTGTGAGCATGTCTCAGGTACTTGTATTTCAGGTGCAATAATAAATACTAGACGAAAATTTGAGTTTTTGAGATTAAAATAAATGTAATTGATAAGTGCTTTATTCTTTAAGTTGATGAGTTCTTTCTGAAAGTCTGAAAACTATACTAAACCTAATATACTAATAACCTAAAGTTAAAAGTCTCAGTTTTTAGACTGGTAATGTTTTGTAATATGTGTCTTTTTGTCTTTACTTATGCTGTACTTATTAGTATGATGAAAGCAACGCAATCTGCATTAATGCAGGCCCCTTGTATAAACACAGTCCTGCTATCGCAGGAGGACTGGACATGCTTTACGAGTTAAAAAACAAAATATCTCGGTCCTCACCCGGGCACTGCCATAACGATTTACGATTCGGAGTGGAAGCATCTCTCAGGAATGCAACTTTAAGGACTACGATCTGTGTAAGTGGCAGAAGACCATATCTTTGTATTGAACAGTTTATTTGAAAAAAAAAACATAATTTCTGTTTTGAAAAACAGGTCATCTATACAAAATGCAGAATAGGACATTTAAAAATTACACATACATTTTTACTCTCTAGAGAAAATCCTACAAAATGTTCATCTTGACAGAATTCATTGTTCTTTATTCTTTTAGATTGTATTTCATCTGCTGCTGTGAGAAACCTTTTTTATTCTGTTGGTACTATTGAAATGGTTTTTTAATCAGTCGAATCCGTGCTTAGTGCTAAGAATTTTAGAGGAAGTTAAATTTAAACATATTTTCTAGTCTTAATTTATTTAATTACAGTTTATTTTCACCATAAATATAGCTTAAGAAACCGGTATGGCTTTTTAAAGAAAAGAAAGAACACTTAATTTCTTTGATCCGTTTACCAAAAAATTGTATTTAATGAAACTATTCATCCCCTGATCAAAATAATTTGTAGAGAGGCAGCTTATAATGATGTCACGCATTCCAAAATGGCGCATGTTAAAAGTTAAAGTTTTTTACGCTATTTTTCCATTCACTCACCGGAGTACCGTGCGAGCCACATGGCCTATCCATGTTTGTGATTTTCGTAACTGTGATTTTCCTGGCTTTTATTATACATATTGGGCCCCACGTTATATAAATTATGATGGGAGCATGGAATGTGTTTTAATGAAGACCACTTGTGTAAACACTGTTTTTATTGTTTTATCGTAGGAGGACATGATTTAACGCGTCCCGGAGATAACCCCGGACGTAAACATGTCAACGTGACGTGGGCGTACCGGTTAAAAGTTCAACGCAACGTGGGCGGTCCGGTTAAAAGTTCAATGCTACGTGGGCGGTTGGTTCAAAAGTTCACGACGTGGGAGGTCCGGTCAAAAGTTCACGACGTGGGAGGTCCGGTCAAAAGTTCACGACGTGGGAGGTCCGGTCAAAAGTTCACGACGTGGGTGGTCCGGTCAAAGGTCACCCCTCCCTCGCAGGTCAAAAGGTCAGCCCCTCCCTCAGAGGTCAAAGGTTAGCCCCTCCCCTGAGGTCAAAGGGCACCATCAATCATTTTGACAGTATGTCCCTCATATTTACTACTTACATTTCTTCCACGAAAGCCGTTTGTTTATGTTGTTACTGCTGAAACCATAGTTCAATTGATCAATTTATTGATTCAGAAATACATTGCTTATTTAAAGAATCTACACTTTAAAGAAATAGTCTACTCTTTTGCCATATTAAACTATGTTATTACCTCAACCTAGACGAATTAATACATAACCATCTTTTTTCAATGCGTGCACTGTACAGCGCGTTATGAATGTGTTAGCATTTAGCCTAGCCCCATTCATTCCTATGGTACCAAAAAAAAGTTTTATTTTGTGGCACCATACTTACTAGTATAACTTCTCATGTAACAGTCTTTAAATAGGGAAAACACGGAAGTGGTTGGTGGCTTCCCTGTTTGGTACCATAGGAATGAATGGGGCTAGGCTAAATGCTAACACATTCACGACGCGCTGTACAGTGCACGCATTGAAAAAAGATAGGTATGTATTAATTCGTCTAAGTTGAGGTAATAACATAGTTTAATATGGCAAAAGGGTAGACTATTCCTTTAAGGATACTTGAGGATACTCAACAGTTATTTAGTAACTATTGAGTTATTTTAGTTTCTGTCATTTATCGCATAAACCATATTTTCTGAAAACGAGCACAACTGCTGAAAACAGTGTTATCTGCAATCATGACGAGGTCATGATAACTGGGACACAGTCCTGCATTATTTATGGTTGCAGTAATGAGCAATAGGGGGCGGCAGAGAGTCATTCTCAAAACTACTTCATTTCAAAGCAGAGACAAAGAGCTGTTGTTCAGGCATGCAGACACGTCCATAAATTAAGAATATGATATCATGTTAAGCTGAATTTTTCCTCCATGAATCATTAAAGGATTTTTGGTTTAACTAAGCTTTGGTTGCATTCAACATTGTGCATTAGGGGCACCAATAAGCATAGTACACAAAGCAATATTTACAAGAAGGAATAATATTGAAGCTAGAAGTAAAAGAGCACAGTTTTTTTTTTTTTTTACAATAAATGGTTATTAATATTTCATTTTAAACGAAGTCTGTATTAGGTGATTTTGTCTTAATTGCAGAGATTTTAGTGGGTGTACAGCAAACTCCAAACCAGAACGCGTGAGGAATATTAAAACATTGCTTCTTTGTAAGCCATCTATATATTGTAATGACCACAGTAGTTTGGATGGGTTAAAGATTTAGCACATGAGTTAAGATGGTGCTTGAATCAAGTTGGCTTTGCCATGCAGGGTATCCGAGTTCCTGGCAGTGCCAGCTGGAAGAACCGCTGACCGATGCCAACATCCCCCTGTACCTGGCATTGAGCCCTCTGCGTGCCCGTGCCGTGCACCGAGTTGCTGCGACAACCAAAGCAGTGAAGTGTATCAGTCCCAGCTGCAGCCCAGAGCACACTGAGTAATCCTGTGTTTACAGTGAGGCTTTATTCTCTCACACACACATATTTACTGACCTAAGCTTGCACTCTTAGTCAACTATGTCTTACTGTAAATCGCTCTTTTCTCACACACACGCAGAGTCTTTATTCTGCACATGTGGCTTCACAAGTAGTGTGGCGATATGGTGGAAACAATGTGAATTGTGGTATTTATTATGTCCTCCTATTGTCCTGTGCGGTTTTCACCATGTGAATTTTTGCAGTGAGCAGCAGTTCAAAGGGTCAAGCATGGGGTGGTACACACAACACAGCTGGCCTGAACTTTTTGAACAAAGTCTCCCTTCCTGCTGCCTTTCGCCAGATTCTGTGAATTATTTGGTGCAAATGCGTATACAGCATGAATAAGTCAGATTCTTTAAATTCCTGCTTTACTGCTTTCTTTTCTAGCCCTCATTTCTCTCTCTCTCTCTGTCTCTCTCGGTTCTAGTAAGGGTATATGCGGGTGTTGGGTGTTTCTTTTAAATGGGAAATTGCCCAGGTGTCCATAATGAGTTTAACTTTTTGGTGACTTTACATGTGTACCAAGAAAACACTGAGTTTAGATTAAGTCAGGACTACGTCAAGCACGATTGTTTCCTCCTCTTCTGTAAACCTTGTGCATGCAAAAAACAGGCCAATATCAACATAACACCGACTGTGACGTTGTAGTCGAGATGTACGCCCCAACATTAACTTACACATTAAATTAATTACAATGTTGTTACAATGCTAAAAACAAAGTTGCGACTGCTGAGTTAGCGCTATATGCTAGTTAATGCTATATGCTAGCATTTTAGGCGGAAGTTTTACTATTAACGTTACAGTTACGTTTTGCAGGCCCATGCTATAAAACACACACCACTCAGAAACGTCCATTTCCTGATTCAGACACAAAAAAAACATAGCTACTGAACTGAACTGCTCTGAGAAACAGCCAATCGGAGCACAGCTCAACATTATTATTCATGACCCTTTCAAATAAGGTAATAAAAGACCCAAGGGCAAATCCTATGGTTGTAAATGGACTTGTTAAACCTAATTTTGCCCTTAACTCTTTCACCGCCAGAATTTTTTATGATTTTCACAAAAGTTTAATGCCTTCCAGAAAATGCTCCTTTTTAAATATATAAACATACAATATAAGAAATAAAAGAACAGACCCTCTGCTTTCAAACAAAAAAATCAGTTTCATCCTACCTTCATGTGTTCGGTTTTTATCACCTCTCAAATATGTGTAGGTTTCATCAAAAACACCAAATTTTGAGCAAAAAGCTGAGATAATTCCATTTTTGTGAAGGACTTTTCATAGAGATCAGATGCAGAGCAATCTTTAAAACATACACGGACATACAGCTGTTTGCCCTAGGGCAATACTTCCGGTTTTTATAAGTTGCGGAAGAGCGCCACCTGGTGGATAATGACGAGATATCTCATCAATGGCGGGGAAAGAGTTAATAAAGCCCAGAGTCGTCATGCCCATTCAAACTGAGGGGGCACATGCCCCCTTGGTTTTTTTAAGCCAAATGGATTTTGCATGCAACCTCAAAATCAAAGAAGCGTCCATTAATCTGTTGTCTTTTAATCTGTTTAATATGCACAATATTATCAATTCTATGTGCTGCATCCTTGTCACTTTTCAGAGATTTTCGCCGTTTTGATCGTGTTACATTACTTTATTCTGGCAGCAGGCACTGCAGTTAACCTCCTTTGTGTAGAAAATGTATGGTTTAAAATGTGACAGTCTCGACGTTATATTAGTAGATTTCTAGATTCATCTTGGTACAATGCCAAAGTTCGGCAGAGTTCACAGGGGCGCGGAATCACACATGGGCTGCGTTCAGCCCCGACAAAACGTTGCACAACCTTTATTAAACAGAAACGGTGATGCATTGAACACCCTGTTGTGATGACGCAAGAGTTGCAACTACGGTAGCTGAGAGGCCATGCTTTGTGTTCTTTTTTAAATGTTTCTGAAGCCTGATGAAATCGTTATAAATGTGTGTTTAATACTGTAAAATACCCTCGATGTTACAGTCACTGACCTTGCCGTCCAGAATAATAGACAAAATTCCAACTTGAACCCATTGAGCGAGCTGTCTCTTTACTACCGCATGGTTTTATACATCTTGCCGCTGATTGGGCCAACATTTCTGACACACCCACCAAACAAGAGAAAACGCATCTAAAACCTGTTGCACGCCGTTGCACACCGTTTCCAGGAAACATGTTGTTTAACCCGGAAAATGTAGCAAAACGTTGCGCACCGGTGTAAGATTGAACATGGTCACATACGAGGTAAAAATTTGATGCAATAATGTGTTCCTCTAATAATTTTATCTAATTTTTTTTAAATCATTATTGAACATTAAAATCAATTACGTGGCTATAGCTTATGTCTTTTTTGTTGTATTATACTTTATGGATTTAAAATTACATTAATTTCACAGGTTAATGCAGTTGTTGTGCAAAATGCATTAATGATGCATTTAAACAAGTAATTTATTAAAACTTAAATAAATAAAACATGCCGTTTCAGATGTAAATATGATACCAAAATGTCATTATTCCGATTAAATAGTATGAATAGTTATGATATGAAAGTTAGTCAACAATTTTATTTCGGAGGTTTTTGCATGAAAGCAGGGGTGTTCAAATTGTTAGAAATGTAAGTGCCATGGACAAGACTGAAAGCTTTATAATATTTTGTTTGATGTCTGTGTATGCACAAATTTTTGTGAGCTGTGCACACTGTGCCCTCTTAAAAAATGGTGCATGACGCCCCTGATAAAGCCACATACCTTTTATGTGGATATAAGAGAACAATTTAACATATTATTTCAATGCATTTTGCATCTTAAAACATGCATTATTGTCTGTGTGTAGACTTAAGCCCTGTCCAGGAAACCACCCCATGCAAAAAGTGTGTGAATATTAGTAATGAATTATTTTTAATAACCAGTACATTTTCCCACAGTTTAAATATGTCCTATTATGTGGTTCGGCAGACGTTGTACCGTATGGCACCTTTAGAAGGTCAGCTGGCAAGTCTGATCACAACTCCTGTGGGTTCATCACTGATCTCACAGTTTCAGACTCGCATAAGCCAAGCGCCGGATCAAAACAAATAACTTTCTAGCAGATCCTGGCCTATGTGGAGATGTTATGCTGTGTTGTTTGATCCCTGTGATAAACAGAATCCTCAGAAAAGGTTTTAGTTTTAGACAACAACAGCTCTGAATCTCTGGCTTTGAAAATGTCAGAACACTTGTTGTGTGTTTCTATTCTGGTGGTAATAATGGAGATGATTAAGGTAATGATACAGGCTGCAATCATTGTGGTATTTGAGTGAGGTCAGCAATGTGGGCTTCCAGCTATTTAAAGCAATATAATATTTATTTTCACATTCAGGTGGTGCTGATCTCATGCAAGTGATGCCAGTGACTACAATAGATATGATTTAACCATTACATCATTAAATGATGCACTCACATAACCAAATTATCCCCCAGAGAAGTCTCTTTGTGATTGTGATGACGCTGATAGTCCTGGGTAAGCGCGCTGTGGTGCTGTTGAAGATCATTGTGTAATATCAGGCTAAAATGTCAGCATTATTGGTTATTTCACCACAAATCCACGTACAGGCAGTCCTTTGAACTTTTTGTACAGTGTGTAGGACAGATTTGTGCATATATATATTGTATGCAATGATAATTATGCAATGAGACGCGTGAAAGAATGTGTCTCTCAGCTGTAAGCACACAGGTGCTGCTCCAGCGGACGTGCTGAAGTCCATCTGAGTGGGTGGAGCCCAGGGCATGAACACGAACATACACACACCCCCCTCCGTGCATGGGAACCAATCCACTCAGCCTGAGAGTCCGCCCCCTGCCTCTCAAGCTCTGAGAGATTGCGTCCAGGCCTGCGTGTGCGTGCGAGTGCACGTTTGACACGTGTGCGAGCCGTGGACCGGGCAGGGGCTGTAATCTGCTTTGCATGGGCTCAAGAGAGCGGCCGTTTCCTCGATGACGTTGGGAGTTTGCTGTGGGAGACGGGAGCACATGGTGCAGCGTGATTGTCAGATGCTCAGCCCGAACACAACGTGCCTTTCTGAATGAGTATCAGGCATGCTCATGAGTAGCTAATGCATCTAATACCCACGAAGCTGCAATGTCATTCAGTTATTTGCATTTTTAAACAGGTGTGTTGCAACCAGTGCCCCAAGAAATGTGGATTTTTTAATAGAAGAAAGATTTTAAAATTATTGAAAAGATGTTTTGGCTGACTCTCCATTTGTTAATCAGCCAGATGGGCACAATTTTTGTCCATTGCTGGTAATCTCATTTGCTGTACTCAAACCAGTTGTTTTCCCATAAGTGAGAGAATAAACAGCCCTGGGAAAAGCATGATCCAAAATTTTTGGAATGTTCCGTTTGAACAACCACATGCTTTCATCAGTGACAAAGAACACAATGTTTTAAATCAGATGCACTTAGAAGTACAATACGTTTTCTTTAAGGCATGTCCCGTATGCATCAGATATTTATAAGAGCATTTGTGGAAACGCCTAAGTAAGTAATAAGGTGTGTGTTTGTGAATGGTGAGTAAATTTGAGAGTGTTTGCAGGACTCTGTGCAGTGTACTGTACGCGTGGTGTCCGTCCTCTACTGGGAACAGGAATATCAGGTTTCCTGTGTGTGCACAATGTGTACTCTCAGTGTTTCCTCTATGTTCTCCCGGCGTCAGCACAAAACAGTGCTACGTCAAAGCAGCACGCTTCACCGCTCTTTCCATCAGCACGTGCTACGAGCTGCACACAGTGTGCAGATTTTACTGGACCGGTTTTTGTTTGACCAGTGGGCATCTGTTAGTTCTCACTGGTAATACATTAACACCTCAGAAATATGCAAAAAGATTGAACTGTTAAACTGAATTTGAATTTGAAATTGAGAGCAATAGTGGGAACTGAAGCACAAAATAAACATGTGAGTTCAAGAACATGTAGTACAATTGGCTCTTCGCAAAATCCCGCCTGCTTGCTATGTCCGACAAGCTACAGTATATGCAGTATATGGCGCTCCTAGTGTACAATTTGTGCACTCTCTGGGGAAATAGTGACTAATTTTTTGGAAAAATGCTGATTTCAGCCAGAAAGATGTAAGCGTAACTCAAAATAAAAGCAAAATTAAGATTAAAGCTATTGCCTACAAGTCAAAGGGTTAAAACGGAACTACCGCACCACCTCGCCATTGAGACGGAGGATAACAACATTAAAGAGCAACACTGTTCATGTAAAGCAGGAGTGGGGAACCCGGGGTCCTGGAGGGCCACTGTCCTGCAGAGTTTAGTTCCAACCCTAATCAAACACACCTGAATTTAATTTCCAAGTTATCCTGAAGACTTTAATTAGATTTTTCAGTTGTTTTTAATTAGGGTTGGAACTAAACTCTGCAGGACAGTGGCCCTCCAGGACCAGGGTTCCCCACCCCTGATGTAAAGAGTCTTCTTTTGTGAGTCCGTTTTATTTTGTTATAAGTCCTTTATAAACGCTTGGAAGCGCAAGGCGCGATGCACTGCCTTTTTTAAAAAAGAGCAGTGCGACGTGGCTTTTTATATGGCTAGGCAACCACCGACTCAGCTGTCTTGTCAATCAAATATTGAAGCGTGAACGCTCTTTTGCTGTTAACTGTCAAATTAGCAGAAACTTTAAAAAGAGGGGGCTTGCTCTGACCTTGTTTGAGGGTGAGAGGTGCACAAAAACACAGAGGAGAGAGTAAGCGAGTGGAGTCCGGTTCTTCAAAGCAACTGTAAACTTCCCTCACTACAATGTAAGGCCCGCCTCTCCCCTCATTCGATTGGACAATGGAAAGACGCGAATGACGTCGGGCGCTTCTCCGCTCTCAGCGTTACTTCAAAGGTGCGTGCTGCAGCCGGCGGCAAAAACCGCAAGGCGCTCGGCACGCATAAACAGCGCGCAAACGCTCCCTGCCCATAGAATTTCATTCAAAAAAGGCGCCTGCAACAGCCATAAACGCTTTTGGTGTGACTGGCCCCTAAGTCTTTATTGTTGTACAGTGACAGCTGAGATCAAACAGTATGACATGGCTTTTAGCTGGGATCATGTTCGTACGGTGTGACAACAAGCAAATGTCGCAAAAGACTATCACATAGGGGGAGTTTCCCGGCCTGGGCTTATCCTAGTCCGAAACTTAAATGCATGTTTGAGGTGCCTTCATTTAAAAACATCTTTGACTGATGTACCTGAACATATATCAGTGCTATTGTTTTGTCTCAAGATCCTAACCAGTATTCTTTTTTTGTAAGCTATGTTTTTAAAAACTACTTAAATATCCTATTATAACTAAGGTCTAGTCCTAGATTAATTCATTGTAATCATAGAGGAACCATTTTTAATGCTATATAGCACCTATGAAGAACCATATTACAGGGTGATTTAGCACCACTATGGCACCAGATATGGTTCTACATAGCACAATATGGTTCTACACCGGTGCCATATGGCACTTAAAATGGTTCCCCTATGATTAAGAGCCAAGAAACACTTTTAGTGCTATTTAGCACTGTTTGTTTCGAGTGGTTTGAATGTCGGACAAAATGGCGAATAGCATAAGTGACGCATCAGTGTTATGATTGGTCATGTCGCCTGTCAGTCAAACTTCCGCGAAGGGTCAGTTACGCATTTGGCAGACGCATTTGAACAAAGCAATTTTTGGTGCATTGCTTTAAATTTCTTCAGTGTTCCCACGGGTCCTTGAAATGCTTGAAAGGTTGTGAATCTGGGGGAAAAATTCAAGGCCCTGGGAAGTTTTTGAAAATATACATACATAGATAGAGGTCATTGAAAGTGCTTGAATCTATTTTATGCAAGAAGTTTTCTGGAAAAAATCCATATTATTCCCTGTGTAGTGTAGGATAATATCATACAATTCTAGAATTTTTAAGCACACGTGCTAAAGTGTTCGCTTTAAATGCTTATCTGTATGCGAATGTTAATTAATACAAAATGCTTTTTTGCATAGTTGTGTCTGACACAGGAAAACGTCTTGATTACATATGTAACTGTTGTTCCCTGAGAAGGGAACGAGAGGCTGCATCTCCCTTGCCATACTTCCTGCATCCTTGTAACGCCGTTTTTGGCAATATTTCAGATAGCGTTATACTTCCTGGCTCCCGCATCACCCTGTCTTTGTCGTTAAGCCTCACCATTGGTTGAATTTGATATACACATTCAGACGCACTAACCCTTGGAGGCGTCCCCAAAGTGTCACCGCAGTGACGCAGTGCAAGTTCCCTTGAAAGGGAACTGTAACAATGTGTCTTAAAAGGTAACATGATGTAACCTTGAATCACTTGAAATGTGTCCCCACATTTAGTCATTGAATTTGAGGGTATTGGACCTGGAAAGTCCTTGAAAGGTCCTTGATTTTGAAGTTAACTAAGGTGTGGGAACCCTCTTTCTTGTATCGGTATTTGTGTTCCCAGAGATTGAACCCATGACCTTTGTGTTGCTAACGCAATGTTGTATCAAAATTAATCTTACAAGAATCTCTTTCTCTTAAACAGCAGTGAGTTGTAATGTGAAACCTTACTCAAAGTTAATATTTATACACTGTCAGAAAAAAGGTCCCAAGCTGTCACTGGGGCACCCAGGTGAAAAAGAAGTATACTTCCAAAGTGTACTTAAAGTGCTCTATTGTTTCGCACTTATTTTGTAATTAATATACTAAAAATTCTTGAGATAATCTTAACTTCTAAGTGTACTTCACTGTGCTATTTTGAGACACCATAAATATGTATGTATTTGAAGTACTAGTATGCACTCTTTGGTAACAATATGAACTTTTTAGATACAAAGCCAAGGTTTACTTTTTGAATGGATAGCGCCCCAGTAACAACAAAGCACAATTTTTGTCCACTTTTCTAATGTGGAATACTTTCTCCTTAATATCCATTGACAACTACATAACAAGTTTCCCAATTTCCCTGTAGAATGTAAACACAGTGGCTCTGTGGTGCTATGAAAACATTGCTTTATTTGTTTGAATGACACAACTAACCCAACACACCAATGTAAGTTTGGGGCGGGACAATCAGTTTGTATGACCAGCAACAGACGTCATTATTTATGCAATTTTATTTTGCAATGCAAATGATGCCCAATTTATGCATTTTTCTATTTCAACAGACAAAAACAATCTTTAGCAATAAATGTGCTTAATCCCAATAGTCTCCAGTAACAAAACTGTATTTATATTTCATTATTTATGATTGTGATTTGGTAACAAATTAACACATCCATAGATCATATTAGCTAGTTTTTGTTATAAGATTATCATCATCCACATCATCCCTCTGGCTGGTGGCACAGTATAGGGATTGTTTTGGTGGTAGATTCCACTCCCAGAAGAACCCCTGGTGACCCTGTGGTGTCATGTCAGCGCTGGAGGAGGAGAAGTGGAGGCCCCTGGCTCTTGATTTAGAAGATAGAGCCCCATTCAGCTTTACCCTTTTCTTTTAACTGTTTATTCTCCTCCCCCACTCACTCTTTCTATCCTCCGTTATTTCTCGGCTTCTCCGTCAGACACTGGCACAACATTAAACCTTCCGAAAACAAAGATCGCGTGTATCTCCCCAACAGTGTTGCATCTATTTGCATTTTTGTGCAGCCGAGATTGTCTGACTGAGTGGGTTTCAGTTTCGCAAACCTGTTATCTGTGTTAATGGACTTTTGTGCATTTGTGTGTGTGTGTTTGGCTAAAGGGGATTTGTCTTGTGATGGGATTAGACAGTATAACCCAGACGTGAGGGTGCGGTGAGCACTGATACAGTCTTTGCAAAGATGAGCACACACGGCTTCCCTGCTGGGCTTGTGTGTGTGTGTGTTTGTAATTGTGCATATGTATTTGTGTGCTGTATGCGCGAGTGCTTATCTAGTAAGCGGATGTGTAATCCTTGTGGTAGATGGGTAAGGGTTCTGTGGTGTGTTATCTGTTTTTGATTGGAGGTATCTGTCCTAGTTCAGAATCTGTGTATACGTGACCCACTACAGGCCCTTTTCTATTGCATCACGAAGCTACAAAATCTATGACACTACAGTAACCGTCACGCATGATAAGGGTGTACAGTTTGTTTAGTTGGTATCTTTATCATTTAAACAAATACAGTGTGTCTTTGTTCACTTAAGAAAGATCTTCCGTGGCTATGTTTGCTCTCTTTATGTCGTTTTGCTTTAAATGTCTTGTTTGACAATTTCACAGATCGGTTTATGCCGTGAAATGTTTTGTTGCTTCAGTGTCTCTATTTTATCTCTTTAATTGTTATGCTGACAGCTTATCTGTGCTGCGTCTTAAATATGCCATACTGGAGACAGACTGCGCAGATTTCTGTGATGTTATCAGACCTATTTGTGTGTGCGATGTAGTGGTGAGATTACCTTTACTCAATGGCATGTGCTTCATATAAACAGCCACTGTCAGACCCATGCCTCCCAGTAGGGGGCGGTGTCTCCCCTGCCCCCCTTTCACTAAGAACATTAATGAGCAGTTTTTCACCCCTTGAAAAGGATCAGTAACTTTCTTTAATTGTGTCAACAATATGTATTCCAGACAATAAATTACTTTCAAAGTTTAATTTGAAGAGATTTTGATAAGTGAGTCACAATTTGAGTCATTTTAGTCAGCTGTGTAAGCAGAAGCTATAGTTAATATATATAAGTCATTCAATCTGTGTTTGAAAGATTTGTTTGGTTAATGGGGAAAGATTGTGTCTGGGTCTAGAATGAGTAGAGAGAGGCTTTGGTGGTGTGAAGAGAGTTATTTGGTTAACTAACTTGAGGTCAGGATTGTGCTTGTAAAACATGTAGAATTGTATGACTTATGAGCTCTGGGATCAGTGTTCTGAAGAAGATATCACATTATCTTAAATGTTATATGTCTTTAGATTATTTATGTAGTATTACGCATGAGTTGTTCTGTGTGTGTCAATCGTTGGTAAAGTAGTTTGTCTTTGTAATTTTTCTCTACCTCTGGAATGAGTTTCTTTGTTGGATGATGTCACCCGTTCATTTGATTTACAATCTCCTACCCTCTAAGCACCTGTCATGTGGAGACCACTTTCATGATCTAATACATTCCTGATTGATAAAATCATGACCAGTTTTCTTGTTAAATATCCTGGTTTACTTTGAAATACGTCACATTATGGTTGTTGCAGACGTTAGTAAATAGTCTTGTGAGAGGGTTTCCAGGAAAACAAGTCTTGCATAATGTCAAACAACAAAAGTGGCATTAGAAATATGATTATGTTTTTTGCTTTTTCATTTCTTGTCACGTCGTCTTCTCCTCTCATCTCTTTTTTCCTGTTGTCCTCTCTTCTCCTGTCCGATATCTCCTCTTCTTATCTCTTGTCCTCTCCTCTTGTTCTACATTTCCTCTTCACTCCTTTTCTTATCTCTTGTTCTTTCCTGTTATCCTCCTCTTCACTCCTCTTCTCCTCTCTTGTCCTCTCCTGTTGTCCCCCATTTTCTCTTTACTGCTATCTTTTTCTCTTGTCTTGTTCTTTCCTGTTGTTCTTCCTTTCCTCTTTGTTCCTCTTGTCATATCTTATCCTCTCCTCTTGTTCTTTCTTTCGTCTTCGCTCCTTTTCTCGTCTCTTGTCCTTTCCTCTTTACTCCTCTTCTTCTCTCTTGTCCTCTCCTGTTGTCCTCCCTTTCCTCTTTATTCCTCTTCTCATCTCTTGTCCTCCCTTTTCCCTTCGCTCCTCTTCTCATCTCTTGTCCTCTCCTGTTGTCCCCATTTCCTTTACACTAATCTCAACTTCTCATTTTCATCATTTCCTCTTGTCCCCCCTTTTCTCTTTGTTTCCCTCTTCTCATCTCTTTCTTCTGCTCTCTCCCCTTTTCTTTTCACTCCTTTTTTTATTTCCTGTCCTCAGCACTTGTCCTACCTTTCAGCTACGCTTTTCTCTTCTTATCTCTTGTCTTCTCCTCTTGTCCTACCTTCTTTTCGGTCCTCTCCTTCGCATCTCGCTTCCTCTTTACTCATCGTTTCATCTCTTGTCCTCTCCTGTTTTCCTCCCATTTCTTTATGCTCCTCTTCTCATCTCTTGTGCTTTCCTTCCCCTTCTGTCCTCTTCTCATCTCTTGTCCTCTCCTTTTGTCCTACCTTCCTCTTTGCTCCCCTCCTACTCATCTTTTGCCCGCTTTCCTCTTTACTCTTCTTATTATCATTTGTCCTGTCCTGTTTTCCTCCCTTTTCTTTATACACCTCTTCTCATCTCTTGGCCTCCCTTTCCGTTTTGCTCCTTTTTTATCTCTGGTCCTCATCTGTTGTCCCCCATTTCCTCTTTACTCCTTTTCTTATATTTTATCATCTCCTCTTGTCCTCCCCTTTCTCTTCACTCCCATCTTCTCATCTCTTTTTTCTTCTCTCTCACCTTTTCTTTTCGCTCCTCTCCTCCTGTCATCTCCTGTCCTAACCGCTTGTCCTAACTTTCCTCTTCACTCCCCTCTCCTCTTGTGATTTTTTTTTCCCTCTTTGCTCCTCTTCTAATCTTTTGTCCTCTCTTGTTGTCCTCCCTTTCCTCTTTGCTTCTCTTCTCATCTCATGTCTTATCCTCTTGTCCTCCATTTCGACTTCATTCCTCGGTTTTCCTCTCTCCCCTCATCTCATCGCTTGTCCTCCCCTCTTGTCCTCTCATCCCTCTTCACTCCTCCCCACTTCTCTTCTTTTGTCGTCTCCTGTTGTCCTCCCTTTCCTCTTCGCTCCCCTCTTCTTAGCTATTTCTTCTCCACTCTCTCCTTTCCTCTTCACTCCTCCCCTCTACTCATCTCTTGTCCTCCCCTCTTGTCCTCTCATCCCTCTTCACTCCTCCCCACTTCTCTTCTTTTGTCGTCTCCTGTTGTCCTCCCTTTCCTCTTCGCTCCCCTCTTCTTAGCTATTTCTTCTCCACTCTCTCCTTTCCTCTTTCCTCCTCCCCTCTTCTCCTGTCCTCCCCTCTTTTCCTCCCTTTCCTCTTCACTCCTCCCCTCTTCTCATCTCTGGTCCTCTCCTCATGTCCTCCCTTTCCTCTTCACTCCTCTTCTCATCTCTGGTCCTCTTCTCTTGTTCTCCCTCTGCTCTTTATTCCTCCTCTCTACACCTCTCCTCTGGGTAGGAGCTGGGGGCTGCACATGTCGTCAGCTCTGGTTTCCATTATGCAGGTCTGACTGTGGGGAGTTTGATTAATGGCTGGAGTCAGAGGGGACAGACAAAAGAGCTCAGGGGAGATGCACATAACAGCATACTGCAGTGTGTTAGCGGCTTTAACCAACAACCTGACATTGCAGCCTGTTTTTGTGTATACACATATTGAAACACATGAAACACCTACAGCTTTTTAATGATTAAAGAAATTAATGATGGATATGTGACGACCCATGAATGTAAATTATATCTTTGTTACAAATTGTTTCAAACCCATAATTCATGTTTTTCATTTTTATCCGGGCACCCAAAAGGGAGACCTTTTTTATAAACTTTTTTAAACGATCTAAACTCTTGTTTACATAAAATAACAGCTGGCATTGACCAACATATAAATCATTAAACATCAACGTTTCATAACCAAACAGCAAATTATATGACAGTTTAACTACAAAAAGCAGGATGCTGAATTAAATCAATTTTTTGAGTCAGTAATGAATTTTTGATGACTTGCACAATAGTAGATAGTAGAGTCTTATGGGGTTTTATTGTCTGTAGTGGTGCTTGACAGACTGGTATTTATAAACTCTCCAAAAATGTGTACAAATTCTTTAAAATTCAAGGTTTTGAATAATATAAAGAATGTAAAGAATGACAAAATATTTCTGTAAACTACTCTGTTCAATTTTATTTAGCATAAAATGCTCTCCTCTTTGCTCATTTCATGTTAATCTTTCCCACATGTCAAAGGCATCTCCGGCTGATGCCTTACAGCTCCAGGACACACATCAGGGATCACAGTCCCAAATTTCCTGGGCTACAAATGGAAGGTCACTGAAAAACAGGAGATGTCCGAACCAGATGATGTAATCTAACACTCATCCGCTCACACAAAGTCACACACACTCTCCCAAAAATACACTCCACCCACATTGAGCGTGGTCTCTCACAGGATATGTCAGTGTTAGTGCTGGATATTAATATCCCTTTAGCTGAATTCTCTTAGCACACAAGAGAAAATATCTGACAGGAGCTATTTTTAGTGCTACAGGCGAACAGACAGGGATCCACTAGCGCTCAATACCGGCTATTTTGGAGAGCAGCACTCACAAAAATAGCAGATGCATGTTGAATCCAGAATGAGAAGGACAAAGAAATGTGATCGTGGAAATGCGGTATCTATTTATAGCACCACGACAGCAATTAATGTCGCAGGGAACATGAGAGTACACATGAGAGTACACGCCACAAACACAGCAGACGCTCAGGCGCTTGTGTTTATCTGCTATGTTGTAAGGTCTGCCTGCGGTATCTGATTTGGGATCAGTCGTGATGAAAACCAACAGAAGACACAGAACTTGCTTGATCTTTATAAGCTGAAGCTGTCATATTCTTCTTACATCAACTTTATGGCACCAGGCAATGGAAAGTGATTTGCAAAACAGCATAGGTCGATGTCAATTACTTTTGGCACAAAAATGAGACAAAACTAAAAATGTAATGATTTTTGTTTTTCACATTTTTGTTCTGGTGGCTTAGTGCAGAAAGATAATCCATGTTTGTGGTTCTAAAGAAAAATCTTAGGCATTCAATACAAGTCTTTGAGGATAACATTTCCATAGAGGTTAAAAGGTGTTAGCAGGAACATCAGTCACAACAGATGTTAGCTTTAAGAAACTTTAGGAGACAGTTTGTACATTCTAAAAAAAAAGGTACAAGAAGGTACAAAAGTTTTCACTGGGGTGGTACCGTTTCAAAACCTAAAAGGTGCATATTGGTTAGGGCTGGGCGATTCGTCCCCATAAAAAAATCTGAGATTTTTTTATAAAAAACTCGATTTACGATTCGAATCGATTTTTTCCCCCGACCCCATTTAAAGCAACACTATGTAGTTTCCATGTAAAAATGACTTACAGCTCCCCCATGTGGTTGAAAAGCGCAACAGTGCCTGGTATCAGACACTCTTCTGCAGGCAGGGGGAGGGACGGGGCTGTGTTTCCTACCCTCCACCGCCACTTTCAGAGTGTGCTTGTAGCAGCTAGGAGGCTGCTCAGGTTGCAGCAACAGTACAATTTGTCCAGTTAAAAGTTGTTCTATCACTGAAATAATTTTAGAGACATTATTTAAAGGTAAAAAAACTACATAGTGTTGCTTTTAAACAAAATAATTGCAAACTGTATATATTTTTAAAATATATATTTATTATATTTAATTAAAATGCATCAACAAAAAATTGGGAAGGAATGAAGATTTGGCGAATGCAAAATGTATGTCAGTGTTTCCCACAGATCTGAAATTTACTTGTGGTGGTAGCTGGTGAAAAGGGCAATCATTATAATCCACCGACAAAAAATGGGGCAGTGGTTCCCAAACTTTTTCAGCGTGCGGCCCCCCTTGTGTACGGTGCATTCCTTCGCGTCCCCCCAAGAAAATGTGTGACAAAAGAACTGTTCTAAAACTCAACATTTTAATAAATAAAAAAAATAAATTATACAAAAAAGTAGTGCTTTCGGTTAGTAGCCTTTTTTTTAAAAGTTTAATTACAGGAATTCATGATAAATTAATGTATTTCATAAAATGTCATAAAACTGGGGCCCCCCTGGGGGCCCTGGCCCCCAGTTTGAAAACCATTGCCTTAGGGTGTTTTCACATCTGTAGTTCGGTTCATTTGGTCCGGACCAAAGGCAAAAAATGATACATTGTAGCTTTTTAGCCATTTTGGTTCTTTTTAACACCACACTGATTGCTCGGGTCTGCACCAGTTGAAACGAACCAAAATACAGTCATGTGATAACATCCACATCACTCATTGGGCACATGTCTTTGAACTTATTTCCTAAATTGCTTCTAAAACTCCTAAACTGTGGTAAATTCCAATGGAACTCTGGAAGTAAACATTAAACAGGAAAATACGCAGACACCATGGAGAGACGACTGCGAGCTGTAATTATGTTCGTGGTTGTTATATACTACATAGTTTGTATACAGCACTCTAGGCAAACTCTCTTTATTTCCAGAATGATGTGTGGATGCGGCTTAAAAACAACGTTTTAATGCAACAGACAATCCACCAAATTTTATGAGGTTCCGCACCTCCTCGCAACTCCAGGTATGTCTGCAACCTGCTATTGTGCTAATATTGCTAATAGAAACTGTCAACAAACAATTCCTCATCCCATAGCGCAGCTAGATCGAGTTCTCACCACAAACGAACATCTCCAGAGTTTGTTTGAAAGCGTACCGAGACCACTTCTTCAAGGAGGTCTCGGTCCGCTTGTTTGGGCCGCTTTTGGTGCGCACCCGAGTTCGATTGCTGCATTCTCACCTGCCCAAACTAACCGCATCAAGTGAGCTATCAAACTCTAGTACGATTCAACTGAACTAAATAAGGCAGGTGTGAAAGTACCCTTACCGTGGGTTCACACCAGCCGCGTTTGAGGCGTCAAATTCGCGTCTATGGCGTCTAGTTTGCCGCTTGAACATTTTGAGTTTACTCGCTTCATTTACACATGACAGCCGCGCGTGAAATTTTAGTCATTGAGACATTCACGAGGAAATTTGCGCCATTGGAGGGGCTTCTGCGACTCCGCTCGGTTCCTGTAATCACATCACTACTAGAGCAAGCTCCTGATTGGTTAACACGGTACTTTTTTCTGCCAAAGTTCAAATTTTTCAACTCGCTTGTTTTCCCGCGGCAACACTCATTTTGCGCCATTTGCACGAACTAGACGCGTGAATGAGGCAGAATCGCTTCTACCGCGCCGCCCTCAACGACTTATTTGTGGCACGTAACCTCCAGACACGCGTCAACGCGTCTTTACATCGCGCTTGATGCCTCCGCGGCTAGTCTGAACATCACATTAGTGCTATGTACTGGTACATCAAAGGTACATATCTGTACCAAAATGGTACATCTTAGAACCTTTATTAAAAGGTACCGCCTCAGACAACTTTTGTACCTTATTTCTAACACTAGAATAAATGGTACAGAAGCTGAAACCAGGACGGTATCCTTTAAAAAGGTCCTAATTCCATTTTGGTACAAATGTGTATACATATCTACAATTGAGATACTAATATGCGCCCTTTAGGTTCCAAGGTATACTTTTTGAAAGAGTTCGTCCCCAGGAACAGCTTTTTACCTTTTTTCTAAGAGTCTATGAGATTTAAATCGCTTTCATTATTTACCTCAGCAAGGTTCACACTAGCACTTTTACATTTTCTTTTAAATCATGAATTAAATGTAATAGAGTTACCAACCAGTTGTTTGAATTTACTGACCAAAGGTCATTTTTCCCATGTCTGGAACTTGCCAAGTTTCTTATTTCTCACAGGTTTCAAAATAACATAGCCACATATTCGTCTAATTGTCTCCAGTTAAGGATCTCCTGGGAATCTGAATCGCATCAGGAAATAGGAAGTGGAAGGGTCGACCTTGAGCTTGGCTTTTAGGCGCCCATATTGTCTCGGTCTTTCTAATGATTCAGAGTGGTATGAATTACCTCAAGTCGAGTTTTTTTTATCCCGACCATCCCCCGACAGGAAAATGCAGACGATCAGCAGATCAAAGAGCAAGAACAGCAGCTATCCTCATCCTCAGCGCGGAGAAAGGCCTCCAGTGCGGAGAAAGTTCATTTGGATCCATTCATCAAAGCTGACATTCCAATAAGAGATTCCTGTGATGGGATCCAAGCCTACTGCTACCTTGTGAAAGCAATTTTCCCCTTGATGTGCTTTAGGACAGCAAAAGCAAGTTAGACTGAGAGTGTGGCCGGCTTAATCGCTCAGCATGCAAAGTTGACAGATACTATAGATTTCTTTACAGAGAGCTGTTTTGACAGCCAGTGTGTCTATGAGGTGCATTCATACATGCCATCAATAATCTCATGTGACAATTAGCCAAAGATGGATGTGACGGGTTTCTCAATACTGACAAACACAGCAGTTCTGTGTCCACAGACAAGCTCGCTTCCTGCTGTCCTCTAGGATCAGAAGCAAAAAGAATTAATGTCCTCCAGGGTGTCAGCAACATGTTAAGAACAGTACAGAGTGATGAGGATGTAGATGAGCCACATTCGTCCTTTGAGTTTATGAGAGATGACTAGGAGAGACTGAAGGTGAGCAGAGGTGACATGTACTGAAAATTCATTAGACTTACCTTCACTTAGGCTTTCCTCTAAGAAGAAAAAAAGTCGAAGTTTTGTTAATCTTTACATTTGCAATTATGCATTTGGCAGATGCTTTTATTCAGATCATTTTACAGTGCATTGCATCATCAGGAGCTGTCAAAGCCTGTTGTACCCACCATGTAAAGATTAGTCTAAGAATAGCTCATCCTCACTGCTGGCCCCCAAAAGATCTAGTGTAGGTTCAAATTCATGCCCTGCTCTCTATAAGGTAGGCTACTTTCTCTGGGTGATGTCATGTCAAACCAGAGCTCATGCTCATATCTGGAGTGAATTGTATTGTGAGTTATATTTTGCTCCGTGCTAATTCTGGATGCTTATTAAAGTTCTTCTAAAAATATCCTTTGGTGTACCCTGCTGACTGTATTTGCAAACATGGCCTTATATACCATGACCTGCAGGTCTAAAACTAGACCACCCCCTTCCATTGGCCTTCATTGAAATTCGTCGACATCACAAGCCAATAATGGACCCCAGGCTTTTAAATAGCCACAGTCCCCCGGCCGAGCCGTGCAGAGGATCCGATGGGATTTCCTGAACCACATGTCTCTTTGAAACCTAAACCGGTGGTGAACACAGCACCGGTTTCTGACCCCACGGCTACAGAGAGGCATTGCCAGTGCATGTACTTACAGGTAGCTGGTGCTTTGGTGAGCCCTCATTCCAGTTACGGTAGCAGGATGCAAAGAGTAATCCATCAATAAATAATGCAAAATGGAGCTACATATTCAGCATGTCATTCATAATGAATTAAATAGCCATGTGTGGGCTGCTAGTTTATGAAAGTCTGACACATGCTGACGGGCTCCAATTAAAATGGACGATTTGAACTCCATTGCATGTAGTGCATGTCTCACTGTTTTGTAAGAAGAATTTAGTCTTTTTGCATTTAATTACATTGCTCTAAGCAGGGCCGCATTAACACTGTAAGGGGCCCCTGGGCTTTACCCTTTTGTGGGGCCCTTCATCCACCAGAATTACAGCCTACATTCACACAATCTTTATAATAACCCTGCTGAAAAAACAGCATCAAACCAGCATGGACCAGCATGGGAATTATGCTGGTCTATGCTGGTTTAGCTGGTGGTCACCAGCATACCAGCACCAAAACACAACATATGCCGGTCTTGCTGGTATGACCAGCATGGGATGCTGGTGCTAATGCTGGTTTGGTTCTGGTATAGCTGGTGCTAATGCTGGTTTGGTCTTTGTTTAGCTGGTGCTAATACTGGTGCTGATGCTTGTTTAGCTGGTGTTCACTAGCAAACCAGCTCCAAAACACAACATATGCTGGTCTTGCTGGTATGCTGTTTTTTTTAGCAGGGCACTAAGTTCAAGTTGTCAGGCTTTTATTTTGCTGGAATAAATGCAATAACAAAATATTAAAACCATATCAGAATGCCCACAATATACACAAATATCACTGCATAACATATGCACATAGTCCTAGCTAGGGGTGACCCGAATAGTCTAAGATTCGATGCTTTGACAGGAGAAGCCTGATTCAACTACTGCACAGTCGAATTGTCGCAGATGTGTTATAAAATGAGGATCATTTAATTTTGGCTGTATAAGAGTGCACATTATTTGATTTCACATATAACAGCTTTCTCCCAATATAAAAAATATACAGCCTATTATGATAATACTAAGTAAATAATATGTGAAAAAGTAGCTTTCAATAAATATTTTTAAAGTCTGTTAATAGCCTAAATCCCGTGACAGGGCTACACGTCCATATCCAGAAACCATTGCAAAGTCTCTTTGTTTCTGCAATTTAAAAGACAAAACAGGCAATTCTATACTTTCGTTATTTTAAAATTTATTTTAATATTTCTTTGTTTTTATTTAATGTATAGATTATTTAGTGTTATCTGATTAAACTATTTGTGGCTTGTGTTCACCTTATTGATTCTGACTTCATTTTGTTTTTATTTTTTATTAATTATAAAGGTTAATTCTGATCTAATTTAAGTTCTGTAAGTTTTGGATTGCTTTCTGTTGTGTCGATGTTACGCTGTTGCATGCTGTCATATTCAATTTAGCCGAACGCGCTAGGTGTTCTGCGTGATCATATTTAGGCGTTCATTAAACTAAACATCAAAAAACTGATTTTTTCAACAAGTATAAGTTTTTAAATGTATTTAAAAAGGTTGCTTAACTTGTCAAAAGTTGAGCTACAAAACAGGTAAGCCGTTTTTTTTTCCGTGATGAAACCGAATATAAATATCTCTACCGAATCTGACAAAATTGTCTCTCTTGTGATTTAATAATATGGTCGGTGTTAACTTTCAAATGATAGAAAAGAGATTCCTGAAACAAATGTTATAAGAAACATCAGATGTTTCAAGTGAATACAGAGATGATCAAAGTGAAATTAAGCAATCAGATATTTCTGTACAAAAAAATAAAGCATATATAGTGTCTATGAAATGATTATTTTAAGTGTTTTCTTGTTATAAATGAACCGTTTAAGGAATTGTATATAAAGCTTGTTTTTAATAATTTACAGTAACAAATTATATGTAATTTCTCGTCTTTTATTTCCTTGCCACGCAAAATCTCAAAATGAAATAAGATCGCTGAACGAGGCAGAATCTAATTTGTTATTTATTAGATTTAGTTATCAAAAATGTTTTGTGTAATATCTTTGTGTGCTGTTCTGTACATCTTGGCTTTAAAATGTTACGAGGAATCATTTAATGAATGTTTACACGTTGTCTTTCATATTAAGATAAAAACGCGTCCTCAGTTTCGTCTTTGTTCATCAGAAATGCAATAATGGATATTTCAGACAGAAATTTTTATGATTGCAGGGTAGCCTACAGTAAGTGAGAGATTTTCTTGCGCAGGAACTGCATTCACGCACGGACATTCAAAGCAAAGCGATTAAGCATAATTTTAAAGGGAGTATCAACTTTTTATATAAAATGCGGTTGTTATTTTTTTTCCGGCATCTCGGGGCCCTTTCCAGCCCGAGGCCCTGGGCTTAAGCCCAGGTAAGCCCATGCATTAATCCGGCCCTGGCTCTAAGGTGCCATTTATATTTATCACTTGTATAGAATATAGAACATTAAATAAGGATGACATGAATTGATTATACCAACTTTCACTACGTGTTAATATGAACAAAGACATATAAAAAATGGGTAACACTTTACTTGAGGGGGTGTTCATAAGACTGACATGACAGCTTTATAAACATGATATGACACGTGCCATGAACATGGAGATTTTATGCACATTTATGACAGCTGTCATTCGTTCAATTATGTCATTTTTAATGCAAATATGACATTATTTGAGTTGTCTTTGTTATGACAACTTGACATTAACCAATACATCATAACTTGTCATGACAACTTGACATTGACTCTGTCAAATAGTTTTATAATAGCATCATGAATATTTTTCTTGACCTCAACTACTGTGGCACAAATATAATTTGTCATTAAACATGTCCATGTATTAACAAGTGTTAATACTCTGTCAAATAGTTTTATAACAACATCATGAATATTCTTCAGTTCATAATGTTTTTTTTTTTAATTCCTCCGGGCGTTTAAGAAATAAAATCAATCATCAAATAATGATAATAATTTAAATTGATAAAATTATATTTTTATTGCATATATATAGTATATTATTGCATTTGGAAACCCATTCACCTAAAATAAAATAAAAACAGTACAATAATGGTTTAAGCCATGCAGCGTTGGGTCCATATCACTGGAAAACAGTTAATTACATTAAATTAATTAATTGAATGGTTACTTTTTCTTCTAAAATGTCAGAACCCTCCCACATACATAAAGTTAAGTACAGTATAATCTTTTGACATGTCTGTTGCATTTTGTTTAGGTATTTAAAATTATTTGACAGTGTTGACACTTATTGACATTTCAATTTGTACCATTGTAGTTGAGGTCAAGAAAAATATTCATAATGCTGTTATAAAAGTATTTGACGGAGTATTAACACTTAATGACATTTTAATGACAAATTATATTTTTAGCACTGTAGTTGAGGTCAAGAAAAATATTCATAATGCTGTTATAAAACTATTTGACACAGAATTAACACTTAATAACATCTTAATGACAAATTATATTTTTAGCACTGTAGTTGAGGTCAAGAAAAATATTTATGATGCTGTTATAAAACTATATGACAGAGTGTTAACACTTAATGACATTTTAATGACAAATTATATTTGTATCACTGTAGTTGAGGTCAAGAAAAATATTCATGATGCTGTTATAAAACTATTTGACAAATTTTAACACTTAATGGCATTTTAATGACAAATTATATTTTAAGCACTGTAGTTGAGGTCAAGAAAAATATTCATGATGCTGTTATAAAACTATTTGACAGACTATTAACACTTTATGACATGTTAATGACAAATTATATTTTTAACACTGTAGTTGAGGTCAAGAAAAATATTCATGATGCTGTTATAAAACTATTTGACAGACTATTAACACTTTATGACATGTTAATGACAAATTATATTTTTAACACTGTAGTTGAGGTCAAGAAAAATATTCATGATGCTGTTATAAAACTATTTGACAGAGTATTAACACTTGTTTTAGCAGTATTAACATTAATGAGATCTAAATGACAGTTTAATGTAATGTTAACCTATAAAGCCAGGTAGTTTCGTAAGTTTGATAATTATTATTCTATGTAATGTTAATGGCAGATTTATGACGAGTTATGATGTATTGGTTTATGTTAAGTTGTCATAACAAAGACATCTCAAACAATGTCATCTTTACAAAAAAAATGACATAATTGAACAAATGACAAAATCTCCTTTATGTTTATGACACGTGTTATGTCATGATTATGAAGGTGCCATGTCAGTCTTATGCACACCCCTTCAAGTAAAGTGTTACCACTGTTTTTGTGCATGAAATAATATAAAAAAATGAGCATGAAGTATTTTTTTAAATCATACATTTATAAGATAAAAAATAAAAATGGAATAGAATATAAAATAAATACAGAAAGCTTTAATATTTGATCAAAGTAACATACCGTACTGTATGTGCAAGAAATATGTTATTTTTGTCATATTGTCATATTTTTGTCAGTAGCAACTCCACTGGTCAACACTTTTTCCTTAGAGTATAATTATACCTCAAACTGTACCAAAGTTTATTTACTTTGCTTGGATATCACAAGGAAATGTTTACAGTAATCACATGCTTAAACTAGAACAGGCACCCATTTCATAGAAAGAACCATTGGCCCAAAATATACGATTTTATTATTATTAGATAAACTGTGAGGTAAGATAGAGAAACGTGTAATCCAGTTCTTTGGCTCCTTTGTTATATGGAGCACTGGGAGAGGAATTACTCATCATGCTAGCCAAAGACTTTTTTTCACAGTAGCTAATTATCCTCTTTGCCTCTCTTTCTCCCACTTTCCCTCTTTGAGTTCTTGTGCGTTACATGATGTTCAGACTTCATGACACCTCTCCAGTCCCCTGGCAGATGGCCCCACCTTTTCCTTTTTTTTCTCTATCTTTCTTTATTTCCATCCAAACCAATGCAGCACATGTAGCATTGTCTTGTGAATGTGCATGAACATTTAAAATTAAAATGCATTTGTGATGCACATGTGTGCATCATCAGTGAACTTAACTACAGTAACTTTAGCATGTGTACATAACAACTGCATGTACCTGTAAGGTAGACTGACATTCTTTTGTTTAAGGTGACGGTTAGCACAGATGTTCACGCAGTTTGCTTCACCGTATGAGTTTAACTGACATCTCTTGAACGACAGATCTGTTTGCAGGTCTGTCTTTCAGGGTGTCTGAGCATGTGGAGAGAGTCACATGTTCTCGCCGTGTTCTCCAGCCTGTCTGCTCACCTGGCCGTTGCCATGGGAACAGACAGACAGCAGCAGACTTTGCACCAGTGTCCTCAGAGGATTCACAGAACAGGTCTCCGAGCACCCAGGAACATGCTGCAATACTCGAGCACTGAGCGATCACTCTGTCCTGTCGTCTGCTCGTCTCTGATTGGTCGATAGAGCTGTAAAATACGTACAGTCCTCTAAGTTTTATTAATAGTGCATTTTCAACCTGAAATGAAAATTCTGTCCTTATTTACTCCTCCTTGCTATTGTGGTGCTAAACATTATGAAGGCTTAGAACATAATGTAAACAGTGGAATCTACATTGGCCAATATTTTATTTTAATGCCCCTCAAGTTAGATTTAACCATCAAAATGTGACAACAAAATGGACAAATTGCTAAACTTTAATGACATTATTGGACGAAACTGGCAAAAAGTGTATTAGGAAATCTGTATTTTTAAAGGATCTGTTTAAGGGGAATCTATTTCTAAATGCATATTTAATTAAATATTTAAACAAATAGAAAAAATAGCAGTTTGACCAAAACGGACATCTTTTGTTCTAGTATTGGACAAAAAAAACCCGGTGTATTAAGGAATATGTATTATACAAATTTTTAATGCGTTTTTAACAAATATTTGAATAAAGAGAAGTTTGACATCTTTTGTCCACTACTTTGAGTTAGTGTATGTAAAAGACTTAAGAATAATTTATTGCCACTTTGTTTACTCGTCATTCAGCTTTTCCAAATGAGACTTAACCCTTTGCTCGGTCAAAGCATATTAAAACTAAAACACCCTATTGATTATGTTTTCATATCATTTGTTATCCAGAAAACAAGAATGTGTTTAGTAAATTAAAGGGTCTGCAAGAGATACCAAGAACAAAGAAGAATGGATTTTTTTGTAATTTTGTGACACATCTTGTCAATGTGAATTGTGAAAGCATCGAGAGGGTCTCTATTGGTGATCTTTCGGGGTGGGGGAGCCGAAGTTGGCACGTGAGGATTTATTGTGGTGAATGAGTTCTGCTGACGACGACACTACAAGATGTTCCCGGCTTTATCGCACCAATTGCACACTTCTCCTCTTTGTGTTTTGCCAGCTGCCATGCGCTGGTGAGGGGGAAGGCTTGGGTTCAGAAAGGGTGCGCGTGTGTAGTGGGAGGGAGGGAACTGGACACAGACTTTTTTCTTTCAGAATTCTTAATGTAAAGTCAGCACCTTTGATCTTTTTTGACACATACACACACACACTTTAATAGCAAATGATTGGTTATATATAAAAAAATTGAGTAACTAGCCCAACGCTGCTAAAACAATGATTTATAAAATGAGCTACACCATAAAAGATTATTACTGCCTTTTGAAGTGTAATTAAATTGGCTCCACAAGTTATTTCTACATACAAACTTAATTAGTGATAAGTCGCTGTAACTTATAAGAAAAGTTAAAATTGCTAAATAAAGATTACGTAAAAACTTATTGAGAACTTACCTTTTTTACAGGTTTCATGAAATTTCGTTATATAATCACGTATTTATTTGATTTTCTGCATTTTTTCGTGATGGTATAACGAATTCCTGTATCAGGTATTAGTTTTTTATATTATTTTAACTATTTATATAATAGTTTTATATTAATGTTTTTTCCTATTTTCTTACTATTGTCGCTTTGGTTTAGGGTTAGAATTACATAAAATGACATCCCTACCCAAACCCAACTCTAACCCTAATGCCAGGCGACATATAAAAAAATAAATCAGAAAAAATAGTATAAACCAATGTATAAAGTGACATTCTAATGCAAGCACCAAATCTAACCCTAAACCGAAGCGGCAATGGTTTAAAAATAGGAAAAAGCAGTTGAGTAACCAATACGTGATAATCACATAAAAACAGGAATTCGTTATACGATCACAAAAAAACGCGGAAATTCATGATAATATCACAAAAAAAGAATAAAAAAATACGTGACTACATCACGAAACCTTGTGAGACTGGGTAGGTTTGTCACAGCCTAGTCACACGAAATTTCGTACCTGTAGTAACGTAATTGTTTATTCTTTTTCGTGATACTGTCACGAATTTCCGTGCTTCTTGTGATCGTATCACAAATTTCTGTTTATGTGTCATTGTCACGTATTGGTTACTCAACTGTTTTGTATTTTCTTACCATTTTCGCTTCAGTTTAGGGTTAGATTTACATAAAATGACATCCTTACCCAAACCAAACTCTAACCCTAATGCCAGGCGACAAATGGTTTAAAATTTAACAAATATAAAAAAATATGAAAAAATAGTATAAACCAATACTTAAAGTGACATTCTAACGCAAACACCAAATCTAACCCTAAACCGAAGTAAAAATATTTTGAAAATACCAAAAAGCATTTGAGTAACCAATACGTGACAATGACACATAAACGGAAATTTGTGATACGATCACGAAAAAACGCGAAATTCCTGGAAAAATAATCAAAAAATTATGTGACTATAGGTACATAATTTTGTGAGACTGGGTAGCTTTGTCAATTTATTGTATTACGGTATGCGTGAATGGTGCTTTTTGTGCATTTTGTGTTTGACGCTAATTGCCGGCTGACACTCGAGTTGAAAAATGTGAACTTTGGCGGAATTTCGCGCCGCGTTAACCAATCAGGAGCCTGCTTGCTGCTATGGCGGCAGCCCCACCCGGAGTCACTCATTCAACATGAAGGAACGCTTGATATTGTCCGTGAGCAGTCACCCGGAGCTATACAACACAAGTTCTTATTTCTATAGAGACCGGAATAAAAAGGACCTTGCTTGGAAGAGTGTCAGTGAGGACATTGGGCAACCTGGTAAGTTGTAATACACATTTCACTTTTGAGTCACGTGACGTTTATCAACCCGCGTTTATTTTTCCCCTATAGTAAGGTTACCAAATACAAACTGGTAACTCTCTCGATAAATGCACATTCAACATCAGTCATCTTGCAAACAGACCACATAGCACTTGCCCCTCCCATAAGAAGCAGAGTTTGCCTCTGACGCGCGTCAAATGCTTGCTTTTTCCGTGCGTCTACTTCGCTCTACACGCGCGAATACATTCAAACTGTTCAAGCGGCAAACTAGGCGCGGTAGACGCGATTTTGACACCTGAAACGCGGTTGGTGTAAACGCAGCATTAGACCAAAGGTACAAAATCTCTCACTGGGACAGTATCCTTTAAAAAGGTGCTAAGCTGTACTTTTTAGCTATAGATGTATAGATTTGAGGTACTCATTTGCACAAGGGTACCTACCCTGGGACAACTTTTGTACTGTATAGAAAATGCATTATATAAATAGTTATATTATCATAATATAATGTATAACAATATCAGACTTATTTTAGCTGTATTTTAATGTCCCACAACCCCGATTCACACAAATATGCAGACCTTTGCACACACCCTGTCCCCGCTTCGGTGTAAAGTGCCAGGGGTGAAGCGAGCAGCAGAAGCAGGAAGAGGAGGGGAGAAGGCCATCCCACAGTCAGACTGGTTAGTGTCGACCACAACATCTGCATGTGAGACCTGCTAACATCCAGCCTCTCAGCAGACACTTACATAAAGCAGATCTCTCTCTCTCTTTCTCTTTCTCTTTCTCTCTCTCTCTCTCTCTCTCTCTCTCTCAGCCAGGCTCTCTCACGCTCTCTTGCTTACTCTCTGCTGGAGCTGGACTCACATGGTATCACATGTGATGGCTCAGTGTTTTCTCTCTCTAATAGAATAAAGACTTCTGTCTGTCTTATCAAATGCTTCTGTCGTCTCTTTGTTAACCAGTTGATCTGAAAGCTTAACCTCCCAGAACTACTGTACAATTGACTGCCTTTATCTTTACTCGCCCATTTCCTAATCTGGCCCCTCATGAACTTTAACACAATAAAAAATATAAATACCATACATTATAAAATAAAGCCCTCATCTAAGAACTCATCCAAGAGTTTCTTATTTGTAAGCTATTTTAAAGCGCTGTCGAAACCGAACTGTAAGTCATTTAAGCAGATGTTTTTTTAAGTTAAAAATCCTGTGTGATTTGCAATTTTTTGTTCAGCGACCAAGATTTGCTAACTGTGTTTCCCACGAGTGCCTGCTCGGATTCATTGGCAGTGTGATGTGGGGATAACCCTGCTATGCCTCCTGAATTACTCTGCAAAGGAGAGTCCCATGGACATTTCAGAAACCTAATGGCGCTTTTCCATTACTGGTTGGGTCGTGTCAGCTCACTTTACTTTGGCTCTGTTAGCTTTTCCATTCAGACTGGGAGGGATTATAGGCGTGTCATTATATTTGCGTGGCCTACTGCTGTGACATCATACATAAAGTGGAAGCGAACTTCACTGGAATTCAGTGTTTCCCATACATTGGGAATTATTTCTCAGTCCGCCACAAAATAAAAAATTGACCACCACAAATAGATGTTTATCACATCGTGATCTACAGTGTTTTCAAATCACAGCCACAGACAAAAGAGAAAACGATTCATATTTTGAGCATATTTAGCGATCGATTCATTTTGTTTGCGTGTAAACAAACCTAAATCAAAAATGGCGGCTCGCTGGCTCCACGTTGGTACGTAAGAAGGTCATTGGTTCGCGCGAGTCTCGTGACTTGCATCATATGCATTGTGAGGAATAAATAAACATGCGGTTTATTTAACCTAGGGTTAACCTTATACACCTTTATAATTTTCTTTCTTGGGATCCAGTGGCTATTATGATATAAATAACTGCTTTTTATGTTCCACAAAAGAAAGCAATGCAGGTTTTAAAGGGAAATGGATAAGTACTGTAATTTCGATTTCAAATATATAGGGTCACAGATTTCCCCTATTTTTTAATTTCAGATGTATTATTATTGACATTAAATACATTTTAGATGTACTATAGATTTTAATTATTCTTCACCTGTGGTGGTTCATCCTTCATTTAACTTTTTTCTCATCTACTCCGGGCCTGTGTCCCAGAGGGCATTGTAGTCTTATGGGAGCTGGCAAACTGGCAGAGGATACCAGTTTCCTGTCTGTATCTATAGTAGGCTGTTCGGCTTTTCACTGCAGTCGCAGCACTGCCTCGTTGTACTTTAAACTCTGATGTAGACAGATTATCTCTGGCAAGGCAATGATGTAGACAGATTACCGTTTTCTTCTTTGCACCGACCACGGCGCACTACTGACCTAGTCATCAATATTTACTCTCTCCAGGGAGGTGAACACAAGCATCGACTCGGTTTTGGACCAAAGCAAGATGTTTTGTTCTCGTAGATTCAGGCCAGTGAATATTATACCTTAGGCTTTTAGAAGGGCATCGAAGTGCTCGGGTGCTATTCACCAGTAGCAACATATGCAAGCTTGAGAGCAAACAGGCACTTAATAAATTTTCATGTCGGGATTTAGAGTTCAAAGGTCATGATCTCGGAAAATGCATAACACAAAAGCCTTTTGTCTTATAACCAGGTTTTGACCTTATTACAAGTTACAAGTTACTGTTAGCAAGGTCACACATTGTAACCATATTGAAGATGTAAAATGTATTAACTACATGTTTATGTAGACAGACGGTGAGCATTGTGGAATAAAAATAAAGACATGTAAGTCTCATGCTGCCTTCATGTGCTTTACAGTTAATGTTTTAAGGGGACATTTCACAAGATTTTTTTAAGATGTCAAATAAATCTTTAGTCTCCTCAGAGTATTTATGTGACGTTTTAGCTCAAAATACCATATTGATAATTTATTATAACATGTTAAAATTGCCACTTTGTAGGTGTGACCAAAAATGTGCCGTTTTGGGTGTGTCCTTTTAAATGCAAATGAGCTGATCTCTGCAATAAATGGAAGTGCCGTGGTTGGATAGTTCAGATTATCCCTTTCTGACATCACAAGTGGAGCCACATTTCAGTTACCTATTTTTAACATGCTTGCAGAGAATGGTTTACCAAAACTAAGTTACTGGGTTGATTTTTATCACATTTTCTAGGTTGATAGAAACACTGGGAACCCAAATATATAACTTAAATATGGAAAAAGTCACATTTTCAAAATATAGTCCCTTTAAACATAATGCATTTCAGCATTTTACAAAAAAAGGACTTTCAGAAACCCTGTTGTCAGGAGTTTACTTTTTGACCAAACCACAAAAGTTGTTTAAATGATCTAAAGTTTAATTTGATATGAAATCATATGTTTATCATAAAATAACATACATATGCATAGTATATGAGGAAAGTGAATACATTTGCATTGTGCTTTCAATCATCCTCACTCTGTCTTTTGCACTGTGTAAATTCTTTGTTCAATCTTATACATAATCTTCAGAGAAACAAATAAAACAACATGTTTTATGCTTATATTGTATATTGAGTGAACCCTCATCTTTTATCATAACCTGCAGAGCAACAAAAAGTGCATATGTCTATAACTTGCATTACACCAAAAAGAGCATGAAGACTTCATAAATTAAACAAATCAAAATCAGGTGTGAAAACACAATAGGTACGTGCTGATGCGCAGCTCAGGTGTGTGATGTGAACCAGACATAATGTCTCTTTGGCGGAGACCACCGTAAAACCGCAGCTGCTCCAGCAAAACAAACTGCAATGGCAAACTCTGTCAGGGTTGCCAGATTTTCACAGCAAGACCCCCCAAATTTCTTCTTAAAACTTGCCTAAAACTAGCCCAGTTATATTTTAAAAGGGGTCATCTGGTAAAACTCACTTTCCAGGGATAATATCTGAGGTTTGGCAGGGTGCATCAGGCATATGTTTATGTAAGGATTTTTGTAAGACATTGGTAATGACACATTTAAAATACTTTTTTAAAATCATGGAAATAAAAAGGACATGGAAATAAAAATAGGAACTCAACCAAAGAGAGGCTTAGTGTCTTTAGAGCTAAAAAAAAGGCCTATGGGTTTGTTCAGTCTCACTGACCTGATCTATATTTAGCTCAGTCCTGTGGTTTTCTGACTAACTACACCACTGGTCATTTGCGTGATTAAGACAATGCTTCACTTTTTGGCAGGGTGCATAAACAGGGAATTATAATGGACCCATTTTGTGGGTTTATTTTACCGTCTGGTAAAGACAAGGCAAAATGCATGCTTTATCACTGGTAAGAGGCAGAAGATTTTATAACAGTATACTTATTTTACTCTTCTGCATGGAATGTAAGCATACTGTATGTGACACACTATGTCAACACACAACATTATGTTGAGAAACCTCTGGAAATGTCATTAGCCAATGGACAGATAGTTTAGAGTGCAAGTGTCACAATAAGTCAGGCATATGGTTGCCAGGGCAACCGTGACATCACTGCAGACATAGTGATGCATGAAAATTAAAATAGCAGGGGAGCGGTTGCTAGGCGACCTAAACTCTGAGAAGTCATGAGGCAAACAGCCAAACTGATCCTGGTCTTGTGAACACAGTGTACTTGAGTGGCGCGCCTTGGGTCTGTTAGCCTACCATTGGCTCAGGCACGACTTATCACTGTGTGTGAGGAAAAAATCTTATAGTGCATTTGTAAACCAATTTATTTATGACCTATTTATTTATTTGTTAAAATCAGACCTCAATAACAGCTGTAAAAAAAGCTAATAATATTATACATTATTTTTTTTATCACATATATCACAAATAATCAGCTTTTAAACGTGTTAAGATAATTCCCAGACTTCATTGTGGCCTGGCATTAAACTGAAATGATCTGACCTGCTAAATCAGATTGTGCAAGCATTAGCCGTATGTGGGTTATCGATGATCTGGCCCCCTGTGCACACACGCTCTCGTGCTGGCGGAGATTCGGTCAGCGTACGGCTCCATGACTCAGAATGAGGTCATCGCATTTCTCCCACTGCTTAGTGGGACACTGTCCTCTCTCATGACTCAGATCTGGCAGCGGAGTTGTGAATGAACAGTGTCTCATCGTCTGTATCATTGGTGCTGTATATAGAGAGCGATTACCGCTCGCTGCAGGATCGTGACACACTCTACACCTACAGTACCACCCATCAGATCAGAGTCGTACACGGTGAAACAGAACAGAGAGAACCTGGCAGTAATCACGTTCAAATGCACATCCTAGAGTAAATGAGGTATTGGATTATTTAATTCTGGGAAAATCGAGAGGGATAATACACTGTTTTAATGAAATTGATACTCATACTGCTGTATGGCGAGGATTCCCTTGCCTGATAATACTACTGTAAAATGCTGGGTTATTTCCAATCCAGCGTTGGGTACAAAAATAAATAGGATGAAATAAAGCCTGAAATATAGCCTGGACATGTTTTATGGGATTCACCCATTTATCTAGAGATCGGATGTGTCTGTCATTCTACCCACAAGCAATATTTAAGTATAGACAATCCTCTGTGCAACAAAAAATGGGTCTTGTCCAGGGGTCTTGTTTCTTCAAAGGGGACATATCAGAAAAATCTGACTTTTTCCATGTTTAAGTGCTATAATTGGGTCCCCAGTGCTTCTATCAACCTAGAAAATGTGAAAAAGATCAACCCAGTAACTTAGTTTTGGTAAACCATTCTCTGCAAGTATTTGGAAAATAGATTATTGAAATTTGGCTCCACTTGTGATGTCAGAAGGGGATGATACCGCCCCTTAATCTGCACTATCCAACCACGGCACTGCCATTTAGTGCAGAGATCAGCTCATTTGCATTTAAAAGGACAGACCAGAAAAAAACGACACATTTTTGCTCACACCTACAAAGTGGCAATTTTAACATGTTATAATAAATTATCTATGCAGTATTTTGAGCAAAAACTTTACTTATTCTGGGGACACCTAGCCTGGCTAACACCAGACCAATCTCATAGAGAATTTTTTTAAATAAACTTGCTTTCAAAACTACTTATAACACTATCTAAGGCTGCATTGAAAAGTAACTTCGCGTCTGCTGCTGTGTTGGATAAACAAAACTGCTTCGGTGTGTCGCATAGACGTCGTCATCGTATGCTGCCCCTCCCCGTTATGTGATTGGTTCCCTATTTCAGGGGAAAAATTGGTCCATAGTTTCCATGCTAGACTTGCAGCGTGAATAAATTTGCATGCAAGGCAGCATGGGAAAACCCAGGCTAGGGGACACCAAATATTATTTCACATCTTAAAAAAGTCTTGTAAAATGTCCCCTTTAATGCAGATCTAATTAGTTTCCATTGGGTTGTCAAAATAAACCTTTTCAACTGCTAAGCTAACACAGTGTACAGTATAGTTGTTACATCACACGAAAACATTGAAAATAATCTAATGGATGTGCTCCAACCACACCTCATCTCTCGCATGGCTTAGCTGGAGATCAACACGGGTCGACTCTGCTGTAACTGTTCCTACACACACATGACTTCATCTCTTTCCCCAGCATGTGTCAAAACAGCAGCCGCTAGAATGATTACTCACTTTACTTTTTGGCGTACGTGCCTGTTGTTCATCTTGTTCTGAAAATTTAAATTTTTAAGATGTTGTTTTGTTCCACTGTGTGTAATGTTCAGTTTTAAAAATTATTATTGGACGTCTGTGAAATGAAATGCCCTAAACTCCTCCCAGTCGACTTGGTAGGAAATTACTACTGAGATGTTTCAGCTACAGTCTCTGGGCAGCCGCTCTTAAGCTATTACAGACCACGCTGACCTGAGGCTGTGAATATTTCATTCAGTATGTATTACAGGAAAACATCAATCCACTTTTGATAGTATCAAACATTAAGCTTAAACATTTCACAGGCCTTCTTTGCAGAATAAGACTCTGGTATCTCAAAATTTGGTTTGTAAGCACATGCTCAGCAGTTTCTACTGTAACCGAACACAGAGATGATGGAGTTAAACTGATCTTTCATCTGCAACTCATCTTTAGTGAGTCATCTGCACACCCACTTTAGCTCTGTGTGTAGTGTTCACTCACGGCACACTGCTGGAGAATGACTCAGCTGTTACGTGATCACTCGGCATGAACTCCCCAGCCACACTGCAGGCCCCCCCCCCTTTATTCACCTGTGCTTATGTCATCATTAGTTACGCATGAGGATAGGGGGGGCGGAGTGGGCTTTGTAAATCGTGAATAATAGACTTTTTTTCCACATTAGTTTACACCGGATTGGGATTGTGATATTGTTGTTGTTTAAGGTAATGTCATGGCAACATAGTTGTATCGCAGATGTTTTGTGGGGTAGTTTAGTTTGCTTTGGAGCAAATACATTGTTTGGAATTGACAAATTGTCTTTTTTTTTTTTACAAAACCCCACAATAATTTTTCTAGTTTTAAACAGTCTGGGACAGATGGTTTGTCAAATAGACACTCAAAAAATTATGGGTTGTTTTAACTCATAGATGGATACTCATCTGTATGCTGGAATGTTTCAATCTGATCTCACAGGAATTTGTGTATATTTTAAAAGTTGGCTAAATCATATGAATTTGCATGAAGTGAATAGTACAAAAACATACAATTATTAATAAATAATTCACACAGGGTGTCAGCGTTAATACTTCAAATTTTTTCTGAATGGGTGACATTATGCGTTGCTGAACTGAATTCTGGATCTGTCTGTGTCGCCTCACTGGCATTACTTGCAAAGTTGAACATTTTTCAATTTCTCAAGCACCAACTCAGGCATCAGCCAATCAGATCTCCTTATGCAAATAACCTACAGTAGTGCAGATGCTAGCCAATTACATTTATGCAAGATCGGAGAACAGAGGAGCATAAAAATGGAGGAAATATTTATTATTGAGGTGGGAAACACACTAAAGCTACACCTGCAATTGCTTGCGCTACCAAACCGATGTCCTGTCTATCAAAACATAAGCTGCCTTTTGGTGTTGTGGTCCACTGTGATTGGTTCGTCTTCAGACATGCCCTCTGTCAAGTGTTAACATTGACTCCCCGTGTGAATGGAGCGTAAACCCAACTTTATCGGATTAAAGCTAATCGTAAAACATACAAATGTGGTTGTAAAAATAAATACGCATTAGTATCTTTACATATTTCTATTTCCATGAGATGTGTTGAATGTTGTTAAAGAGCACCTATTGTCCGATTAATGTTTTTTAATTTCCTTTAAGCTTTTACACCCGCGGTGGCACATGTTTTCAATTGTTTCCAATGGAAGCGCAGCGTTTTTTCAAAAAAAAAAAACCTGCAGTTAGCGCTGAACGGCGAGAGTTGAATGATATTTAACTTTGGGTGAAAAGCTCCGCTAGCCAATGTCAGTTCTCACACGCCCATCCAATCACAGTGGAGGAGGACCGGGACAAGTACCACAACAACCAACCGGCTCACAGCTCAAGTATCACAGCTACCAAGGCGCTCGGCTAAAAAAAGCTGACGCTCAGCTGAAAAAACAGCTGGCATTCGGCATCCTCCATATTAAAGCTTTGGTGTGTCCTGCTCCAAAGTGTGTATTATGTTAACAATATGCAAAAGGTACATACCTCAAAGTAAACAATGACGCGAGTTATCGTCTCCAATGTAAATCTCTTTTCTTGGACTACAACACACACTCAGATTGTAGGCAACAGTTTACTTCCTTGGATTGCTGAATTAGACAAGACCGACATTATCATAATTCCTCCCTCTTCGGATTCAGCCGGTAAGTTAACTTCTGTGAGCAACCGAATCTGTCAAACATGGTAAGGAGCGTCACATTTCCGGTTATTCAGTCATATTCAGTTATTAGAGTTATTCAGTCCAATCACAACGTACAGATTAGCTGACCAATCAGGGACAGTTTTGTACAAAATCCATGCTTTTCGGGAGCTACAAAAATGTGAGGTATATGAAAAATAATGTGTTTTTTAAACATAAACCACGCAAACACATTGTATTATACCATATACAAAAAATAACGTTGTTTTTCGCAATGAAATAGGTCCTCTTTAACCTATGGTAGAGTCAAGTATAGATATTTTATTGGTTGATTTAAACCAGTCATTGGAATTGTCCATATTTTACCCAACAATGAGTTGAAACAACCCAGCATTTGTTTACATTTGTGTACTATAAGGGGTAATGGACAGCCATTATCACAAAATAAGCCCCCCTGACAGGTTGATCAAGACCCCAAAGAAAAACTGTATTATCCACTTTATTCCATGGAAATTTGCATGTAAATGATCCAAATAGTTTTGCTAAGAACACAGCTATTATACATAAGAAATTGGTGGCCCTGGTCTAGTACAAGAGTCATTATTCAAAAATATCTGACCGCAGAATGCCGAAATTGACCAATCATAATCAAGTCCTCCAGAGACCCATATAATAAGCTGTGACACAATGGGCCAATAAAAATGTTTTTGTAATTTTGTCCTCCGGAGGCCTCCGCCAAGTAACCCACTCTAAAGAGATAATAAATCACTTTATTTTTTAACAATACTTTAACCCCAAAACTCCTTATATCAGTACAATCTGACTTATTGTTGAGCTAGTTATTCTACAACGATGGTATAAAAAGAAGATTTTTAAGTAGCCAAAAATAAACTCAACTACCAAATAGTGCATTAAGTATACAGTGCACCGATATAAGTGGGGTGAGATA
Source organism: Paramisgurnus dabryanus (assembly GCF_030506205.2). Taxonomy (NCBI): domain Eukaryota; kingdom Metazoa; phylum Chordata; class Actinopteri; order Cypriniformes; family Cobitidae; genus Paramisgurnus; species Paramisgurnus dabryanus. Next base: position 19,808,857 of record NC_133358.1, on the reverse strand, counting down.
TAAGGTGCGTGTTTATGTAAGTAGTGTAAAGCGTGACGCGTGTTGAAGGTCAAAGTTCTCTCTGTACACGAGAGGCACACGCAAGAGTCGACACAGCTGTCGGCTTTGGTTAATGAGTGTTGTAATGTTACACTGTGTGTGTATGATTATATTTCAAATCAATGCATAGGTTTGTATGCATGTGTTTGAGGGTCTCTGGGGAAAGTCGAGTGTGGCAGTGCATGATGAATGTGTTACGTGGTCCTTTTTAGATGTGTTTGCTGACTTGGTGGTAAGCTGGTACACTGCCTCATCACTTCTAATTATGTAACCGGTTAGAGGAGTTGTATACTCACAAATATATGCGCACGTGCACACAAACATACATAAATACAATTCTTAGCCTAATTGCATTTGTTATAGCAATAATGTCTGTCAACACCCAGTATTGTGGTCTGTATGAATTCCTTAAACTTGCACAACAACTTTCTTTCTAGAAATCTGACTTGGAGAAGTGATATTTTTAAGACACTCCCCCAAATAGGTGCCTTTGTTTTTTTTGGCCACCTGGCTATGAAGAAAGCACAACTACTGTATGATGCAAAGATCTCAACAGGTGTTTTCTGAACCACTCCCAGGTGTCCACTTACTCTAAAGGACTGGTTCTCCCAAAATGAAAATTCTGTCATCATTTACTCACCCACATGCTGTTCAAAACCTGTATGAGTTTGGAAAGTACACAGTTTGTGGTACACATTGACTTCCATAGTATTTGTTTATCCTACTATGAAATGTCAACTGTTTGGTTTACCTTAATTTATCAAACTCACACAGGTTTCGAACAGCATAAGGGTGAGTAAATGATGAAAGAATCTTCATTTTTGGGTGAACTATCCCTTTAATCCTTACAGGTAAAATGTGGGTGTGTATTTATAAGCAATTATGAATGTATGTGTGTAGCTTCCCAACTTAACCTTTGTTTGTTACACAATGTTCTCCAGTGTGCGTTAGTAGACCTTAGTCAGCCAAGACACCAAATTTGAACAAAAGCAAGCCTGTGAGAGAGGGACATACAGTACAGTACAGTACAGTATGATCAGTTCATTGTTCTGCCTTAAAGGAACACTCCACTTTTTTTAATTTGCTCATTTTTTCCAACTCCTCTAGAGTTAAACATTTTGATTTTTACTGTTTTGGAATCCATTCAGCCGATCTCCGGGTCTGGCGGTAACACTTTTAGCATAGCTTAGCATAATCCATTGAATCCGATTAGACCATTAGCATCGCGCAATGATATAACGCAGCGCCTGAAAATAGTCCCCTTGGTAACTTTCAACAGCAGGGGACAATTTGCGCCTGTTGCAGCCATGTTACGGCAGCAAAGTCATTGATTATTACGCCAGAATGAGAGTATAGTTCCTAACCATATCTGCCTAGAAAATCGCAACTTTAAATTTTCCGTCAGCCTTAGTACACGATGTAACTACAGAAGAGTCAAGTTTTAAATAGGAAAAATATCAAAGCTCTTTGGTTATTTTTGAGCGCGATGCTAATGGTCTAATCAGATTTAATGGATTATGCTAAGCTATGCTAAAAGTGGTACCGCCAGACCCAGAGATCAGCTGAATGGATTCCAAAACGCTAAAAATCAAACTCCAGGGGAGCTGGAAAATGAGCATATTTTCAAAAAAGTTTTTTGTGTGTGTGTATTTTTTGCAATAGCACAATGTCATTTGTGTAAATTAAATCTGTTTTTATCATTTTAAAGCTTGTGGTCTCTCATGATCATTTAGTATTCATAAACATAAATTAACCCAAGTGTTTATGTAACTGCACTTTTCAAAATATGCAGTGCCTGAAAAGCGAGTGTCACTCTTCATAGGTCAAATAGATGAAACTCAAGCAGCTGGCGCTGACCTATGAGGTCATTAACAGAGAAATAAGAGGCGTCTACTTTGGAATCAAACCATCTGCCTCTTTGCATTAACCTCTCTTCACAAACAGATTTGAATCAGAGCCCAGTGCTTTATAGAGCAGCACTAGTAGTATAAAAAGGTTAAAAAAACACACCCTGATATTGTAAGTAAACCAATAAAGGTTTAATTTCCCCGCAAATGTCAATTATGGTTACAGTAATGTGAAACTCTCCAATAAATTTAGTCCCAAACTGTATTAGGTCATGAATTACAGACCCATAGTAGCCATTTATAGTGCCGTTGTCCTGCGGCATTCAAGATCAACATTTTGCTGCATGAGTGAAGATTGCACTGGTTTGGAGTCAGCCCTTAGTATGGAGTAACCTGACTCCGAGTCAACTCGGATCACATGGAGGCGGCCCAGGAGAATGCCTGCGGGCTCATCACAGTTTATTATATCTCCCTATGCCGAGAAGCAATTCTCTCTCTTATAATTAGCCTCCCATAGAAAAAGAACTTGCAGCGTAAAACAACTGTTAATTGCGGCGGATACTCCGGCATTTATTACAGTCTTAAATCAGCTTCTTTCTCTCTCTCTTGCAAGGATGATATTTGTGCGCCATTAGCCAAATGTTGCCATTGAGACAGTGCTGCATGAATGCACCCATCTGTAGAACGTAGTATGTCTTTTCTCACAAAACAATTACAGACCATTTGCATTTATGGAAAATATGGTCTTGGACGGCTCTGTGTGCCACGGCTGGCGCGTGTTGGTGCCGCATGAATATTTCATGATATGGCCTGGATGGACGCATTAGAGTGCGTTTGTAATTTGTATCGGCTGTCAGTCAAAACACAATTAATAAGCCGTATTGTGAACATAAACAAAATCCTTTGCCGTCGTCGCACTGTATTTATGCAATGCTTTAATCAGCCGCTGTGCTTGACCAATAAATTAGCAACCGTTGGTTTTGTAGATTAGCTAGCACCTGTGTAAATGTGTTGTTAATGTCACTGATAGTGTTGGTTTATTGCTTTAGTACTCAGTGGGCTAAATGCTTTCACCGGTGCTATGCATTGATTGTAAAAGTGTGTTGAGAGCTGATTGTTGGCTAACACAATGGTGATACACACTTCCCCCTCCATGCACTGTTTTATCCCACCCATGAGATCACACTAGGCTAGGTCAGGAGGTCACCCTTAGGAGAGCCTCCAGACATCTCCATAGTGCTGTAAAGTTGTGATATGGGCCGGGAAACAGGTGGAGAAGATTATTTGTGTCTGTGCAGGAAGAGCTGTTTCTTGATAATAACGCATGGTGATAATGTATATGCATTTTAAAGGTGCCGTAGGATGTAAAACTGTATTTATCTAGGCAAAGATGAATAATAAGAGCTCTGTAACATGGTAATGACATATCGTGAGTCTCAAACGCAATTGTTTCCTCATTCTTATGTAAACCTCATGCATGCAAAAGACAGCTGGAAAACAGGCCAATCTCAACATAACACAGACTGTGACATTGCACTTGAGATGTACGCCCACAACATTAAATTACACATTAAATTAAGTACAATGTTGTTACAAGCTAAAAACAAAGTTGTGACTGCTGAGGCTGAAGTTCAACTATTGATGTTACAGTTACGTTTTGCAGTTGAAAAATCCCAAACTTCCATTAACAATTTCCAAACAACCTGCTCTGATGACAGCCAATCAGAGCAGAGCGATCAACATTATTATTCATGAACCTTTTAAATAAGATAATTATAGACTATTTCATTCTAGGGGAAATTAGGGTTGTAAATGGAGATATAAAAACCGTTTCTGGATATTTTGCACTTAATAAACCCACATACCTTCTGTGTAGATACTAAAGAACAATTTAACATTTTATTTCAATGCATTCTTTGGCACCTTTAATGTTGGTCTTTCTGATGAATGTAGCCTTGCCTCTAAAATTAGTTATTGTTAGTTTTATTATAGTGTAGTAACCATTCTTTTTTTTTGGCATTTTAATTACCATTTGTAAAAACGGTTTTACTACAAAAACATGGTTCAGATTTGGTAACTGTTGTAAAACCATGGTAACTATAAGCATTTTAATTTTGGTATTTTTCCTGAATGTAGCTGTGGCCCTTTTAGGCATGATTTTATCATAGTAAATGTGTAGTAACTGGGGTTTTTTATCGTATACTACAAAACCCATTGTGCCTTTATAGCTCTCCTGATTTTGCCAAGTGCTTGATTTAAACATTTTAATCAACCATTCAGATTTAGAAAAAAGTTTCTTTAAAGTTTAAGCTTACAACCAAGAAAAGCATGCTTTTAGACCATTGTTTTTCACTTATTGTCTCTGATTTTAGGGTCGGTTAGGGTTTGAGGTGAGTTTTTTTTTTAAGTTTTCCTTGGGTCAACACAATATGTTGACCTGTGGACATATTTCACTTTGCAAAATCTGGTCGAGCTTTAATTTATGGTATATATATATATAAAAATATAAATATAGCAAACCCAGTGATTAATTTGTGATAATGTATGTTTGCATTTTATTGGTATCTTTCGATAAATGCAGTTCTGACAAAAGTTAACTTTAGTTGTATTGTTGTAAAAGTGTAGTAACAAAGTTTTTGGTGTTTTAATTACCAGTTGTAACACCATGGTTTTAAAATAAAAATGAAAAACTGCACTTTCAAGATATAATTTCATAGATTTATTTGTACCATCTCCACAGACGCGTTTCGGCCTATGACATCAGTACACACTGACGATGGCTTAGCCCGAAACGCATCTGTGGACATGGTACAAATAAATCTATGAAACTTCAAACAATGGTTTTACTCAGTGGTGTAGTGCAGGGTATATGCAGATATACCCACTTCTTTATTAGATGCCATGGGGTATACCCTACCCTACTTCTACTTAAAAAAATAATGGGGGCATATTCCCACTTCTCCAGGCATCACTTCACCACTGGTTTTACTACAAGAACATTGTTAAAGGGATAGTTCACCTAAATTAAATTAAAACTTAAATTACTCACACCCATGTGATTTGAACCCCCAATGTTTTTCATTGTTCTTCACAACCCAAACACAGATTTTTTTATTAAAACTGCACTGTAAACAATTCTTTGCTCCCTTATATATTTTTTAATCAACTCAGATTTATAAGTCATTTAAACTTATTATTATTTACATTGACAAGAGATGAGTTGTTACAACTTATAAAATTAAGCTGACATATTTCAACTGTATTTTATAAATTATAAGAACTTAGTGGATTATAGTCAAGTCATTGTCATTAATAGTCAAGTTATAGTCATTAATTGTCAAGATAAATAATAGTATGTTGAAATGAACAAAAAGTTGATTAAACAAAAAATTTAAGTCAGCAAATATTTTTTTACAGTGTGTTGTTTGGGGTTTTCTGGTTACTATGAGAGTGGATAGTGACCAAGGTGGTCACCATCTACTCCCACAGTAACCATAAAATAAATAACTCCACTTGACCTAGTCATATATTGTGTCAAACATGAGTGTGAGTAAATAATGACAACATTTTTATTTTTGGCTGAACTATCGCTTTAAGTTTTAGTGCTGTAGAAAAGCCATTGTTAATTTGGTTAAACTATGCTAATCATGTTTTTCTGTAGTAAACCATTGTTATATTTTAAAAGGTGGCGATTCATACAGTTTTAGATTTCATGTTGACCCTAATTGCAAGACAGAAATGTCTTTAAAAATGTTTTTCATGTTTAAAGAGTGAATTTTCAGTTATCTGATGTATTTATTTTCTGTTGTCCTTCTATGACTTCTCACATTGCTCTCTCTCTCAAATACAGAGGATCTATTGTAGAGGTCCACCCACTGGGCTCATTGTGTCACTCATCCAGTCGCTATAGGAACACATTTAGTAAAGAAGTGATCAGAGATTGAGTTCTCACACAATTGGTGGTAATTTGCACATCAAGACACATTGTCACGTGAAGTCTTCGGAATTTGTTTTCGGCATGCACACGCATACATTTGAGAAGCTCAGATGCAAAAGCCGCTAAACGACACCTCTGTCAAAAATTAGGTAATAATATTAACTCTCTGCACTTATTATACTTTCATCAAATAATTTTGCTTCATGTCCACTTGATCCCAATTCAGAAATATCAGTTTGTTGGCAGAATTTATTTAGAGTCTGATAAGAAAATGCTCATTTCCAGATGCACTTAGAGGGTTTTGTGTATAAGCTCTTCTTGTACACTCAAAGGAATACACATCAAGGGACTTGAAAATCCAGATGCCTTTGAATGTATTTATGAAAATAAACATAACAGCCAAGGGAAACATAGTAAGTTTACAGTGTAAATTCTCTGGGGTTATGAGCCTTGTGTACTTTGTGTTTATTCAGCTTATGCCTTTGATTCTTTAATATGTTGCTCCTGATCAAAAACATTAAGGCATTTGAAGGATTAGTTTGTGAGGTCTCCATATAGTTGTTCTTAGTCAGGCAAGGTAAATGTAAAGACTGACCTCTGCTAAGTCAATCAAATGTCTGTATGGCAGACAGACGGATGGATTAATGTGACTGATCCACTAGGTTTGGCCATTCACTGCGGTAAACATCCTCATCAAAATATATGTAACCTTCTGTACAAGGCTAATAAGATGAGCCTCGAATTACACCAGGCTGTGTAAAGAAAGGATTCATGCAGCATACCTGATTATTTATAGAGGTATCCAGCCGACCTGGAAAAAAGTCAAAATCTTGCATTAATTTCAATCTTTGACATGATCCTACTCAGTCATTAATAAAAGATATCAAAGTTATATTACATTATTTACAACGGTTTTATGTAGAAAACAGCAAATAACAAAAAATGCTTTAGCTGGCTTTTCACAAACTGGCCGGATCACAGATTTTTTTAAATCTACCACCCGCATGCCCTATGAAACTATAAATGTATTATCATTCAGCGTTAAGTAGTGCCAAGCATTGTTTGACTCTTTGTTCAAACAATTTCGGGGTTACAGTTTCCTCTATTTACGCTTAACACTTACAAGTTCAAAAAGGGTCAAGTCCCGGCTGAACAGTACTTCTGGTGTCCATATTTCTCTTGTTAAAGCCTTAGTGGCACCGTAAGACCAGTAAAGGTCCTGCAATCTTTAATAATTTAGCAAACCAGCACTACTGTTTCTCAGTTGACCACACGCCCCACTGTAAGTGCGCTACAAAACGCAGCAGAGAGTGAGAACTGAGGTTAAGAGACATGTATAACTGCTGCATGCTTCCTGTCTATCTGACCTCTATGACAGCGCTTTGATGTGTGAAACAGACACAGTTAAAGCTGGAAAGAGCCTATCGCGGAAACCCAGCCGAGTACACCCACACAACCCATCTGTACTGGAGGTGATTCACAATGAAACGCAACACACAGCTTTCTCAGTTGCATATAATAGGTCACCATACACGCACACAATCACATTGTATCCATATGTGCTGTATACACACTTATGTATGTAAAGAAGGGCTGATATGTTATGCATCTTTCTGGTAATTGTTCAAGCCTATTAAAGGTATAGTTCACCTTAAAATTCTGTCATCATTTACTCATCCTCATGTTGTTCTAAACCGGTATGAATTTCTTTTTTCTGATGAACACGAAAGAAGATATTTTGAGAAATGATGGTAAACACACAGCAGATAGTGACCATAGACTTCCATAGTAGGAATAAAAAAATATGATGGATTATGCTTAACATCATTTATCAAAATATTTTCTTAGTCATTTATCACAATACTTCCAAAATATTTTTTTCCTACTATTGAAGTCAATGGTCACTATCTGCTGTGTGTTTACCATCATTTCTCAAAATATCTTCTTTTGTGTTCATCAGAAAAAAGAACTGCAGACAGGTTTAGAACAACACGAGGATGAGTAAATGATGACAGAATTTTCATTTTAAAGTGAACTATTCCTTTAAATAAACCTTACTGTGTGCGTTCGACTGTGCGCTTAAGAAACCCCCTACAGCAATACTACTGTACCACCACCTCCTCCTAAAAAGCCCCTGAAGAGCAACCACACTAAATCTCAGACTCTCGTTTTCTTAAGAAGACATGTCATCACTCCTTATTACAGAACATTCAGCTGGAAGAGCATGTGCATGTTATCCATTATTGGCATAAAGCCACAAAAACAGTTAAGCCGACAACCAGTGTGTGTCGGTCAGTGGACTGAAAATGAGCGTTGACGACCCATAATGCATAGCAGGGCGATTTCTGACATCAGCATTAACCTTTTCATCTCCGACTTCCAGGAAGCATCTCTGAAGATTGCATTGACGTTGTGTGGCGAGAGTCTTTGGTCCTTCACCGCACCCTCCATGGTGTCCCTGTGTTGGTGTTGTATATGTTTGTGTAAACATCTGTGGCAGACTGCTGTCTCTTTGAAAGAGCAGATTAGCTCTAGGAAATGACACCACATTTTTGTGGAGAGTAGGAGGTCTTGTAAAGAAGAGACCTGAAAATTCCTACAGTCTGAAAAAGCTGTCAGCGTTACTCTTGCATACCCTTTTCCATATTTGGCTTAATTCAGAGACTTAAGTCTCTTGCAGTCATGAATATAACAAGATAGCAAGAGTGTACAAGATTAATCGAACACTTGTGAGCCCTCATATGCATTAGTTTTTAACAACATCCTGTGTGTTGGTTAATAATCCAGATTTGTAGAGATATTAGTCATTTTGCTAAAAGAAAGGGGTCTTATGTTGAATAATCTCCTTAATCTTTTTCAAATCCTACCGTTTTTCTTTGGATTAGGTGTATTCAATATTAGCTCCTTGGAGCTGTGATTAAACATTAAAGGAGCATAAGCTCAATTATCTGAAGAGGATCTGTATCTGAACACTAAATGAGAGGTTGTCTGGGGACCCTCGACAGCCACAGATGGGGACCACCAGACTTTAGCGCTCTTTCCTCCAAAACTCACTAAAGCTGTTCCAACGATTGACTCCAGGGGTTAAATTATTTAACAAGCCCTGGCTTGCTTTAGGATGCACTGTGGGAATGATCTCACATGATGGATCTAGACAGAAGGAGTGACGCACACACACACACGCACGCACGTTCTGGTTTCCATGTTTTTTGGGGACATTCCATAGACGTAATGCATTTTATTCTGTACAAACTGTATATTCTATTCCCCTTACCTGCCCCATTCCCTAACCCCAACCATCACAGGAAACTGTCTGATACCTAAGATTTTCAAGAAACATCATTCTGTTTGATTTATTAGCTTGTTTCCTCATGGGGACATCAAAATGTCCCCATGAGGTCACAAAAACACTGGTATTCCTATCTTTGTGGGGACAATTGGTCCCCCCAACGTGATAATTACCCGGCCGCACACACACACACACACACACACACACATAAACTTACACACAATGAACATAAGCATACCATGCACACAAAACTACACACTATTTGTAAAAGATAAACAGTCTGACACATAAACAGACAGATAAACTGACAAATAGACATACACATTAATGGATAGATGAGTAATAAATGGATAGACAGACAGACACATAGATATATTCATTCATTCAGATAGATAAATAGACAGATGATAGATTATCTGGATGGATGGATGGACGGACGGACGGATGGACAGACAGACAGATAGATAGATGGACATAGGTTAACTCATTCAGGTAAATAGATATACAGATAGGTCTATGAATATATGAGTGATGGACAGACAGACAGAGAGACAGACTCCGTCAGACAGACATAGATTTATTCATTCCGATGGATGGATGGATGGATGGATGGATATATACATAGATAGACAGACAGACATTCATGCAGATAAATAGATGATAGATGAACAGACAGACAGACACATAGATATAATTCATTAATTCATTCAGATAAATAAATAGACAGATGATAGATAGATTATCTGGATGAGTGGACGGACGGACAGACGGATGGATGAACGGACAGACAGATAGATAGATGGACGTAGGTTCATTCATTCAAATTTATTCATTCTGATGGATGGGTGGATGGATGGATGGATGAATAATATATAGACAGACAGACAGATATAAATTCATTCATTCAGATAGATAAACGGATGATAGGTAGATGGACTAACAGACAGATTAATTCAGATAGACATTTACATAATTCACATAGATTAATGGATAGATGAGCGATAAATGGATAGACAGACAGACAGACACATAGATAGATTCATTCATTCAGATAGATGACTAGACGGACAGACGGACAGACAGACAGACAGACAGACAGACAGATACTGTAGATAGACAGACAGACAGACATAGATGGATGGATGGATGGATGGATGGATGGATGGATGGATGGATGGATGGACAGACGGACAGAGAAACAGACATTCATGCAGAGAGATAGATAGACAGACAGACAGACAGACTGATAGACAGGACATATATAATCAGATAGATAATGGATGTACAGATGGATAGATAGACTGATAGATAGATAGATAGATAGATAGATAGATAGATAGATAGATAGATAGATAGATAGATAGATAGATAGATAGATAGATAGATAGATAGATAGATAGATAGATAGATAGATAATAAATGGATAGACATACAGACACATAGATATAGATTCATTCATTCAGATAAATAGACAGATGGATAATAGACAGAAAGCCAGACAGACCCATGTAAATGATAGATAGTTTGACATTGAGTTAAATAGATAGAGAAATGGCTCGATGGATAGATGAACGATTGACAGACAGACAGACAGACAGACAGACAGACAGATAGACAGAGAAATGAATGAATGGATGAATGGATGGACATTTCTCTGTCCTGGTCTGTCACACATTTAAATTGGACATCACACACAGAGTTCGACTAAAGTCACATGTGCTAAGCCCTGGGAAAAGCATTTATCATCACCATAGTGTGACTCTTCAGTTTGGTGACACATGACTTGTGACTAACTAAAAGCCGTCTGTGTGGGAAGACAACTACTCTGTTCCTTTACATCAGTCCTTTATTAGAAGGCAGAAGTATATGCTAATCTTGCTCATCTTGCGTCTGTAAGGTTGCACAATATTTTTTGTGTACTTCCAAGTAATATTTGGTGGCTTTTTTTGGTGAAGTAATTTCACTTAAATTGCAGCTGCAAAATTGACCACAGGCAGCACTGATTAATCGTACACACAGCACTGGGGAGCAGCTCTGTTTAATAATTTATAATGATGAAGATTAGGAAGTGGGACTTGTGAAATAGCACCTCAATCGAGTTCAGTATATACACAGACAGTTTCTTCTTCAGAACCCCAGCTCACCAACATTCATTAAAACATTTCTTTGCTCCCCGTTTCCAGGGGAAAAGTCCCGGACAAGGGCATCGGTATGATAAAAGGGGAGCAGTTTATAATTTCAGCCAGACATTTTTATTTTTTCATCCACTTAGAAGACACAATGGAGCATTCATCATGGTGCACACAGTGCTAATTTCCCTGTAGGCAATATGCTCTATTTCAACCTTGCTGCTGTTCAAAACAGCCACCACTGGTTTCTTCTTTCTTTCTATCTTCTCGCTCTCTCCCTGTATCTCAATCTCTCTCACTCTTGCTAAAATGCTGATGTAAGAGTTCTTATTACCCCTCACCCACTATGAGATTAATTAAACCCCGGGTCCTATGAATGCCCAGATGGGTCTTCTATACTTCAAATGAGCTTAATCTCCATGTGGTCCTAATCTACTTCAAAATTGTATAAATTGCCTCAAAAATCCCTTGATCGGTGGACTTCAATTTCAAACGCCTTTTCTACTTTATCTCAAGGCGAGCAAAACTAAAGCAGCCTCTGAGATAACTTATTTCAGGCTCATATATTTTCTATTCTTTCAGATATAGATATGCTGAAACATGTTACCATCCAAGTATAGCTGCATTTTGGCTAATGCATGAAGAAGATGTTGCAGCATTATGTGTTTATCTCATGCTTTGTTACCTACAGTACTTGCCTGTCAGGCCGGATTTGGTCATTTTGGATGGAGACCGCAGCTGACATTGCCGCATCCGGCGTGCCTGCAGGAACGCAGCCTGGTCTGCTGGTCTGTACTCTTGAGGAAGCATTAGGTTAAGAAGCAACTGTTATTAAACAGCTTTATCGTGCACCACAGTGCTGCTACATATCTAAATCATCTTAATGCCAGTTACCTAATGAGTCTTCCTTATTGGGAAACTCGGCATGAGACACGCTTATGTGAGGGGTAATCTGTGCATATTTCCTAATTATCCCTGGATGCAAATAATTTAAATGATCATGTTTGTCACAATGATATTGTAGCTTTGGTCCTCTGAGATTATTACATCAGTAATTGCAGGAAAGCAGACATTTTCCAGTTTGCCTCTAGGCTCAAACAAGTGCAATGAGGTTTCTGGGAATGTAAATTTTCGGAAGAATTGCTTAATGTTGGCGTTGATATGAATGTTGAACATGCAGCAATATTGCGTCCAGCGATTTTAAATGCTGAGTTATTGCACAACTGTAATTTATGTGCTTACATATTTTTTTGGACATAACAGCTGTTATTGTGATTATGATATATTCAGTTATTACACTGCACTCTAAAATGCTTGATTCCACTGCGTGCCGGGTCCTGATCAGATCACACCGTCAGGGTTAATTTCTGCGATAACAACCTGCTGCCTTTACATTTCCCTTACTTATTACACGGCACTCCGGAACTCTTAATTCTGATTGGCCAGTGGCAACCTTTGAAGGTTTGTTAATCCCAGATAACCTGAAACAAATAAGACAACCTCATCCAGGTACAATACATCAATGCATTATTAATAACATATGAGATTTTTTATATGGTTAAAAAACTACTGTTCTTAATTTTTAGGTGTTATCAATTGAAATATTTTTTTTTAAGTTGATCTAACGTTTTACTTTTTACAGTGTAGGGGAGAGCGGGGCACAACCTAACGCCTTTTGGTTTTGGCTCAATCATTAAAAAAAAATTGAGTTTGATTAATTATATTTCTACCCTAGCAAGCAACACACACATATTTGCTACAAATGAACATTTGAAGTTTGTTTCTACCATTCTTGGCCAATTACACCAAACGTGACAGAAGTGCTAACGTTACAACTTACCCCATAGGTGGGGTTAATTGTAACAGGCAGGGGGTTAGTTGTAACGCTTACTAAAAATAAGTTTGCACGCAAATATTTCAATATTATTTTGTTTGTATACTTGAAGTGGATATTGTTTATATATCTGTCTTTATTACACGGCTCTCTGGAATGCTTGATTCTGATTGGTCAGTTGAGACATTTGCAGGTTCGTTTTTTTCAAATAATAACCGCTCCAAAGTAATAACGCATAGCCGGTACTACTTGTACGAGTAAAATCGCTCCACGCCAATAAAGATCAATAAAGATTACTGTTTGGCGCCATCTTGTGACAAACACTCGACAACCACGACAAGACACAGACAGCTTACTGAGACTGAACTTGACAAAATAGAGCATGACACTAAGCCAACACACAAAAAAAATACAGAATGGGCATTAAAACTTCTCAAAGACTGGCTAAAAGAGAAAAGATGGAGACAGACAAGTATGAAACAGAGGATCTTAATAAGGTATTACGATCATTTTATGCATCTGTGCAAAGTTTCGCGGAAGGATAAAAATGTTAATTTAAAACAAATATGCCAATAAAATGTTTCAAATTCATATTCATGTCCAGTTTTTTTCTTATGTGACAAGTAGCCGTGTAATAAGCGGGATAATGTAGAGGCAGCCGGTAGTTATCGGGAAATAAGCCCCTTCAGTGTGATACAAGACCCTCCGCTTCGCCTAAATCTAGGTTGATTTTGAGCTGATGCACCATGTGCATCCTGTCCCACGTATGCACTGCAATGACTAACCCTTAATGCACGCATGCACACTCAATCGATCAAAGCTTCAGTGAAGTTGCATTCGCTAAATTGCTCCAAAGCGACCACTATGTCCAGCAGCCTGGAGAAATGTATTTGGACTTGTCTTTGCTTTTCACATGGATGAACATGTCCAGCCCCAGGGGTAGCAGAAGAGGTCACATACACACACTGTCCGCCCCGCATTGAAATGACCCTGCCCCGAGGGCCCCGGCGAACACACCGGTGATGAGCCGGGCTCCCTGCTCCATATGCTGCCCCTCTACGAAGACCCCCAGAGGGAGGGCCCGTGATGAGGGGAGTATTCAATTAGACAGCTGAGTGAGCAGGGGTCCCTGCGAGTGGATCCATAAAAGCATCCAGCGCATGTCAGACCAAACCAAACTTGAAGCGCGGATCTAGATGGGCTGCGGTGGATAAGAGTAAAAAGTGGTTGATGATTAGTAAATATTAAAAATGTAATGGGGGGTTAAGAAGCCTACTGTGGAGATGAAGGAAATAATGCAACAAAGGGCCTGCAGTAATCCTGCATTCACATTACTATCAGGAGCTGCTCCCATACAATACCCATCAGAGAGTCCCCGGTGATTGTTCATTAGCAAACTCAGTGGGAGTTTACATTCGCAAAAAAGCACTTAAAGATCTCTATAGACGCCCATTCATTCACTGGAGAAAAGCAAAATGGACTGTTTTATATTCATGATACTTTGATATCCAAAAAGTAAAGAATAAATGCCTCCAAAAATGTAGGTTCTGTATTGAAAACAGCAATGACCTTTTTATTTCTCCAGTGTAATTAGCATTTTTAATTTGAGATTAATTGAGTATAATTTTGCCCGAGAACAGCGCAAAACTTGTTAGGCGCACGCCGCTTCTTTGTGTCATCCGTGTGTAGCTCTCGTATCTGTGCGTGCTGTCGACTTGTACATTACGCCTGAGCAGAGAACAGCCCAAAGCCATTAATGTTAATGTGTGTGTGTGTGTGTGTGTGTGTGTGCATCTTTCCTCAGTCCCACTGTGACTCTATATATAGAACTGTAATGATAGCCAGCTTCAGGAGATAAGAACAGAGAATTAATAAGGTACGTTAGAGGATCCTCACGTTGCCTCGAGACAGCGGCACAACTGTGGGAGAGCATTGAGAGACTTACAGACGCAAGCTTTCGTTAAATGTGAGTGGTATGAAGTGTTAAATATCGGTTCCCTAATGTGCTAAACGAAAAAAGAAATTGGAAGTTGGGATGGAATACATCAAAAGCATTATTCACTTATTTTTACATAGCAACATGTAATGTACATGATTGGCTATTTGTTAAAACATTTAAATCTGTGATAAAGGACATTTTAATGAGTTTACACTAATATTTTAACTTACTGTGAACAAATGATAAAATAATAACACCAATGTGTTGATCTAAAGAACATTTAATGTAACATCAGGAACCACCTGTTACATAAAGCAGTTCTTAAAGGGATAGTTCACCGAAAATGAAAATTGTGTCTTTATTTATTCACCCTAAGGTTGTTACAAACTTGCAATTTCTTTGTTTTGCTAAAAACACACACACACACACAAAAATATTTTAAGCAATGTTTGTAACCCAACAGTTTTTGGGCACCATTGACTTCCATAGTATAATTTTTATCCTACCATGAAAGTTAAAGGGATAGTTCGGCCAAAAATGATATTAAACCCATGATTTACTCACCCCCAAGCTGTCCGAGTTGCATATGTCCATCGTTTTTCAGACAAACACATTTTCGGATATTTTAGAAAATGTTTTAGATCTTTCAGTTGATTAAATGAAATGTTACGGGGTCCAGCCATAGTCCACGACCTTCAAATCCAAAAAAAAGTGCGTCCATCCAAACGGCTCCAGGATGATAAACAAAGGTCTTCTGAGGGTAATCCGCGTGGTGTTGTTGTAGAAATATCCATATTTAAAACTTTATTAACGAAAATAAATACCTTCCGGTAGCGCCGCCATCTTAGACTCCTCTGTATTCAGGAGAGAGTATTAGCGTAATGTACGCACTTTTCTTAGTGACGTATGACAAATTCGGAGGGCGGGGGCACAGAGCAGCAGCAGAGTAGCCTCCAAAGGCTGCGTAAGCGCTCATCCTGAATGCGGATGAGACTAAGATGGTTGCGCTACCGGAAGGTAGTTATTTATGCTAATAAAGTTTTAAATATGGATATTTCTACAACAACACCGCGCGGATTACCCTCAGAAGACCTTTCTTTATCATCCTGGAGCCGTTTGGATTTATTTTGTAAAGGATGGACGCACTTTTTTTGGACTTGAAGGTCGTGGACCCCGTAACATTACATTTAATCAACTGAAAGATCTAAAACATTTTCTAAAATATCCGAAAATGTGTTTGTCTGAAAAACGATGGACATATGCAACTCGGACAGCTTGGGGGTGAGTAAATCATGGGTTTAATATCATTTTTGCCCGAACAATCTCTTTAATGGTGCTCTTGCTTTCTGCTTGATAACAAATATATTCCTATGTGTATGTGTTAATGCACACCTAATTTGCAGTCTGTTTGGAGAAAGGTTTACGTGTGTTTGAAAGTGAATCTTAATGTCGCTGCTTGCCATCAATCTTAGAATAAAATCCACACAAGTATTTAATCCTCAAACAGGCGATTCGAGCAGAACTGCAGCCTTATGCTCGGGTAAAATTGGGACACACTTCACTAGTTAGACATATGGAGTCCTGAAAGCCAGCTGCTTTGCTGTACGTCAGTCTGTACAGAACAACTTTAGTTGTGTGAAGTACGCACGGGGTTATGGCACTCCTGTGTTGTCCTGGGGCAAGGTCCGCAAACAAGCCTGCTGTGTCTTCAATATCATTTTGTTACTTCAACATTAGCAATTAAGCATCCAACAGCAGTGTCGGCTCACCTTCTTTTCAAGTGTGTTTAAAAGACATTTTAATTAATTTCTTTTTTTAATTGATGAGTTCTGAAGTGGTAATTGTCTGAAGCCGCACCCTGCTGATGTTTCCCTAAGGGCTTTGCTTTTATTGTGAATGTTTAAGTATGTGCTTTGCTCGGCATTCAGATTCAAAAGACAGGGTCAAGAGGTTAAGAAATGCAAGAGTCTGACCAGATATTTCTTGCCAAAATGTGCAAGATTCAAGAGATTCAGGAAATATATCTCACACATACAGTAATTATACAGATTGCAGTAAAAATAAATCTATACACTGTGCAAAATATTTTAAATTATAAGATAAAGCTATGAGGCTTTGCCTGTTAAACCCAAGTCATTTTTGGTGATTTACTGTTTTAAAATCGTCTTACATAATGTAAAGAACATACTGTGAAAATATAACCTTGATATTTTTAACATTGACTGAGTAAGGTCATGTGAAAGATTAAATTTGATGTAAAACTTTGATGCTCTTAATCTCATAATTATGATGAGACTTTAGCCTGGATTTAACTGGCAGGGGCACAGGTCATTTAAAACTAAAGTATATATTTACAACTAAAAAATAGAAATGTAAAAAGTGTAAGGGAATTAAATGTAATGTCATAAACAAGTATAAGCCACATGCAAAAACACATGAACATATTTCCTTGAGAAAATTCACATGGTGATCCCATGGTTTTTACATATGACTTTACATGGGATTTACACTAGAACTTTTAGAAACCACGTGACCATCGACCATAAAACCAGTCATAAGAGTCAATTTTATACATCATCTGAAAGCTGAATAAATAAGCTTTTCATTGGTGCATGTTAGGAAAAGACAATATTTGCAGAGATATAACTATTTGAAAATCTGAAATCTAAAAAAAATATATTGAGAAAATTGTCTTTAAATTTGTCAAAATTAGCACTGCATCTACTCACAAAAATAAAAGTTCACACATATTTATGGTAGGACGTTCTTAATATATGTTCTTTGGTAATATAATTAAGGAACATGATCTTTATAACATCCTATTATTTTTGCCATAAAAGAAAATCTATAATTTTGACACAATGTATTTTTAACTATGCTGTAGCTACAAATATACTCATGTTACTTAGGTTTTGTGGTCAAGGATGACATATGATCATGTGTTTTGTGAAATCAATGTTGTGCACGTGTGAAAAAAGTGTGAAAATCATGTTGTTTTTGTAAGTGCAGATAGACACGCAAGCAAAATATGGGCTCATTTTCAATACATTCTCTTGTAACAAGGTCCTGAACTATTTGGCCATGTCTAGAGGTCACGATCCCTTTCATATAGTCTTTAGTCACAGATCATGTGACATCATGTCCCCAGGGCCATAGAGAACAAGTAGTACAGATTGTAGCATCTGTTTACATTTGCCATTGAACGATTTCACTGGTATCATCAAAATCACTTAATGATCATTTGATCAATACTGGTTTTGTTGCTATTATAGTAGGGAGATGTTGAACATCACACTCCAGATAAAATCCAGTGCTATCTACTACGATCGATCCACAAATCTGATCATGCTCAAATTTAGAAATGAGCAACAGGACTTTTCAAGCACGTAGTAAATGAACCACTGCTGTTTGATAACGGAGTGAAAGGAAAGAGATGACTTTATAGATGCTTTGGTTGAGAGGCATGTGCATCTGTTTGGAGTTATACAGGACAATTTAGGCTCGTAAAAGCAAAGCATTGGGCTGGTATGGTGACTGAATCTAACAAGTTTTAATTGCTTTCTATTGAGGTTGAAATATCTTATTTCACATATACAAATGAATACTTAAAATATATATGTAATTGTATGTAAGATAGTTTTATATGTATCTTAAAACAGTATGGCTGTAGTTTAATTGTGAATGGTTTGATCAGTCATAAATTATAAATTACATAAAAATGATTTAAAGTTTTTAAAGCTGGAGTGTTCATTTTTTGTAGCAACAACTGTAAATAAACATAAATTGGATAAAACAGATAAACACATCAACTTAATGTGCACCTATTTTATTGCTAAAAACAACGTTATTTTGTGAATTTAGTATAATGCAGTGTGTTTGTGTGCATGGTATATCCGTTAAAAACACATTACTTTCCACATACCATAAATTTTTGTAGCTCCAAATTTCACTTTCTTCCTGAAACGCACTGATTGGCCAGTTAATCTGTACGTTGTGATTGTCCTGAATACCTCTGACATCCCCCGGAAATGTGACGCTCATTACCATGTTTGAAAGATTCGCTCACAATGCAATGGTGACAGTTAACTTACAGGCTGTGAGTCCAAGCGGGATGAATTATGATAATTTTGAATGTGTCCATGTCAACAGACCCAAGAAGTAAACTGTTGCCTACAATCTGTGTGTGTGTTGTAGTCCAAGAAAAGAGATTTACGTTGGAGACGATAACTAGCATCATCGTTTACTATGTACCTTTTGCATATTGTTAAAGGAATAGTCTACTCATTTTCAATATTAAAATATGTTATTACCTTAACTTAGAAGAGTTGATACATCCCTCTATCATCTTAGTGCGTGCACGTAAGCGCTGGGGCGCGCTGCGACACTTCAATAGCATTTAGCTTAGCCCCATTCATTCAATGGTACCACTCAGAGATAAAGTTAGAAGTGACCAAACACATCAACGTTTTTCCTATTTAAGACGAGTAGTTATACGAGCAAGTTTGGTGGTACAAAATAAAACGTAGCGCTTTTCTAAGCGGATTTAAAAGAGGAACTATATTGTATGGCGTAATAGCACTTTTGGGAGTACTTCAACTCACCTGAAAAATCCGCTCCCCTTCTCCCTCTCATAATGGGAGAGGGAGGGTGTTACTGCGCCGAGTCGAAGTACTCCCAAAAGTGCTGTTCCGCCATACAATATAGTTCCTCTTTTAAATCCGCTTAGAAAAGTGCTACGTTTTATTTTGTACCACCAAACTTGCTCGTATAACTACTCGTCTTAAATGGGAAAAACGTTGATGTGTTTGGTCACTTCTAACTTTATCTCTGTTTGATACCATTGAATGAATGGGGCTAAGCTAAATGCTATCGAAGTGTCGCAGCGCGCCCCAGCGCTTACGTGCACGCACTAAGATGATAGAGGGATGTATCAACTCTTCTTAGTTAAGGTAATAACATATTTTAATATTGAAAATGAGTAGACTATTCCTTTAACATGTACTAATACACACTTAGGGGCTGATCACACCAAACGCGTTTATGGCAGTTGCAGGCACCTTTTTTGAATGATATTCTATGGGCAGAGAGTGTTTAAAGAGCGTTTGGTGTGTTTAGCCCCTTACACACTAAAGGAAATGTAAAAATGTGAATCGGACAAAAGGTGCTCTTTAAATAACTGTAGCATAAACTGCATAAATGCAAAAAACAAGTTTATTTGTCAGAGCCGATTTTTACATTCAGTAAAATTTATGCAACTTTTGTTTACCTTTTTTAAAGTAAAAAAAACTTGACTTGAATGATTTATTTTAAGATATTAAAGTCGATCTTGACCCGACATTTTGTTTGTTCAGTTATACCAGGCAGCAGTGCTTGTGTTAGTTTATGGTCAAGGCCAGAGACGCTGTCCTGCAATCAAAACAAAAGCACATGTTCTGGAGGCGGGGTATTGAAGATAATCTCCTGAGGTGTGTCAGTGAGCTTAACTGTGACTTAAAACTACCAGCGAGAAGGGAGTTTTTGCCTTGACTTGAAAAAAACATAACAGTCCTTGAACTTCTGCTCGGTGTAATCAGTAAAGTATATTAGCCTGCAGGAAACCCCCACACCATCTCGTCTCAAAAACATCAGGAAACTCAGCGTCCTCACTGCAGTATCACACAGGTGTTTACCAGCCAATCGCACCTGCCAGCATTCAAGAGACCTGCATGTGTGCTTGACTTCACTTCATTACAAGCCTCTTCAGGATTCATTAAATACACTCCAATGAGCTTTGTCTAATTTGACAAGTATTTCAATTGAATTATTATTAGCTATTAATAAAATTAAGCTTTTCTGTACCTAAATAACTGGATTATTTTTTAGAAGTATAATAATTTTTTAACCCCCAGTCTTAAGCTCTAGCTACATTGTCAGAAAAAAAATGGTCAAAAAATTATCAAAAAGTACCTTTGCACATAAAGATGTCACCTCAGATTGGTACCAAAGAGTGCATATTAGACGAATTAATACATACCTATCTTTATTCAATGCGTGCACTTAATCTTTGTACAGCTTGTCGTGAATGTGTTAGCATTTAGCCTAGCCCCATTCATTCCTTACCCAGATAGCAATTACATTTGGCCCGGATCCGTTTTAAGCCCCTTGCCTCCGTTTCTATCTCAGAGACGTTTTCTGATTGTGAACCAGATCCGTGCCAGATAGAGGTTTCAGCTTAAACATCAGTTCAGTATTTATATCATTTTACAGATCTGGCCCAGATCACTTTTCCCAAAGATAACCGAAAGACATTAGCTGTGTCTGACACTGATTTGGTCCAGATCTGCAATTCGAATCTGAGCCGATACTGATGATCAGGCGGTGCTGAATCAGCGCTGGATCGGCGCTGGTACATATCCGCAACAACCCCTAATAACAGACCAGAAACGGCTTCGGCCCGTTGTGCGTTTGGACCCAGGAACGAGTCCGGCTCTATCGTTTTGCGGTTGCGGTCCTGTTCCGTTACAGTGTCCAGTGGCTATCTGGGTAGGATCCAAACAGGGATGAAATTAGAAGCCACCAAACACTTCCATGTTTTCCCTATTTAAAGACTGTTACATGAGTAGTTACACTTGTAAGTATGGTGGCACAAAATAAAACGTGGCGATTGTTAAAGCGGATAAAAAATGAGAACTATATTGTATGGCGGAAGAGCACTTACTTTGTAGCACTTCCACCTCAGCGCGCAGTAACAACATCTCGCTCAAACTTCCGAAGTCAGGAGTGATGATGTTACTGTGCGCCGATGTTATTTTGTGCGCCCATACTTACTTGTGTAACTAATCATGTAACAATCTTTAAATAGGGAAAACATGGAAGTGTTTGGTGGCTTCTAATTTAATCCCTGTTTGGATCCTATGGAATGAATGGGGCTAGGCTAAATGCTAACACATTCACAATGCACTGTACAAATATGAAGTGCACACATTGAAAAATTATAGGTATGTATTAATTTGTCTAATTTGAGGTAAGAACATAGTAAAATATTGAAAAATTGTGGTCTTTTCTTTTAATGCAATTACTAATGTTTACTAATACAACCTATTGTAAAGTGTTACGTATATAGACAGTCTTCCCATGTGTATCTATATATCTGCCTGTATATCTATATATTACCTAAATATCTATCTGTTATTTATATTTCTGTAAAATATAAATAAAAAATATTTATTTTTTTTATTTTATTTATATTTATATTTATGTAGCTTAGGCTTGAGTTCATTTTTTTGTTGGCATAAATATTGATGATAAAATCTAAACTCGTCAGTTCGACACAGCCATAGGTGATCTTTAACCCTGAGAATGTAGGTCATTCACCTGCAGTGTCTGAAACGGAGCAGTAAAAACCAGACAAAGCACACTTTAATATCACGTTATGCAACTTAGCAGCAGTGGGTCAAAGATTAATATACGTATGACCTCGATATTGGGTGACAGGGTTACATAAAATGAGCTTCTTGCTGAGTGTGAGTTCAGTTTGATTGTTGTTTGGTTATTTGGAGTCCTATTTTCTCCCCCCATCTGCTGTCAGTGGAGTATGGAGGTGATGTATTACCATAGGTGTGTGATACAGGGGAGGCTGAGAATAGAACACAGACCATCAGAACATGATGCATCTGCTGGTCTGTCTCTAAAGGTCACTTTTGTTGTATTTATTTATTTTTTTGTTTATTAATGATTCATCTGGAACATCAGATCTTCTGGAGCAGGATGCTATTGTCTGTTTGTCTAAAAAATGGGTTACACTTTTATAGCTCATGATAATGTCAGGAGATAGTTATGTATTGTTGAAAATTTTCCTGAATTATTCAGGATACATATAAATAAACAGACAGCTAAAGGTAAAGTATAGAGCTAATGAACATATAGGGGAGAACCAGGGCAAACGTAATGTGATTTTCTCTCAGCCCTTATAAGAATTGCATCCCAAACTATGACAGCATCTTTAACACACAAACCCTTGACAGACCTGAAAAATATCGCGTTATTTACCGTGTATCACCCTTTACCGCGTGTAGATCCAGAAAGGTGTTTTCAACCAACCTGATATCACTATTTTCTGTGGCATAGTCACGAAATTGTTTGCAAATTTTTCCGTGGCATTCTCACGGATCTCCGCATTTTTCTGTGGCCCTGCCACGGACTTTCTTTTCCGTGGCATTCTCACGGATTGGTTACTCAACTGTTTTGTCCTATTTTCTTACCATTGTCGCTTTGGTTTAGGGTTAGATTTACATAAAATGACATCCTTACCCCAACTCTAACCCCAACGCCAGGCGACAATTGTTTAAAGTTTTTGAAAATATAAAAGAATACATAAGAAAAAGTAGTATAAACAGTGCTTTCAGTGGGCCGGAACGCCCCGGTACTCAGTACCGCCACTTCTAAAAATAGCTCTTGAGCGTACCACCACCTCTCCGTGCGCCCAGAACGTGCTTTTAGCACGCTCATTTGCACATCTGTTTAAAAATCAGAGGTTTAATTTAATCATTTGGCTGCGCTGCCGCTTTTCAGAGCGCCCTTAATGTACGCTTCCTAATTCGTCCCACCGCGAGCAGAGACTACATTACCCATACACCCTTGCGTTTACAAGTTAAAAGCGCATGCGTCCGACAGTCAGTGTCAACGTGCTCTGGAGAGGTGTGTGTTTGTGTGTGAAACGCGCAACCATAGCTGCTCGGTTAAAATGAAAATACAATGAACACGTAATATGCCCTCCTTGTTTAAGACTCTGAGTAGTAAAAGAACACCGTCAGAATCAGAGGACTCGCTGACATCCCACCAAGCCAGAATGATAGCTGCAGGTCAGACGCAAGCCTTGTAGGTACGTGATAATCTCCGCTGTCGCGGCTGTCAGTTTGGTTCCCCTCAAAGCAACTTCGGATTTCCTCAGGCGATGTGCAGAAAACATTCTTGAAATTGTAATATACATTTAGTTTAATTGCTAAACTACAAGTAAACGAAATTTCAATGAATTTGAACGACGTGCACAGTAGTTTTACCACCCGCAAAATGGAAAACAATGGGACAAAATAAATGACTTTAGAGTTTCAAATGGCCAGTATAGTGTTCTTACCCCATAGACATGGTCTTGGTGTCATTTTAAAGTTTTTTTTTCAAGCTCTTTCTATCTGAACAACTAGTTTTAGCATTTAACCATGCTGAAAATTGTACTCACATATCTACCGTTTGCACATTTTATTTATGTTCAAAAGCTCTTTCTACAGTAGCTCTTTCTAATGGTATTTTTTCAAAATCCTTTTGCACATTTTATTTATGTTCAGTAGCTATTTCTAGCTCAAGCAAATCCACAAATTTATAAAATGATTTATTATTTTTTACAAGGTTGTCTGTTGACTACTGAATATAAAACCTCTTCAATATAGGAGTCGAGTCAGCAAAAAAACAAACAAAAAAAAAACAGAGTACCGGCACCTCTTTTGGGCCCCTTAAAGCACTGAGTATAAACCAATAGTTAAAGTGACATACTAACGCAAACACCAAATCTAACCCTAAAAATGCGGAGTTCCGTGAGAATGCCACGGAAAAATTAACAAAAATTCTGTGACTATCACACGGAACTTTGTAAGATCATGTTGTTTCAACCATGATAAGTAAATTCCAAAAGAGGTCATTTTTTTCTTTATAACGTGTTGTGTTTCTTGTAGGGATGCACCGAATCCAGATTTTTTGGGTTCGGCCGAATACCAAATCCACTGTTTAAGATTCGGCCAAATTCGAAACCGAATACCGAATCCTACTCGCATCCTTTAACACAGTAAAACACATTAATGAAGTAAACAACATCCACAGCAGTGTATTTTTCATTTTATTTGATTTTAACTGTAAAAAAAAAAAGATTATGCCAGGAAGTGGGAAAAACTATTTTGACAATTACCATAAGCCTATGCATAATGAAAGCGATGCGGTGTGATGCGCTAGTTTTTTCCAGGTGCGTCCACGAAATGTGAACCGCCCCTAAGGCTCACCGAAAAAATTATTATCTCCACGTCAGCACCCGATGTGTTTAATCAACGGCCGCGTGACGTCGACCAGCCTAGGGTTTGGTTCGGTGGAAAAAAAATCTAAGATTCGGCCGAACCCGAACCCCGTCAAAAAGCCCAGTATTCGACCGAATCCGAATCATGGATTCGGTGCATCCCTAGTTTCTTGTTTCATGTGTTGCAATACTGATCAATCTACAGGTTATTTAGTGCTCTAACACATCCTAAAGTTTGACTTCTCAGAATTTTCAAAAGATTGTACGAAATAGCCACCTTGTAAAATGTCAAAAGGGACAAGTATCTCAAAAGCAGAACAATTAAGCAAGTATCCCATTTTCTTCATACAATTTCATTCATTGAGGTATTTTAGAGATCTTGTTTATGAATTCCCTATTTTTTATTTGCGATTATATTATAAATACACGTTGGAATTTTTAGCCTTCCTCTAGTAACGTGTTTCATAAGTTCAGTAATAACCACTTTGAAGTAATGTATGCACACTGCACCTATTTTCCGGCTAATTTGAAACAGCATTCAGACATAACAGAGGACCCCCTGCTTCGTGGAACTTCTGCTGCTGTGATTCCAACATGATAATTAAAAGATGCTCCATTTCTCGCTTTCCTGTTTTGCCAGAAAATATCGAAAACACATCTACCCCAATCTGAGGTGTTGGTTAATGTGGTTTTTTACAAACACAGAAACACCAGTAAGTGATAACGAGTCTCTGTTTACTTATTTATCTTTCCCCCTGTGCTGTTACCTTGGTATCTTACAGCCCTTTGGCAGTAGCAGAGCTTCGTAGTTTATTTATACCGCGCCTCATTACTTATTAAAAACTCAGTTAGTGGGGCAGGCTTGAGCACCGGGGAGCCGACGCTCTGCCGCGTTTCATCCTCCTGTGCCAAGTGGGGCTCCCTCTTGCCCTGCGCTTCGCACCAGCTCCAGGGAGGCACAGAAACAAAGACTGGGCCGTTAGGGATTGCCATGAAGCTCCAGGCTTCAAAAGATCTCTCCCCGAAAGACAAAGACATGTGCATGGAGGAGCCCCAGCGCCGGCAGACCTGACGGATCTCTGATTTGGTGGAAGCGTTTTGTTCTCCTTTAGGATGGCTGGAAAACCAAAGCAAGGAGACGATAAATAAATAAAATTGTTTATGTCTTCTCATTGAGACTAAACAAAGAAGTTCCTTTTTACTGTCTGCATACAGTTTTAGTATTAGTAATAGTTTAAGCATTGAACATTTAGAAAATCAAAGAAATGTTTTATGTATATGTTGTTTCAAATTTATCCATACCTGATATGTCAAGCCCCCCCCCAAAAAAAGACATAAAAGCACCATAAAACTTTCTCCTAAAGCTACACTATAGATTTGTGCTATACACTGAAAAAAATTATTCATTCAATTTACTAAATTTTTTTAAGGTAAGTGGTTGCAATCAATTTATTTAAGCCACATTTAAACAAAAGTTTTTTGTTTTGTGTTGTATTCCTATTTTTTTTTGTTTTGTTTAAATGTACCTTAATTAAATTGATTGCAACCACTTACCTAAAAAAAAAAAGTGATTTAATGGTGGATTTCAATGCAAAACTATCATATTGCTTTAGAAGACTTGAAAAATATAATGCATATTGAGCATATATATATATATATATATATATATATATATATATATATATATATATATATATATATATATATATATATATATATATATATATATATATATATATATATATATATATGTATATAGTATATAGTATATAGTATATAGTATATGGTATATATATAGTAATGGTATATATTGTGTAATATATCTAAAATCACGTGGAGCCCTTTATAGAGGATTTGATACTTTTTAAGCTTTAAATGTTCAAAATGAGTCTTAATAAGTCTTTTTTATTTAAAAAATAAAAGCGTGCAGGTTTGCAGAAACATGAGATCGGGTAAATACTGGCAGTATTTTTTGGTGTTATTCATTGTGGTTCCTTAAAGAGCCTCACACGTTGTAGGCTAACATGTTTATCCCACTCTTTTTCTCACTTGCCCATGCGCTGGACGGAACCTGTGCATGTGCCTTTTCCGAGGACACGCTGTGACTAACGATATTCCCAGGAAGCCTCACAGTACAATAACATTCTCATACAGCAGCATGAAAGGGAAGCCTATGTGTGACGCCTCTCCGGAATGTCAAAGTCCTGTCAAACAGGAAAAGGGCAGCAGTGTGGCCAACCCAATCCCTGGACAGCTGACATGAACACACGCCCTCCTGTCAACACTTGAGCTGCGGGGACCTGTAGTTTGACACAGGGAAAGTGATCATATCACAGATACAGTTCACCGAAACGCTGTTGACCATAGAAGTCACAATGTGTGGCATTTTATACCTGATTTGATTGCATGCGCTTGACAGATGTTTTGTCAAATTAAATTCTGATACCTGATTGGATAAAAGCTGAGGGGCAGCTTTAGTTAGCTTTAATTAGATGATATTATATACAGAGCCCCTGTGGAAACATACCTCTTTTTCTGATCATTGTTATGTAAGACCTCAAATAGCACGAGATTGTGTAATTTTCAAGCAGTGACCTTTGTTTCTGTATGGCATGGTAGAGCGCACACCAGATATTTCTGTACAACTCAAATTACTTTTTACTGAGCTTACTCTGCATGCTACTCCGACTCAGTAGTATGTAGGCTACCACGGGTGTCTAATCCAACCCTGATCAAATACACCTGAACCAGCTAATAGAGGTCTTTATGTCCCCATTAAGTTTTTTTTAGCTGTAATCTTTAAGGATATCTATGAGGCTTTTTACACCTGGTCACCTCTAGATTGTGAAAAGACCAGGTGTAAATGCCCTATGAAACGTTTTGAGATGGATTTAAATCCGATTGCTCAAACCACTTCAGGAGGTGGTCTGGGATGCATTTCAGACGAAACTGGACAAGTGTATTGAAATACATCTGGTTTATGAAACCAAACCACATATGTCAGCGCATAACTCTTCTCAAATGCAAACACGTCACTCGGAAGTTAACTGGCAAAGAGGCAAACAAACAAAGACGACATGCTTTTTGCTTTATGGAGCGATGGCAGCGGGTAAAAAAGCTTTCTTGAACCAATAAAAGATTCCAATGACAAACAAAGAAATAAAACTTTGAGAGAGAGGGTTTTGTGAACACTTTTCCACATCATGGACCTGTACGTTAAATCACCGCACCGTGACTCTACTGCTGCTCTGTACTGACCGCTCCAGTTCATGCCGAGCAAGGAGACGCGCGTCCCCTGCTCAACATACAGTACAACATACAGTAAGTGCTGCCTTTTGTTGCATAAACTTGTCTTAAGTTTTTTTAAGGCGGAGTAATGAATAGTATATTTGCATTTTGCGCGGGAGTAATATATCGGATTCATATTCGTTTTGCCAAGATGCATGTATGTGGCCAAATGTAAATGGAGCAGTTTTAACAAATCAGATAGCTCATGAAGTGACCAGGTGTAAAAAGGCCCTATACATTTACACATTTGGCAGACGCTAATGCAATGCTCTACTACTAAGCTAGCATCAAAACAATATTTGCATTTAGAAGATAACCATACAAAACTTACAGTCTAGTACTTCCACTAATTCAATTTAATGGTTTTAATGATATCACTCTGCACTTCAGCTTCTCATCAGATTCCAGGCTGTGAAGTAAACTAAACACTATTGGCTAGATGCAAAAAAGGGAGGAGCCATTTAATATGTCCCACCCTTTACATCAATTTATTGAATAATTCAAGATACTTGAGTGAATTTTAAGGGTTAAGTTGAAAGTGTTCAGATGTGTGATAAACCAGGGTTGTGAAAGGCTGTGCAGCGACACCCCAGGTCTATAAGAGTAATTTATATTTCAGTTACTTATTGTTTCTATATTTTTCTTGTTTTCCCTATATTATTCCAATATAAGTGAAATCTGATTGAACAACAAGAGTTTCTGTTCATGGAGTCTCTGACTAGATCTTTTAATGTGAATTCAGTTTCAAAAAAGCAATAACCCTGTTAATTTCCTCAAAGTATTTCATATTTGGCAGGGAAAGCCTTATAGTGAGACAAAACCATGCAAATAAAGATTCAGAGAAGCCGAAATTGCATTCATTTCTGTCTAGAGCCGCAAAGCAGGTGTCTCTACCGTCATCTACAATAAGACGCCCTGACGTGCTATGCGTTCTTTGATCATACAAACAGAGCTGCTTCAAAGGGACACAGCATTTAGGTTTTGTAAGATCTCCTGCAAAAGACAGGGCTTTGCATATATTAGCTTAAAGCCACTTTAGCGTGTGAAAGTGTGAATTTAATTTGCCTGTGTTTATTAGTACCATAAATGTTAACCCAAGATTCAGGTTCTTGATTTGAATGCAGCATTTTAGTACACGTTCAGGTGAGTTCTTATTTGCATGATCCATATTTGAATTCCACCATCAATATTACAAGATTATAGTTTAATTGTGGTCAGCTTTAAACAATTATTTTTCTGTAAGAATGTATATGTGACCCTCTGTGAAATCCAGACTCATAATCTAATTATGAGATTAGGAGCATCAAAGTTTGATTTCAATCTTTGACATGACATTACTCAATATTTATATTAAAGATATCAGTTTTATATTTTCACAGAATGTTCTTTAAATTATTTAGGATGATTTTATGTAGAAAACACAAAATCACACACACACAAAAAAAAAACACTTAAAATGTGTTTTCACAGACAGGATCGTATCTGGGTCAGCGACATGACTTAGGCATGTTTTTGTGTCCAGGGGCATTATTTACTATAAAAATACCTTAATATATTTATGACTTGTCACTTTATAACACCTATTTAGTTTAAATACATTTTAAATATATTTTTTTTAATAATAAATACCACTTTATGTTTTTCTATTGTAAACTTAAAAATGGCTGGCAGGGCAACTGTCTGTAAAAATTAGCAGTTTAAGACAACTGTTAAAAATGGCGTTTAAATAATAAAAAAATTAAAATACTTTATTTTATATTTGAAACCTTTAATAAAAACAAATTTCAAAAATATCATTAGTTTTTAAGATGTCAGGATAGTTGAAAAATTTTGTATTATATATTACATATGTTTTAAATGTATAGTTATCAAATATTTTAATTTATACTTCTCAAATGTTAGTTTTAAAGTTGTTTTATACTTTCAAAGTATTTTCAGAATTATAATTTTAAACTCATATAAATAAACACCCAGGTGAAAAAATAGTACACTTTCATAGTGTACTTAAAGTGCTTTATTTTTGCACACTAATTTTGTACTTAATAAAGAAAAAATTAATCTTCAGTACTTTTTAAGATGTTCTTAAGATCATCTAAGTGTACTTCACTGTGCTATTTTGAGACACCATGAATATGAACTAAAATGCACTTTTAACATACTATCTCTGTATTAAAAAATGTATTTAGTTAACACTTGTATTAAACTTGAACTCAACTTTCATACAATGGGTTCAAGTTTACTACAAGTGGTACCTAAATAAAAAATTTTAATACATTTTTTGCACATTTTTGTTCATATTTATGGTGTCTCAAAATAGCACAGTGAAGTACACTTAGATGATCTTAAGAACATCTTCAGAAGTACTAAAGATGAATTTTTAGTATATTAAGTACAAAATTAGTGTGCGAAAATATAGCACTTTATGTACACTATGGAAGTAGGCTACTACTTTTTCACATGGGCAATCAGCGTGACACAGGGAGTGCATTAAAACTTATCCGGCAAACAGACAATAAAATTGGGATATCAAAAATATTGAGAAAATAAAATCCTTAAAGATTTACTAAAATGTTGTTTAATAAACAAAACAAAAACACATACGCATTGCATTCATTTTTTATTTTTTTATTTAGGAGCTTATTTTATCATTGACCCATATACTGGTTACAGGAATCAAAGGTGAATACATTAATTTTACTGTAAACATCTGAATACAGAATATGTTGTTTGTAAAGTCCTGTCAACATTTCACACTGTACTATTCCTGCACTTTAAAATGCTTATTTTATTGGGCTGTGAAACTAACCTTCTGTTTAGTATTTGGTTGTGCTGACATAAACAGTAGAAAACTCCTCAAATAACAAAGAAATAGAGAGAATTAGTCACTGAATGTACTTTGGACTGAAGCCTTTGGCAGCAGGCAAGAGGTAAACCCCTTTTTCCTCCTCAAAGTTCAATCTCTGTGAAACACAGCCCAGATAAATCTGCTAGGAATATTCAGGATGACTTATTCACATAAAGCAATAAGGACAGTACCACAATGAATTGTCGATTAAAGGTAACATTATTGTTTGTCTCAAATTAAATGTAATTGCTTTAATTCTGAGGAAAACATTTACGACATTGCATTAAAAGCAGCTTGTGGTGTCATAAAGATAGTAAAGCTTGTAAAAACATTGTGCATGATGTAGCATGTTTATTTGTGGGCAGGTTATGATGTCAGTTACATTGTTTGCCTCTAATGACATCAGAATAGTAAGCCAGTTCTGATAGGGATTTCCCATCGAGAAGAACCAAAAAAGAGACGTAATATTTCAGAGAGGTAATGAACTTTTTACGTAAATGCCTGGGAATTTCTTTCTTTTGTTACAACTACTTGGCCCACAGCCAACTTGCCTAGTTGCTAGTGGGAAAGAAAAAATAAATGTTTTTTTTTCAGCCACAGAGTTCTTTGAAGTTTCCACACAGCAACAGTTAAAACATATGAGCAATCCTCAGGCAACCCCACCCTCTCGTCCACCCTTTTCAACTTTGTAGGTCGAGCTCACATTTTCCAGTTACTTTCCCAGTGAACTTTCCACACTTGAAAATCACCCTCCAGAGAGAAAAATACAAACTGTTTTTTAAATTAATTTGATTTTTTTATCATTTTAATATATGTGTTTATTAATAGTTTCCTCTCTATTTGTTTTGGCTGTAACACTTCGGACCTTGAATGTGCAGCTTATGCATAATTTGTTATCCGCTCCGGTTGTACTTTCAGGAATTAAATGACACTCCAAGATAATTATTCTGCCATTAATAC
This sequence comes from Paramisgurnus dabryanus, assembly GCF_030506205.2. Classification (NCBI taxonomy): domain Eukaryota; kingdom Metazoa; phylum Chordata; class Actinopteri; order Cypriniformes; family Cobitidae; genus Paramisgurnus; species Paramisgurnus dabryanus. The sequence continues at coordinate 19,776,714 of NC_133358.1, read as the reverse complement.
ACTTTTCCCATAGATTCCTTTGGGATATAGTCTCATTTATTGCATCTTTGATATAACAGTGAATAGATCTCGTAATAACCCAGATGGATTTAATAGAAAACTCTTAATTGTTCTTCAAGGGCACAACTTTGAAGAGTTTGCCTGATAGATCTAAAATCTTTAAACACAAGGAAATGACAATTAACGTAAGTGTGTATATATACAGTAGATGCTGAAAGGAAGCATGTGTAATTTGTTAAGGCTGTGGAGACTCCAGGTCCGGTTCTCATGGAAAAATGATATGTTGGATGTACTGAGGGACTTTTGGAGGAAGGTCGGGATCTCATTTGTGCATTTGTGGCATACTTTGGATAGGATGTAATGTTGAAATAAACATGGGATAGCGGTGTGCACTAGAGACTCTATCTTTTGATGAATCAAAAGATTTTCCCATATGTATCATCATCCCCTTGAGTCGCCTGAAAGACCAAAGTTCAAAGGAAGGTAAATTCCATAAGCTTTAAGGTGGAAGAGCATAACAGCTGCTGCACAAAAGAAATGCAATAAATACAGATACAGTAGACTTCATAAAGCTTGTAAACCGAAGCTTGATTTACTTGGATAAGCTTAAACAAAGCCTAACTTTAAGCTTAAACAAAGCTTTACAGCAGATAATGCCTAATCCTGTATAATAGAGTTTGGCAGCTTAATGAATACATACATATTACACGCTGTCTTCTTTATAATAGAGATGGCGGCACCGTCCCAGCCTGTGTTCTTTTTATCTAGTAGGTGAATTGTAATCATACACTTTTACAGGTAATTACTGTGGCAATTAAGAAGCTCCAACAGGTTCTGGTGACAGATGTAGCTGGCTTTTGGGCAACATAGGGTGTGTACCAATGTCAGTCATTGTGGGATGCTATAGAGGACCCCTACCATTACTGTCAGCGCACCTTATTGTTGAGAACACAGCAAAACCACACCTACACGCTACCTGGATCATATGTGCTGTTAGGCTGAGTTTCACCCTGTATGGGTGAAAGCTATGGGTGATTTGTCCAATAAGAACGCTTTTATGCTTTAAGCTATTTTATAGAAAATTATCTTACATAATTGAGAAAATATAATTTTGATATCTTTATTATTGACTGAGTAAGGTCATCCGAAAGATTAAAGGAATAGTCCAATTTCTTAAAAAAATCCAGATAATTTACTCACCACCATGTCATCCAAAATGTTGATGTCTTTCTTTGTTCAGTCGAGAAGAAATTCTGTTTTTTGAGGAAAACATTCCAGGATTTTTCTAATTTTAATGGACCCCAAAACGTCACAGTTTTAATGCAGTTTAAAATTGCAGTTTCAAAAAACTCTAAACGATCCCAAGCGAGGCATAAGGGTCTTATCTAGCGAAACGATTGTCATTTTTGCCAAGAAAAATAACAAATATGCACTTTTAAACCACAACTTCTCGTCTTCCTCCGGTCCTGTGATGCGCCAGCGCGACCTCACGTAATTCGTCATCACATCAAGAGGTCACGGATGACGTATGCGAAACTACGCCCCAGTGTTTACAAGTGTGGAGAAAGATACTAATTAATGTCTTTGTGTCAGTTTATTGTTTAAAATGGTCCGCAAATGTCCATTTCATATATGTAACACGTGACCTTTACGCAATTACGTGAGGTCGCGCTGGCTCGTCACACATCTGGAGAAAGACGAGAAGTTGTGGTTTAAAAGTGCATTTTCTTTCTTTTCTTTTTTCGCTAGAAAAGACGCTTATGCCTTGTTTGAGATTGTTTAGAGTCCTTTGAAACTGCAATTTGAAACTGCATTAAAACTGTTAAGTATTGGGGTCCATTAAAGTCCTTTAAAATGAGAAAAATCCTGGAATGTTTTCCTAAAAAAAAAACATACTTTCTTCTCGATTGAACAAAGAAAGACATCAGCATTTTGGATGACATGGTGATGAGTAAAATATCTGGATTTTTTTTTTTTAAGAAAATGGACTAATCCTTTAAAATTAAAGTGTAATCAAGTATTAAAATAAAACTTTAATGCTTCTAATCTCATAAAAAAATTCAAGTTCAAACAACTTGGTTTTGCAAGTCAATTCAACCTAATATTTTTGATTTGTAATAAGTTGACATAACTTATAAAAACTATTTGAAATTGTTTTACTCAATTTGTTAAGTAAAAATAACATAAAAATATATGTTGATTTGACATAATTTTTTACAGTGTGTATTTCACAGACAGGGTCAATTTTTTTTAAACAGTTCAAATTGCTTAACTTATTTTGACGAGGTAATGTAAAAGCATATGCGTGATAAATTTTTTTCAGCGTAGCACAATTTGACCGTGAATAAGAAAAATAAATGGTTTAGGTTTAGATTACTCATTTCATGATCCCATTTAGCAGCATCAACCTGTGTTCAAATATGGGTATAAATACCCAAGCATCACTTTCAAAAGAGCACAGGCTTACACGGGGAGAAATAAATCCAAAACACGCTCAGTTAGAGAGCATTTCCACTCATTGCAATATGCATTAAGTCACATTAATCATCAGTGTGAGAATAAAGACAGTTTACCCCTCCCCTTTTCACTGACTGACAGCCTCTCTCATACTTTCCTCTCTCGTCTCCTGTCTGAAGAATGTGTCTGCCCCTTGCCGTTTATACATCTTCAAAATTCATTTCATTAATCTCTCTGGGATTGTATGTGTGTGAGGTTTGAATTCATGAGCTTGTCATATTCCCTCCCCCCCATACGGAGAAAAGGACTTTGGTGTTGGGGCTTAACGCTGACCCCATGCAGCGAGTGTGTTGAGCATTAATTGAATGGGTAGCTTGTTTATCCCTATGGGACATCCTTCAGGGTAGTAAAGCACATGATTAATCTATTAAGGCTTTGATATTAAAACAAAGATAGCGCCATTGTTGCTTTGTCTTCTACTGGAAATGTGTACCTTGAATAGTTCCCAACATGTGCCCCGGGAGATTTTTTTTTTCTTGTAGTCTTCGCAGCTCTCGAATAATCAAATGCAGTGCAACATTCCTTTGTTCAAAACCGTCTAATTCTGATTGGAGGTTTGCAGCTCAATCTGCCATTGGTTGCACCGAGACCAATCGCACACCGCAACCAACCTCAGTTGCTACATCTCTATGCACAGATTTGAAAAGACTTGCTTGGTACTATTGTTTCAAGAGTGGTGCTTTTTTCTTTTGATGATTCTGAAACCCCGTAAATGAAATTTGAGTGACTGGGAAGGTTAAACACGGGTGGTCTTGTCATTTGCATAGGCGACACACAAAGCCATTTATTTTGTCTACCTTTCAGATGGGTGCCTGTCTGCCTGTTGATCTGTAATCCTCGCGGAGACCCTTCACAAAATAACCTGCAAACATCATTTCTTAGAGATTGCTAAATTGCTCAAATGAAATTCTCCTTACACATCATCTGCGAGCTGCTTATCAGGACCAGAGCTCTGGTAATTGAGGTGTGACCCAAATAACAGACTTTAACATGCTTGTGAATCTGAAGTCTGGTGCTTCGCTGACCTACATAATAAGGGAACATTGGCAAAACAGCCCCACAATCAATATGCAGACTGGCCTCGTCTCACTCCACGCACCAGCTTCCTCTAGCATTGACTCTCTCTCCATCTCTCTCTCTCGGTGTCTCTCTCTCTGTCTGTCTTACTTCCATTGGCTAATAGGGAGGCTGAGAATTGAGGCACGTTTTGTGTTTTCAGTAGACCAACATATGCCACATAAAATTGGACTTGACAATAAGGAGAAAATGAAATATTTTTGTGCAATAGTTGTACAGTTTTATGCTCACATTTTTATTGCAGGTGCATTATTGTCCTGTGAATAATAGATGTTGCTTGAAACTGTTTAGGGCTCTTCAACTCTTTTGTCTCTTCCTTTCATAAAACCATGATTAGGTGCTTTGTCTCTGCAGCTTTAAGGTTATATCATTATAATTTCTTACCTTACTAGTTGCATTTACTGTGCTGTAATTTGAGAATTTAAGTGATAGCCTGAATGGATTTAAAAAATGTGTGGAACAGAACTGAGAGTACCACAATCTTTAAAAAAATAATCAAATGTGAGCCTGGTTATAAAATCCAGGCTAAAGTTTCATAATCTGATTATGAGAATAAAAGCATCAATGTTTGATTTAAATTTTTTTAACATTACCTACACTGTAAAAAACCTCGTAAAAAAACGGTCAAATGACTGGCAGATGCGGCTGCCAAACAAAAAACGTAAAATTAAAGTAAAATTACTTAATTCCAATAAAGTTCAAAAATAATTATTTTACTGATTTTTTCTTTAAAAGTTCTACAGAGAAATACTGTTATTTTATGGATTTTTTTCCAGATTATTATATCACTGAAAAAAAATATTCATTAAATTTACTGTAACTTAAATAAATTGATTGCAACCACTTACCTTAAAAAATTGAGTAAATTGAATGAATCTTTTTTTTTTTGTAATCAAACACCTTTAATAAAGTGAAGGCACTGAGACTTCTGCAGAGAAATACTGTTATTTTTCCGATTTTCCCCAGATTATTTTGCTCAAACACATTCAATACATTGTCAAGACATGCTCAAGATAGTAAATTAAAAAGATGTATTCATTCTGTAAAAATAACTGTGTATATACAGGGTACTCAGTCAATATAAAAGATATCAAGGTTATATTTTCAAATAATGTCTTTATACCATTACAATGGTTTTATGTAGAAACAAAAAATCACAAAAAATACTTAAGCTGGGTTTTCACTATAAATTATCAAAATATATACATAATAAACATGCAAAAGGTGAGGAGTTTGTGAAACCTTATAAATGTCAAGCATTTCAGTAAAAAAAATCCGTAAAGTTGGCGGATGACTGCATCGGTTTGAGATATATAACAGGAGATATATATATATAGATATATGGCAAACTGTGGTGGTAACATCTCTTTATTTGTTCTCTCTCTCTCTCTGTGACCTGGCAATCTGCCGAGTCAACTGACGGCCTGAATTGTCCCTGTAAGTGAAGAGCGTTGAAGCAAAAAGCACCCTCACTCTTGGGGAGCTCTGGGAGTTAAACTGAATAACTCTTCTCAGGCACTCTGTGTTTTAAAGCGGCACTTAAGTTGCTCGGGGACAGACAGATAACTGCTCGCTTATGCACTTGTTAGTTCATGTGAGGTGATTAGTGACGCCCCCACCATCTCAGTCATCACAGTCTTATCACTCTCAACACAAGTTTATAGGTGACCATTGTAGGTACAAGTCTGTGGTTTGAATATTATTTGATCGTTTTTTGATGGTTAGTTATTAATGATACACTTCATGATATTGTAGAGATGCAACATCTACTGATAACATCTGAAATGCCTGCAGATTTAAAAAAAACTGAGCCCTATTTTATTCTATTCTAGTCTAGTCTAGTCTAGTAACAGTGGACAAACATACACAAAAAAGATAAAGATCAACACTTAACCACTGGGAAACATTCATGCCCTGGATGTAATTGCTCATGACAGATTCACTTCCTCTTGCTGGCAGGCTCAGTTTCACTTCTAAAGAGTTTGGGAACTGGATTGATTTAGAGTTTCCTCCTCCCTGTTAATAACAATAAAACAGACTCCAAAAGAGCCTCCCTATCTACTCCTCACCTCCACGGGGATGGATGTGGCTTCCCGTTACACATGTCCTGATGTGACTCCTGCAGAGTCTCTGAAGTTTGGATGCCTATTCATTTATTAAGCTGAATAGTGACCACTATCATTAAGTTTTAAAAAGTCCTTATATGGAAAGATTTTTTTAATTAATAGATCCTGTAATGTTTCATGAACATATCCACCCCATCTCAAATTATCCATTTTGTTAGCATTCTGTGGTGGAAATTATATTTTGAAGGATTTTTGGAGTAAAATTACAAATTCTTATGTGTAATTTAATAGTCAGTTGGCATTATATCCTGAATATATAATATACAAATATATATTTAAAAAAAAGGCTGGGTTATTTTCCCAAAAGGGAAAATGTTTATAAATAACCCAACAATGGGTTGAAACAACCCAACATGTGTTAAATTACAACCCATGGGTTTGGGTTTGTCCCTTTTTGATCCAAAGCTGGGTTAAAAATAACCCAGCATTTTTTTGAGTATATGTAAGGCTAAGGATTTGTAAAGGTTTTCTCACTTTATTCTCCCCACAAGCAATTAAATATTCAAACATTTATATTATGTAAATATTTTGTGAATGTAATGAACATTTTCAGTGGCTCCCAGTAATCCCCCAGGGATGCTTTTGGGGAAACATCACACGTTTCCTAATGAAGCTATTTAACACAAACGGTGAATTTGGCAGCCTGTGATCTCGTAAAACTGCAACAAACACACTCTTCTCAGTCTTGTTTTAGGTTTTCATGGAGGAACAAGAGCGTATGGATGCTTTTGTTTCCTGGTCCCTTTTAACACCTGATAAGATCTATGGTTTAAAGCGTTTGATGGACTCTTCGAACCTCTCAGAACAAATGATGGCGATTCTGCTCATTTGCACAACACTTAATTCATTGTCCGACTTTTATGTGCTCCTTTTCTAAGACCTTTAAGCAGCTTTCTTTCTTTGATTGTTTCACTGTGGACATCAACTCTTTCAACAACATTATAGAGAAAGATTTCACCACAGTACATTGATTCTGTCAAATGATTTAGTTTGCAGGGATTTTTTTCTAATGGTGTATTATATTGTAAGATTAAAACCGGCTGAATTCTTTTTATATGATGTTTATATGTTGTAAAATGTGCTGTTTAAACCATGCATGAAACAGTTATTAGTGTTGTTAGTATGTAAGGAAGTGACTGTAGCACTGACCTGTTAGTAAAGATCAAAGACAGGAAGCAAAGAACAGGAAGAAAAAATATACCAATATAGAGAAAGAAAGTGTGTGTACGTTAAGAAAAGAAAATACAAGAAAAGAAGACATGCCTGTGTACTCGTATCCCTGGAAGTTGCTTTAGTCATTCAATCAGATTAAATCTTGCCAGATTAGTAAAGTACTTTCTAGTATTGTGAGAAACATACATAAGATGGTTGAAGGATGAATTGAGTGGTCCATCCATGTGCTGATTTAGGCTGAGACTAGTTCAGGTTTGGTCCTGATCTTTCTCTACTCTCTTAATGCCTCTGGCACTGAGGTCAATACTCAGATCTGTTTTGCTTTAATGGGCTCTTCCTGGATTTGTAACTACGCTTTGTTTTAAGAAGCTTAATTTCTCTTGCTAATCTGGAAACCCATGACCATGACTTAACCCCTGGCTTTGCTAGTAAGCCAAAGACTTACTCCTAGTCTAACTTACAATGTGAGCTTACCCTTCAGTAAGAGTTCATTTATATATAAAGAGTTTGATACCAAAACGCAATAAATCCATTTTGACAAATTTCGGTAAAAACTTGTTTTCTATAACAAGAAAGTGACAAGATGAAAACCACAATTTTCTGTTACAAACGGTCACGTAGTATAAAAACATAAAAAATTTAAATCCGTAATTAGATTTCCAAAGATTTATTATATAAACAGATTATTTTTTACGCAAAAATAATTTTTGAAGTGTTATTTTAAAAGTACGGATCCCCTAAGGCAGGGGTGTCCAAAGTTGGTCCTGGAGGGCCTGTGTCCTGCAGAGTTTAACTAAAACTTCCCTCAACACACATGCCTTAAAGTATCTAGTCTGCCTAGTAAGACCTTGATTAGCTGGATCAGATGTGTTTGATTAGGGTTGGAATAAAACTCTGCAGAGACACCGGCCCTCCAGGAGCAGGAGTGCCCTAAGGGGACATGGAGCAAAAATGAAATGAAGTTTAGTTTCGCATGGAGCCCCTAGGGGACATGGAGCAAAAATTAAATAAAGTTAAGTTTCGCTTGCGCACGTGAAACTATCGCGTGCAAACGTAAACAATCACGTGCTCCCGTGAAACTATTGCGTGCTCATGTGAAACTTTCACGTGCTTACGTGAAACTTTTGCGTGCGCCCATGAAATACCATGACTAAACTTTTAAAAAAAATCTGCACATGAAGGTTTCGCGTGAGCACATGAAAGTTTCACGGGAGCACATGAAACTAAACTTAAGGGGTTTTTTTCTCGAATGTCACCTTAGGGTCTCTGTAGTACGGTGCTATAAATCTATTGAAACAATATATCAAAACCAATTTTGTTGTTTTTTCCACATTTAAGGGGAAAATTTTCATTTCAAATTTTCAAAAATTTCAAAAATGTTCGCAACATGTCCATTTATTTGGGTTCTTTGACATGGAAATATTTATAATTAAAAAATCTAAAAAATAAAAAGCTTCAGTGCATGTTATACTATAAACATTTACAGTAAAAAAAACTTGGTATTTGGTTAACATTGGTAAATGTAGAGACAATAATAAGGAATACAAATGTGTCCAAGACCAATTTTCTTTGTTTAACCCCTCAATGAACTAACATTAAAAAAAAATTAGTTGGAAGGGACATAATTGACTGTGACACTCAAGATGGCTACCAGGTAAGCAGTTCTTATTTTTTTTAAATCTCCAGATAAAAGTAAAAATTTTGTTTGTCATAGTACCTAGACAACTTTTTAGTTGTAAAAATGAGTTTGTAAATGGGTGATTCTTACAAAATCCAGACTTAGAAAGTGTCCAGCATCAGATTTTTTTTTTTGCACACATATATGATTAAGGTCTAAACTAACTATAACCATTATTTTTAGAGGATTTAAAAATATTTCCTATAGAATTATTTAAATTTTTTAGATTATCATTATCAAAAATTACCATTACCGCAACATGATATTAAATTAAATATATGGATTTACGAAGTCATGTTTCGGTAATGAGAATCTTTGCCATGTTATATTTATTTAGTTGACTAGTGGTATACACTGATTAAAAACAAAACATTAATGACCTTAATCAAAATATTTACTTTGTCATATTAAGAACACTGTCATTGCTGCTGTTATACTTGGGATGTCGTTGCTGACCTTTTTTGACAGCGATCAGCTTGAAAAAAAATTGTCATGCTCAATTTTCGTTTAGATTTTTCATAAGATCCCCTGGGGTCAATGTGTTAGCATGAGAGAAGCTTGATGCTGTCGGGACTTTTGCGTAAAATTAAGAATTAACTTTTTAATACTGACCTGATACAAAACTGATTTTGGCGTAACTATTTTTTTAAATGGCGTTGGAACCAAAATCTTCATTTTGACTTAATTTTGGTAGCACAGAAAACTGAATGTTATATATCCAGCCAGCCAGATTAATACAGTAGGTATATAAATCTTTTTTTACTCACAGGAGAAATGTTTTCTTTGTGTTATCCTGGTAAGGCATGATGGGGGCTGGGCAAAAGGGAAGGAGAGAGCTTTTTTATCGGTGTAGGCAGACAGCCACACATAATCAGAGAAGATTTAGCTCAGTGGAGTTTGCTTGTGATTCCCAAAATCTGTTTCAAATGGATGCAACAGATCAGCAGTGTGCATCCGACAGCTGCATGGGTGGCATGAAAATTGGAATTTGTAATGGACATGAGGAATTTTGGATAAAGTTTATTAATAAAGTATTACTACTGGAGTGTTTCTCTGCACAGCAAATGTATGGATACATTTGTGGACACATTTGTGATTGTTTTAGCCTTAGGATCAGTGCATTACAGAGATTATAAAATCACCATCGCTCAGATCTAAAGACCCACAGTGTAACACCAAAAGCAGATCTGTACGTCCTGTACTTTGCATAGCAAGTCCATACCATTTGTCCTGCTGTCTGTTTCAATGAACACCACTCACTCCAATTCAAAGCCAATGATCAAAGCCGGAAGGAAAGATCAAAAAGGGATACATACCTTATCTGACTAGAGTACATAACTGTCTTAAACAGCTCCATGTACCTCTGTGCTGATATGAGCTGAGGTTCTTTGGGCCTCAAATGGCCCCTTTCTGACCTGATTACTGTCCTTTTCCTGGCTCTTTGAACCTTTGAAGAAGTGCTCTAAAAATGGCATATAATTCAGCAGCGCTTTCAGGGGTTCACCTTTGACCACAGCTGGGAATGAAACTGTGCTCCCTTTTTTCATTTTTAACATTGAGTGGTTTTATGTGTTGCTAAGAGATGATGATTGCTTTGTGTAATATGGCTGGCTTTATCTTGCCCTTTGTTATTTTTTGTCTTGTCTTGAAACACAGATGCACATGGAAGTGCTTATTATACAGATGGAATCATCAATGTCTCTTCCTTTTTCTAATGCATTTTAAATTGAGATGACATCATATTATATTTTAAATATGGAGTAATTCATAAAAGAGGATTTGTAAATTTTTTCTTTAATATACTGCAGACAGTAATGTTATCTATCCATCTGTAAACAACTAAAGTAATTGTATGCTGTTCTTTTATGTTGATCTTTCATAGCTCAAAGCAGGAGTTTTCAGCTGTGTTTCATTAAGTGTACTAACTGTAGTCTTACATAGTGATAGACTGGTTTATTGCAGTGGATGATTTCTTGGCCGATATTTGGCAATTTTATTGTCTGCATCAGACGATAAATTATTTGAATAGGCTAGTACATTTTTCTGTTACCTAAATTTGTTGTTTGTAATATATATACAGTCTTGTTCAAAATAATAGCAGTACAATGTGACTAACCAGAATAATCAAGGTTTTTAGTATATTTTTTTATTGCTACGTGGCAAACAAGTTATCAGTAGGTTCAGTAGATTCTCAGAAAACAAACAAGACCCAGCATTCATGATATGCACGCTCTTAAGGCTGTGCAATTGGGCAATTAGTTGAAAGGGGTGTGTTCAAAAAAATAGCAGTGTCTACCTTTGACTGTACAAACTCAAAACTATTTTGTACAAACATTTTTTTTCTGGGATTTAGCAATCTTGTGAATCACTAAACTAATATTTAGTTGTATGACCACAGTTTTTTAAAACTGCTTGACATCTGTGTGGCATGGAGTCAACCAACTTGTGGCACCTCTCAGTTGTTATTCCACTCCATGATTCTTTAACAACATTCCACAATTCATTCACATTTCTTGGTTTTGCTTCAAAAACAGCATTTTTGATATCACCCCACAAGTTCTCAATTGGATTAAGGTCTGGAGATTGGGCTGGCCACTCCATAACATTAATTTTGTTGGTTTGGAACCAAGACTTTGCCCGTTTACTAGTGTGTTTTGGGTCATTGTCTTGTTGAAACAACCATTTCAAGGGCATGTCCTCTTCAGCATAGGGCAACATGACCTCTTCAAGTATTTTAACATATGCAGACTGATCCATGATCCCTGGTATGCGATAAATAGGCCCAACACCATAGTAAGAGAAACATGCCCATATCATGCTCCATGCTTCACTGTCTTCACTGTGTACTGTGGCTTGAATTCAGAGTTTGGGGGTCGTCTCACAAACTGCCTGTGGCCCTTGGACCCAAAAAGAACAATTTTACTCTCATCAGTCCACAAAATGTTCCTCCATTTCTCTTTAGGCCAGTTGATGTGTTCTTTGGCAAATTGTAACCTCTTCTGCACATGCCTTTTTTTTAACAGAGGGACTTTGCGGGGGATTCTTGAAAATAGATTAGCTTCACACAGACGTCTTCTAACTGTCACAGTACTTACAGGTAACTCCAGACTGTCTTTGATCATCCTGGAGGTGATCATTGGCTGAGCCTTTGCCATTCTGGTTATTCTTCTATCCATTTTTATGGTTGTCTTCCGTTTTCTTCCACGTCTCTCTGGTTTTGCTCTCCATTTTAAGGCATTGGAGATTATTTTAGCTGAACAGCCTATAATTTTTTGCACCTCTTTATAGGTTTTCCCCTCTCCAATCAACTTTTTAATCAAAGTACGCTGTTCTTCTGAACAATGTCTTGAACGACCCATTTTCCTCAGCTTTCAAATGCATGTTCAACAAGTGTTGGCTTCATCCTTAAATAGGGGCCACCTGATTCACACCTGTTTCTTCACAAAATTGATGACCTCAGTGATTGAATGCCACACTGCTATTTTTTTTAACACACCCCTTTCAACTAATTCAACTAATTGCCCAATTGCACAGCCTTAAGAGCATGCATATCATGAATGCTGGGTCTCATTTGTTTTCGGAGAATCTACTGAACCTACTGGTAACTTGTTTGCCACGTAGCAATAAAAAAATATACTAAAAACCTTGATTATTCTGGTTAGTCACATTGTACTGCTATTATTTTAAACAAGACTGTATATAAGGATGGTATTTGACTCCAAGAAAAAAACCTTGTACACTCCTGCCAAAATGAGCAATCCAATGTAGGCTTGCAAGTCAGTCACATGCAAGTGTTCCCATACACCCTCCTCCCCTCTAAGTTTGTCATTTCAAGTATGTCCTTTTCAATTGATGGTGTAATGAAAAGCTTAAATGCTGATTTTCTCAACTTTATAAGCGAAGTCTCAGCGTAACACAAACTCAACAGGAGAGTATATCAGGCTCAACCTTTTTGTTATGATATGCGCAGAAGGCACAACGACTAAAACAACGGCAAGCCCTCAGGGACAATCTTAATGCACATTTTAATAGTATTAAATACACCACACTTTTTAACCTAAATTAATTTGTTAAAGACTACATTTTTTTTACTAAAATTGACTTAAACTTGACTAAAACCTTTTTGCGTTTTCATCGACTAAAACTGTCAAGTTTATAAGTGACTAAAATCTGACTAAAACTAAAAAGCAGTTTTGTCCAAAAGACTAAGACTAAAACTTAAAGGGCTGCCAAAAACAACACTGATATGAACCGCCCCTAAATGGCAGTAAAGTCTGTTTTTTACATGTACACAAACATACATCGAAAGCACAGCCTTGCAAAGTATAGCCTATTTAACTTACATATGTACATATAGACATTCATTGCATCTCTTGGGCTACATACTACATTCTTCTGTAGGCGCATGCGCGACCTACTCATACAATGTATGTAGAGTTTCAAACATCTCGTGGTGGATGTTCAGTACGTGCACACTCTTCTGATGACAAAAATTTTACCACCGGCACTGTACACGGACCCTCAAGTACATGTAAAAAAATGTTTTACCATATTTTGGCCTTCACTCTAAAAAAACAAACGGTGCTATATAGCACCAAAACTGTTGATTTGAATCGTAACCATAGAAGAACCGTTTTTAGTGCCATATAGCACCGGTGAAGAACCGGTGAAGCACCTGTGTAGAACCATATAGGGGCCATATAGCACCACATTTGGTTCTACATAGCACTATATGGTTCTACACAGGTGCTTCACCGGTGCTATATGGCACTAAAAACGGTTCTTCTATGATTACGAGCAAAGAACCACTTTTGGTGCTATATAGCACCGTTTGTTTTTAGAGTGTATCCTGTTGTTCAAGTAGGGTGTGGGACCATAATAACTTTCCATTTTTGGGAGGTAATGTGTCTGCTGGTGGTAAAGAAACAACAAGAAGGTCAACACTAGGAGTCTCATTCTCATTGCAGGAGAATTCCTCAAAATCAGGGCCCGTCTCAACATTATCATCTGTCTCAGACATTCTCCTCTTTGTCAGTTTTACTGTAAAAAAAATGTAATTGCTTAGAGGCCATTTTCAATTGAGAATGAACATATAGAGAGAACCCACAGAGCACAAAGAGAAATGGTGTGGTAGGCTTCTGTGCAGGCTTTTATATGTTTGCTCTGCCCATGTAAACCACAAGAATTATGTTTTCCCCTCCACAAGTTCTCATGAGAATAAGGATCATGTGAACTATCAGTGGTTCTTGCAGTATGGTTGTTAGGTTAGATCTCTAAACAGAGGGAAGACTTTTTTATATATTTACATATTGAATGTATACAATTTGTGAATATTATAAAATGATAGCATTTTATAGTGATCTCAACATCACACTAAAACAACCAAAACAAATGTATGTAAAATTTTGATATTTCATGTGTTTTATACAGCTTAAAGAGCCTGGGGTCAAATTGACCCTAAAGAACACTGATGCTACAAAATGTGTAGTGGACATTGAAAAAATGTCATCATGTTCATTTTTGGTTTACACAACTTGTCCTCATTAAATTAGGGAAAATTCATGAAAACTGAAGCAAAAATAAATAAATTTGATGTCAATCATGTCAAATTGAACCCAAAGGTAACAAGAGGGTTAAGTGCTTTTGAAAGAGCAAAATCTCATTGGTTCAAATTCCTGCTCCACATACCTTAAATTAATAAGAAAATCAAACTTTCTTATGTGTATGTATCCTGATAACCTGCTGGATGTAAAAGTGAAGAATGGTCATGGCATATTTGCATTATTAGTGCTTGAGTGCTTTGCAGATTCCTTATCCACATCAGTGTTGTGTAAAAAAGGGAGTATAATCCTATATCAACCCCAGAAATCCTCCTCTGAGACCTCATCTCCCAGGAATCAAGCAGCACAACACACAGGGGCCTGGTTCACGGTTTACTCTGCCAAGTACCGTCCTGGCGGCTGGCCAGCCCCGGTCTGGTTGCAGGTGAGAACTGCGGTTCACAGGAAACAAAGATGGCATTTGTCTTCGAAGCCAACTTGACTTGTGACATCAGCGTGATGCATCATAAAAAATCCACCGGGAGATGTATTGGAGAGATAAAACAGAAAACACGATTGTGTATGCACCCATGCAATGCGACCGTGAACAAGCACAACTATAAATGTCACTCATACCATATGTTGCACGGTGAGGAGCTCGTGCATGGTTAAGAAACTGCCTGATATGGACACCCGAACCCGTTGTCCTTATTTAAACTCCAGCTTTGGATTAACGCGCAGCTCTCGAAACAATGATATAACAGTGCTGATGCCAAACAAATGTGGTGAAATAAAATTGAATTCAACTCATTTCAGTCCAAAGACATAACGGATGGGCTGAACGGATGCAGACGGTTCATTCTTTGCTTTTAAAACTGGCTCCTATCGCATACTAACACCGTCTTAAATTACAGACTGTACATGTGTTATTTTAAGAGATCTCTGCACTGTCTCAGCCAAACTGACTCTAAATAAACAGAACTTAGGCAGACAGTTTGGCTCACAAATCATGTTCCAGAAATATTCGTAGTGGCAATGAATGAGTTATGCGGTTATGTGCCGAGACTAATGATCCGGCCTGCTTTATTTCTGGAATACTGAGTGTGGAGGAGTTTGTGTGCATTGAGAAAAGAACAGTCTGACCATACAGATGAATTCTCTACTGTCTTATTGTGTTGGATGTTGTCACCTATGGTTGCAAGTAATGGGATAATGTTTCTAGTGAATGCACAGGTGAGATTAAGGATTCCTCAGGTTGAAACGGGAAACCCGTGCCAAGTGTGACATGCTGAAGTTAATTTTAGCCAATGCACCTCTTTCTGGTAATTGTGTTTCCGTTTCTGAGTTTTGCTCCTCGCACAAGATGACAAAAGTCCAAGTTTGAGAGATTCAGAGTTAAAAGTCACACTGAATCCAAAACGTGATGAAATAGTTTCTCCACACAGCAGGATTTCTTAAGGTGCTCACATATATCATGAGGGAAAAGTCATTGTTTTAGATCACTTACAACACACTTGCTGGCCTAATTCCCATTTGTGCATTTATTAAGTATGATCCAATATTTTGTACTGTGTTAATAGTTTTTAAGTGGAATTGGAAAGCAAAAAAAAAAAAAACTAATATGATCTTTTTGAAAATTTCGATGTACTTACAGTAGGGGTGCGCGGGGAAAAAATTAACGCTGGGTTAATTGTAACATGGACTGTTTACATTGTTGCACAAGGTTGAGAGTTTAGTATTTCATTTTTTTTTCACGCTGCCAAAAGACGATCTCCAGCAAATTAATGTAAATGTGTAATGTTTTTCCAGAGAGTTATTGATGAACAAGTGTTTTGGTGGCATGTAAGTACATTTTTTCATCATATGTTTTTTTTCCGGTTTTTACGTTGGGTGTGTAAGATACCAAATCCAATGCTATGTCATATTAATCAGTGTCTTGTTGACTAAAACATAGCATTGTTTTGAAATATGTCTGCAGCTCTTAGCTACTTTTTTGGTGGGCTTGAAAATATTTTGACCTAGCGGCGTTAATTGTAACGCTGTGTTACAACTAACCCCTCAACACTTACGATGACAAAATAAATGTGCCTGTATTATCAAAAATCGTGTGTCAAATGTATTGTTGTTCATATCTTTAATAATGATTGAATAAGTTTACGTCAAATCATAATGAAATTAATGGCTAAAATCAGATTTTGATGTTCATGATCTCAGAATTTGATTTTGAAACTGTTGTTAGAAAAGGGCTGGATGAATGAATACAGTGTGGATATCTATTATAGACAGATATATAAACAATATCCACTTCATGTATATAGACAAAATAGTATTGAAATATTTCCCTGCAAACTTAATTTTTTAGCAAGTGTTACAACTTACCCCCTGCCTGTCACAATTAACCCCACCTATGGGGTAAGTTGTAACGTTTGCAATTCTGTCACGTTTGGTGTAATTGTCCAAGAATGGTAAGTAATAGAAACGAACTTCAAATGTTCATTTGTAGCAGAGATGTGTGTTGCTTGTGTAAAAATATAATTAATCAAACTCAAATATTTTTTGAATGATTGAGCCAAAACCAAAAAGCATTAGGTTGTGTCCCGCTCTCCCCTACCGTGCAAATAATATAAGTAAATATTTAATAATTTTTTGTAAAACATCTAAGACTTTTGCACAATACTTTACATGCAAAAGGCTTCACAGTATATCTCTGGTTTACCTGGCATCATGTGAAGTATGCATCCAAGGTTCAGACACACACGGCCGGTGACTTCTTTTCTGAGGGGCACGTATTAAAAAAAGTTTGGGGTGTTGTGTGAACCTGATCTAACCTGCTGCACACACATCGAAAGGGTTTATAATAAAAACGTTTACAAAAAACTTGCAAGACACTCACTTTTAACACTAAACTCTGATTACACATGAGATTAAAGGCGGGGTGCATGATCTCTGAAAGCCAATATTGACTTGTGTAATCACCTAAACAAACACGCCCCAACCCCAATTGAATCTGGACCTTCTTTTGATAGACCCCCACACATACGCAACCCAGGTAGCGGAAAACAAATTTATTGTTAAATGTTTGACTTAAGTACTCAAGAAAACATACTTAGGAGGAAACGTAAAAAATTTAATGTTATTAGTTATTTTAAACCCATCCACCCTCCCCGCCAGTAAATTTCTAACATTTCCAGCCATGGGCATAAACCATCTCCTATAATATTTAAAATATCTTTAATATGTTTGGGACGATTACAGTTGCTTGCCATAAACCACCCACACACAGACCCACAAAACCGGATCCAGTGTCTTTCTTTTTAATAGAGTTGAGAGCAAGCATACCATGAGCTGCTCTTTTCCATTTCTATATGAATTAGCATTTTTATTAATCCAGAATCACTCACATGAATGGGAATTATCATTCACAGATTAGTGTCGTGTTCTCAGAGGCTTTTTTCTGGCAATCTATCTTTGTGGCACAGAACATATAAATTCTCACTAAAGAGGGAACACAAACACATGCAGGAGGGGAATGTGGTTAGAGAGTCAGGCGTTTAATCCGCCATCATTATCTGGCTGCCCTGCAAACAGCCATCTGCCAGAGCTTGTAGCTTGTACAGAACTTGCTGGGCTATACGGTTATGAAGGGTGGGGACACACCCAACCCTCTGCTTTGACCACATTGCCTAAATTAGCACCTCTCGTATGTTCAGTGGAAAACTGCCCGTTGTTCTAATTTATTACCCCATGCTCATATCTCATCGTTTTGCGGCCTGAGAGAGAGAGAGAGAGAGAGAGAGAGAGAGAGAGAGAGAGAGAGAGAGAGAGAGAGAGAGAGAGAGAGAGAGAGAGAGAGAGAGAGAGGTCAAATAGAGCTCCGCTTCAGTGGAAAAATAAAACACCCCCTTCGTACAGCTGTGAGGTGCCAGTAAAAACACACAAGTCAGGGTTGTGCAACAAATACAAAAACCATGAGTCATCTTTTGAGATCAAACGTGTGGTTAAGGGAGAATAAAATGGCAGGTTTCCGTGTCTGCTGGAATGCAGCCAGCGTAACAATAATCAATGTGTCTCATTACTGAGATGAAAATACAGCATCAGCATTCACGCTGAGAGTGGGTCTGATGTGTACACTGCAACAAAATCATTTTCTTAAGAGTATTTTGTCTTGTTTCTCAGTGAAAATTTATAAACGTCTCTAAGATAATAAAATTGTTTAAAATATAGATAATACCTTTTATCTTTACAGTTTTATTTACAGTTTTTCTCAGTCGCTTCTCGAATCATTTTTAAAATGTGTAAAATAATAATTGCATTTCTCAGAATAATTCGTACAAATGCACAAAAAGTCTTTTTCAAAATCCTTAGTTGATCTCTCAAAAGTAAATTTTGAAAGCAGTGAACATGTCAATGCCAAGTCCATTGTCCATAAATGTTTATAAGTGTCAGTATTTTCTGATGCAAACTCTGGACCAGTGGTGGCTTGTGACTGCTCATCCGAGGGGCGCACATTCAAAATATGTGTTCGGAGTGTTATGTGTGTTGCTCATGGTTTCAGAATATGTGTTTGTTGCATCATGTGAACCATGTGCATCACGTGTTTTGTCAAAACAAGTCCCTGCTGCACACATGAGATTATGCGAGTACCTGGCAAACGTGAGCCTCTTTTTTTGTCATAAACCCTTTAGACGTGTCTGCAGCAGGCAATTATTTTGACAAGACACGTGATGCACACAGGTTCACTCGACACGCCGAACACATATTTTGAAATATAAACCACACACGACGAGCTACATACATGTTGTGACGAACTTAGCATCATGCGCCCTATAAAAAAGAAGTCACCGGCCACCACTGCTATGAACGAATTCACATGTTCACCTTTCTTTCTGTAAACAAATTACACACATTGTGATTTTGAAAAAAAGAAAAATTATATTTTACAGTACAAATAAAGATTACAAAATTAGAAAGGTTCACTGTACACTGAAATGTTGCATTTTCTGAAACTCAAAATTTCAAGATTCACCTGACAGCAATTTATCAATTCAGTTCACATGTACAAAAGATAAAAAAACGATTGAAAACATGCTTACAGTAAGAGATTAGACACAAGGGTCAACAATATTTCATGTCATGATTTATGTGATGAACGAATTTCTAAATGTTTTGAGGTGTAAGACCATTCAACAGAATTCAAATTAAAAATGTAGTAAACAGCAGACAATTGTTCGTAATCATCTGCATGAGTGTATCAAAGCATTTGCAGTTTGTCCAAAACAATTAGAAATTGCTTATTTGTTGTGCAAGGCTGACTTGATTATGTGCAGTTTGAACAAAGTGTTTTGAAAAATTAATTTCTGATCTGAGAAATGCTCCACACAAAGCAACTGAGAAAAGCTGTAATATACTCTATGGTTTATAATGGCACAAACCAGGATAGCATAAATACACTGTAAAAATATTTTTTTGCTTGATTAACTCAGATTTAGAAGTCATTTTAATTAACTATTATTTATCTTAACTAGTTGTTATAATTTATATAATATAGTTGAAAGAAGTCAACTTCATTTTAGAAGTTGTAGCAACAAACCATCTCTTGTCAAGATGAATAATAGTACAATAATACATTGTATGGGTCAAAATTATCACCCAAAATTATTAAGGTATTAAGTAAGTGAAGATCATGTTCCATGAAGATATTTTGTAAAAAAAATAATCAATAGTAATATGTCTTGTTATTGACTTCATTTGGACAACTTCAAAGGCAATTTTCTCAGTATTTTGATTTTTTTCACCCACAGATTCCAGATTTTTTAATGGTGTATATCTCAGACAAATATTGTCATAACAAACCATATTAACTCACCTATACGTTTATAAGCAACATTGATCTGGATGGATGGATGGATAGATGATAGATAGTTATTTGTGTTCTTGGACAAATTCTCAAACCATTTTGCTTAAGATCATGTATTTTTATTCTTAAGGATGTTTTGATATTTTTACTGAAAATTTTTGTGTAATTGTGTAAGACCAAACCTTTTATCTGAATATATGAAGAACTCAGATACAAGAGCCGCTAAACTTCATGAGATAATGATATTAACCAAATGCTTTCAACACACATTATACTTTTATCATCTACCTTTGCTTAATCCATTCAGAAATACTTGTTTGTTGGCAAAATCTGCAAAACACCACAAAATTTACCCTGCTGAAGGGGGGCTTATTGAATGTATTAGGATATTGACTGAATTTTTGTCCCTTTTACCTCTTTTCTGTAAAGATTTCAGTAAGGAAGAAATTTGAAATTTTAGCATGTACTTAGAGGGTTTTGCAGTGAAAGAAGTCACATTTGTTAAATGCTGAAAAAATATCTAATGTGATGTTTGTTAAAATAAGGCATTTTATTTACTGACTAATAACATTTACATTGACATTAAAGTGAAGTTATGAGCTGAAACATAAGAGCTAAATACTTATTCACAAGAAAATATGTCAGACGCACTTAGAGGGTTTTGCATCTGAGCTCTTTATCCTAACAGGGCGTCCTGTTGTGCTTCTGGTTAAGTGTATAAAAGAGGCAAGTCTGCTATAGATTTACATGCAAAACAGCAAATGGAGAAAAACAGACACAGAGGAACAGACTAATCGAGATAATCCGCTCTACATCTGCTGAGGATACATAATAAGATGAAAGCGAAGATTTGCTTACAACTTCAGGGAGATACATCATTTCTGCTAAAGAGCACAAAGCTTTTATTTTTATTGTCAAATGAAGCTTACTTACACTTGTGATGTTAATCATCTTAACATTTATACACAAATTAAGTATGTGAATACATCAATAAAAAGAACTTGATTAAACACTTCATGGAATGGATCATGTGATCTTGTTAACTCAGTGATTTGCACCTCTTTGGTTACACATTCTATCACTGAATATTAAATCACTTACCAATGAATGAACTTTTGAGTTTTATAAACCTGCGTAAAACAGTTTGTACATAGCGTTTGATTTTATATACCAAATAGTAGTTAATACCTAGCACTTTTCTGAACCCATGCAATGATATATAATACCCGATACGTAATTTGATTTACCATGAAAAATATATAAATACTGTAGTCTCAAAAACGATTTAAAAAGTATTTCCAACAAACAAACCAAACAAACACAAAGCTAATTATATGTTTTGATGATTTATTTTTGTAAAACTGAAAACAAATCACTGTCTGTTTGATGTTTTTATTGCTTGTTTATAAGATGTTATAGATGCATGTCTCTGTCTGTGATCCGTCTATTGTTTGCATGATGAACAGCCTCTGATGGCTTGATTAATCACCGCAGATGGATGGGAAGCTTGCAGAGGCTGTTTCATCAAGCTGACACAGCAATATATCCTCACACCCATTAGTGACCTCACATAGACACCCAGAATGCACACACGAAACCCACAGGCCTGCTTACAAAGTTATTCTCTACCAAAATCAAAACGCCCATATTTCATTGTCTATTATGTTTCTGATAGGACTAAGCAGACTATGATCGCTCCAAAGGAGTCGTTACAATGCAACAGCGACATAAAGCAGCATATATGCAAAGGTAAAAGGGCATGATTGTGTCAAACTGCAGAAAGGGGGCATACATGCAGTTGCACAGGAATTAAAAAGTAATGTAATGGATTTTAATAAATATAATGAAATGGATTTGCTAACATGCCATGTTTTTAAAACATAGTGTTCAAGGCTGAAAATATTAATATTACTAATGGATTATCATTCCAGTTCACATAATCTGGGTTTGCATGATGACTTCACTGATAAACATGTTTTTATACGCAGGAACAACAGAGCGGCATTAGCCTCTGCGTCTTGTTTATGTCATGTTTGTTTGTCTGAAAAGGATTTATTTCTTGACTACGTCACTGTGCTGAAGAAAGGGCGCAATTATAACAACTCTATGAATGCTTTACAATGTCTTTCTTTAGATTAGATTTCATTCAATACATCCAATAAAGTGTAACGATTTTATGGAATGTATATTAAATCAAAATAAATAATTTATGCAAACTGTGCTTCCAGTTTTTATTTTTATTTTGTCATTTTTAATCAAAGCACAAAACAGCCAACACAATCTCATGGCAATTCAAACATATTTTACGAGGTGGCTAATTCACATTAATTTGCATTACCACATTTTTGGACACAATTTACTTTCGACTCTGTGACATTGGGGTTAGGGACCGGTTTGGCCGGCGGCGGCTCATGACTGCTCATCCGAGGGGGCGCTAATTGAAAATATGTGTTCGAAGTGTCGTGGGTTGCTTGCGTTTTCAAAATATGTGTTTGTTGCGTCATGTGAAGCATGTGCATCAGGTGTTTTGTCAAAATAAGTGCCTGCTGCATACGCGTCAAAACCGTTTATGATAAAAGAGACGCTCACATTCACAAAATACATGCAAGACACTCCCTTAACACTAAACTCTGATTACGCATGAGATTATGCGAGTATCTGGCAAACACAAGTGTCTCTTTTATCATAAACCCTTTAGACGCATCTGCAGCAGGCACTTATTTTGGCATGACACGTGATGCACACACGATATCTCGATACGCAGAACACATATTTTGATAAAACCACACACATGACGGGCTACATACATGTTGTGACGAACTTCGCATCGAGCGCCCTCGAAAAAAGAAGTCACCGGCCACCACTGGGTTTGGGGTTGGATTTTATTGTTTTTTTTTTATTTTTTTATAAAAAATGTATGTTTTTGTACGATTAACTTCGTACAAATGCAAATGAATTAGCATAAGATACATACAAATCCTCGTGAAATTAGGCTGAAAAAGCTCAAACTATAATAATATAAAACAAAAGAATATGTCTGCTTATGTCTGATATATATGTGTCTTAAAGTCGCAATGAAATTGAAATGAAAAACTATATATGTATTTTTAATATTGTGGTATTATTAACAAATGACTTATCTGTGAGCTTCATTATTTTTTAAAAATTCGTGTGTGCTCATAATCTTTAATCAAAAATGCAAATCTCCTCCCCTCCTCAAAACGATCTCTCTTCATTTCCGGTCAAAAGTATGGCAGGTGGGCGGGGTCCGGGAGAAGATCGCAGTGATTAGCAATTAGCAACACGACCCAACTTCAAACGATCCAATCAGATCTCGATGGACAAATTCAAATCCAGCCCTGCCTTATTTCATCTCAAAAGCCGTTTCATTCGGATATACGTCACCACGGAGAAAATAAGGCAATCGCTACTTCCGTTTCATGGCGACTTTAAGTCATCTAATGTTTGCCCGTAGAAATAGCTGTTTGTAGAAAGCGACTGCAATACGAGATATGTACATACACGTTTACTCTCATAAAGTTTTGTTTTGTGTGCAGTGTAAGCACTGCAGGAATGTAAGAAGAGTAACTGTATAGACATTTGACACTGGACTAGAAAGAGACACCGTCACCTTGATACTTAACAAATATTGCTCATTACAGGAGGGTTATGTGCTGAAGAAAGCCATTGACCTAATTCCTTTCTCTCTCTCTCTCTCTCTCTCTCTCTCTCTCTCTCTCTCTCTCTCTCTCTCTCTCTCTCTCTCTCTCTCTCTCTCTCTCTCTCTCTGCTAGACATTGGTCTATAAATTCTCATTACAGAGCTGGATGAGATGGTGGTGTGGGGAGGTGAGTGACAGGAAGCTGGTTCCTCATCACGAGTTAATGCGTAATTGCTAAAACAAGATTTAATAGAAAATAGTAGGATCTTTGACATTTTATAGTAGTCTTACTGTTTTATAGGTGTTGTTATATAGTTTACTTTTTAAAATAATAAAAAAAATGATCTAAGCTGTGTCTGTGTACACAGATGGGTTGGCTTCCACAAAAGGAAACACCACAAATTTCTCCACCAAATGAGCCGGAAAACATTGGCAAAACTGCTGGTGATGTGATGCTGCGGTGCTTAAAGTCATGTTGCCTGTCTGTGTGCAGGTCTTACTGGCATCTAAAGAGCAGAAACATTTAACCTTCTGCAATATTCCACATTATAAATGACAATTTGACATGAAATACTTTTGGAAATATGGCACGCCCTGAGGTTATACATGTTATACTTCATCTAAAACTATTTTAAACTATTAATTCAGAGTCTATTAATTCAGAAACTTCATGCAATATTTATACTTTTAACAGATGTATTTGTCACCACAGGACCATTTAAAGTGACTAGACTAGGGAAGGCAAAAGCTAATTAAAATTAGTAAAATATATAGTGACAAAATCTGTGTAACACACTTTATAATATACATAATATAATATTATATATGATAAAAGCTCATGGGGGTGTATTACTGTAACAACCCAAATGATACAGTAAAATATGTATTAAATATAAAGGTTGTACTAACTATACAGTGATCTTAGCAGTGATGCCGTATAAAACCATTTTATGTTCCCTAAAGAACAATGTATGGCCATAAGATTTAACTATCCCCTAAAAATGCTTACAGTAAAAACAGCAAAAGTGTTTAGAAAATATACTGATGTAAATTGGTGTGAATTAGCTAACATTCAGTTGCTCTGAGACTGGGAGTCTGGATCTAGCTATAGCAGTTAAAAGTAAACAATCCTCATATGAAGTGGCCAACAATTCCAGTGCTCTCATCAGGTTGGCTTGCCAGCTATTTGACATTCTCCACCTCATTGCAAGAGGATTAAAAGAACATTGCAGCTTTTCTAAATAGTGATATTTACAGTACGTTTTTACTGCATTTGTGAAATGCTTTTACAAGCTGTTTACCCGCTCGGTAAATAAATGATATGTATGAATGATGATCTTTATGTTTGTGTTTTGTTAAAGTGTTTAAAGTGTATTTATGAATGAGAGGTATTCTGTGGAGGGAATAAACAAAAACTGAATTGCACCCGCTGGATTTTCAATTAATTTTTTGCACTGTCTGTAATGTTTTATTGCCGAATCACTAAAAGATTTTTCACAACAATGTTTATAACCCTGGGTTATTTTATTTCTAAACATTGCTTTTAAACCCTGGGTTTACTTCCATAGTATTATTTTTTCCTACTATGAAAGTGAATGGGGTCCACGAATGGTTCAGTTACAAACATTTCTCAAAATATCTTCCTTTGTGTTCATCAGAACAAATACATTTATGCGGGTTTGTAACAACATGAGAGTGAGTAAATGATGACAGAATTTTCATTTTTGGGTGAACTATCCCTTTAAGGTTAACCCAGGATATGGGAATGCAGTCAAATTATAAATACCTATAGGGTTATCCCTTGAGTTAGAGCAGTGTGAAACGGAAAACAGATAGGATTTTAGAATAACCTGGGTTTAATTATTTCATGTGTAAAGATTAAAGAAATTATGCAAATACACTGAAAAAAATTATTCATTAAATGTACTCAATTTTTTAAGGTAAGTGGTTGCAATCAATTTATTTAAGCTACATTTAAACAAAGAAGATTAGTAAAATAAAATAAAATAAAAAACTTTTGTTTAAATGTTCCTTAAATAAATTAATTGCAACCACTTACCTTAAAAATCAAGTACATTTAATGATTTTTTTTTCAGTGTAAGATAATTGTGCAAGCACCTCTACAAAATCTGAACAGGCGCAAATCCTGAAGAAAACTGGGATTGTAGTGCCTTCCTCCATCGTTGCCAACCATGTACGGAAATTACACTGAAAAAAAATTATTCATTCAATGTACTCATTTTTTGTAAGGTAAGTGGTTGCAATCAATTAATTTAGCTACATTTAAACAAAAGTTTGATTTTTTTTATGTAGCTTAAAAAAATGAGTAAATTAAATGAAATATTATTTTCAGTGAGGTATTTAAAGTGTTAAAAGAACACTAACCATGCCACAAGGATTTAATAATTATCAGGATTTGATAAACAACTAATGCCACGATTGCCGTTGATCGTTTTTAAAAGAAGTTTATTTAATTAAGTTCGGGAGGAGCATGGTCAATCCAACCAATCAGCGTGAAGTTTTTTGGAACATCCCTTCTCGCCTCACTCACTGCTGGTACATCTATCCCAGTTAAAGAGGGGGGAGTATTCTGGGTTTGTGCTAATATGCTTTATCTCATTACCCTATTGATTACATGTTAATGCGAACTTGTGAAAAGACAATCAAACATTTCAAAAAATGTAAACACAAATAATGCAACAGTAATTATGCTGGGCAAAAGAGAGGTTTAATATCAACATAGAATGATTAATTGGCCTAATTTTATATATAAAAAAAATGTGTTTAAAAATATAACTAGCTATTTAAAAAGTATTTATTGTACATATTCAGAGCACATCGCTATTTCAACAATGCAAAAATGGTGGAACTGTTTGGCAAATATGCTACTGTGTGTTAGCATTTTTTAAGTGTGCTAAATGTTAGCACACATGCCTCTACAGTGTGTGGGGTCCTGGATGTAGGTAGTAGCTTGCATAAGGGAGAGAGATAGAGAGAGAGAGAGAGAGAGAGAGAGAGAGAGAGAGAGAGAGAGAGAGAGACCTGCTCCAGTGATTAATGGAGGTCTTCTGTGAAACGCAACCAGGCGCCGAACACAATCAGGGCCCCAGACTGACGCTCAAACAGACTTGTCCTTCACATGGGAAAGAAAGGGGGCCGCTCCTCCCTCCTGCTCACCACCCAGCCTGGCTACTTCCTCTCTTGCACCTCCCTTCATATTGTTCACCAGGAAGGGAGAGAGAGAAAAAGAAAGTGTCAGCACAACAGCCAGTGTGTGTGTTGAGGCTGGCAGTGAAGCGGGCAGTGTGAAGCCTGCTGCTTCTAGTCTTAGTCAGGGCTATGCCTCCTTTTTGTGCTTTTACACAGGGTTCTTAAACAGACTTTAACCTGGGTGCACTCTCAATGGGTTCTTTGTGGAAACGGATGTGTGGACACTGGCCCTCTGCAAACAGGACAACTTGGTTCCTTTCTCAGGCTCCGAGGGCAAAGCTAGGTTTAGCTGTTTAGTGCGAGGATTAGTGGTTTTCTTTATTCACTTATTACACTTAAAAATTTATGTCTTCTTCCCCCTGGATGTATTTAATCTCATTGTGGTGTCAGTGTCCCGTTGAAAACTGTTAACCATCAGTGATAGATTTGCCACGTAGGGGGGCGACGTTATTTTCAATCGGCCCCCCTGAATTAAACCACGTCCTTTACTATGCAATATAAATGAGAGTGAGACATGGAGACAGGGGTGGGCGAGCACTTCTTTCGCAGGCCATTCAATGGCCTCCCGAGTCAGCCTTTTGTTAACTTTAAACGACTGTGGATTCATTTAGTTAACCCAGTGCAGCCCAGGGGCACTTTTCATTATTGGGCCTCTTTCAGGGTCCCTAATTGGGAAACACTGTTGTTGCCACCGCACCTGCGGTTGGCTTGCACGTTGTTGTAGCCTTGGTAACAACAGAGTGCTGAGGTCCTGCCAGTCGCAGCCCTCTTTTACTCTCTCTCTCTTTCACACACATTCCCCAGAGTCCCAGTGTAAAAGGTAGACGATTAGAGAATGAGGCAATTTAAAATAGCATGTAGAAGTCACAGTCTCGTGCTGAGGTCAGGTGTGTATGGTGTGAAATAGTGTTCCTGTAGCTTGAGAGCATTGCGTTAACAGCGCAAAAGGTCAAAGGTTCAATTCCCAGGGAACACACATACTAATAAAACGTATAGCTTGTAATGCACCGTAAGGCACTTTGATTTAAAGTGTCTGCCAAAGGCATAATGCATAATATGTTTCAGATAGTAATATTTGGGGAGGCACTGTGGGTAGCACTGATCACTCACACCAAGAAAGTCCCCGGTGGGTCGGACTCGGGAGTTCTTTCTTGTGATTGCATGTTTTCCCTGTGTCAACGTGGGTTTACTCCGGGTAGTTCGGTTTCCTTCTAAAGACATGCAGGTTTGGGGAATTGAGATGGCTTATTGTCCTATACAAGCTTGTGTAGATCAACATGTGTCTAGTTTAACTTGTGTGTAGATTAACAAATAAATAATAAATAAAAGAGAGTAATATTTGCAATTAAATCTTAATGTACTGAGCTAAATGCCCAATGTGATCTCATGAGAATACATATGTATATACGTTTCATTGTGGTTGTACCATACGTACATTTACTTACGTTTAAAACACACTGAAACGTATAATATTGCAGTTTTGACAGGACTAATATGTAAATTATTTACGTATTTATAGCTTTACAAACATACTAATTTGTACGTAAGTTATTCCTATTTATAAATATTAAAATCGCGGGCATTGGTGTTTCTTACTCATAATAATGTCATGTTTGATGTCTGATTTATTTATTTAAGACAATTTACCTATTTACCTAATGAAATTATATGATATTCAAAGAATTTCACAATATTGAACATTTTAAAACCTTAAAATGAATAGCATTTTTGTATTTATTTAACTTTTTTATATTTAGTTTTTTTGCCATGACACACAAAAACCCGTTTTCTCCTATATATATATATATATATATTCTATATTACTACTTAGCAATAATTACAGCAAACTACAACAAAAATTCACAAAAGACGTTACTTTTATTAATTTGCGTTAATCCACATCTTTAAAATTCATATGATTGCGATTAACAGATCCAAATTCAGCCCTTTATCCAGCGATCTTGATCCGAGTTTTCATCAGCAAGATATGAAGATCTCAAGCTTTACAACACATTGCTTTACGATAGTGATATCAAAAAATCATTGGCTCTTTGCGTGCCACGTGACACATTTGCGTCATTTCCGTTGGTGCACGTTTGAAATAAAAAAAAAAAAATGCGTTGTGACACAGAGAAGCCGGATCAACCTTCTCTTGGATTAATAACTTAATACTCTTTTTTACTACTTCATATACTCCAGAGAGAGTACCTTGGCTGCAGCACATCTTCATTTTAAGTACTTTTGGTACCGATTTTAATATTTGCAATAAATAAGTTGTTGTGATTACACTTGTCTGTCTGTTATGCTTTTTGTAACAGTAACGTTAAATGATTTTAATAAACTGTTTTGCGAAGGACTGTGTCTTTGAATATCTTTTGAATGCTATATTGTTACTATTGTTACTAAAATGTTCCTAAACATATCTGTCCATTACATTGCATAATATTAAAAGAATACATTGCGTATTTAAACATTTTGTATTAAAAGGGTTTGGGTTTAGGGTAAGGTAGGTTTGGGATTAGGGTAAGGTTTGGGGTAAGGTGGTAACACATCGCTAAAATGGAAGAAAGATACGTAAATGTTTAACGTTTTTTAGCTGTAAAAACAAAATAATGCTACGTTTAAATGCTGTAGATACGTCTACATTTAGCATCTATTTAAACATACAAAAAACATGTTTTTTTTTTGTTTTTAAAAGTTACCTGTAAATACTACGTATTAACAGTGAGACCAGGCTGAAATGCCTCATACTTCGGGTTCTTAGCTAGTAAAAAGGTGCTGGACAATACTGCTTTTTAAAAATAAATATTGATAAAGTTTGTGACAACATGCCCCAAAGGCATAATGCATTTTCATTAACATTCATGCATTTCGCTTATTTTATAGCACATTAAAGATATTAGATTATGTATTTTACTTGGGGATCGAACCCATAACTTTTGTGCTGATAAAGCAGTGATTTAGCTGCTTTTTTATTACTTTTTACTTGATATTGCTTGTTACCTAAGTTATATCTGTCTATTAAGATACAGGGAAACTTTAGTGTGTGACAGATAGTCCAGATATCCTCTACTTGCAAGATGTTTACTGGTAAGATGTATCCGTTTCTCATAAGCGATGGTAAGTGTGAAAGATTTCTGCACATTCAGTCAAACGTTTGAATGGTTTGATCTTATCAGCCTTACCTCAGTGCTTCACTGTATCTATAAAGAAGATCTACAGTATTTACAGTGTAGTACGGCTGGTAAATAATCAACTTTAAGTTTATTTATGAAGAGACACTATAAAACAATTAAACCTCAGGTGGTGTTGCTAACCCAAATTTGACTCTTAGGTGAAACTCTTTACAGACATGCAACTCTCTGTTCTCCTAATCTCTTCATCACAAAGGCTTTGGCACTGTTAGCCTTAAGGCTCACATCACTGAGTATCTGCTGAAATATATGATGTAATGTATACATATTATGTGGTTCTAAGTTGGTATTTAATATTAATGTTTAATATTATTTTAAAGGTCATGGTGCGATGAGTAAAAAGGTCTAATTTCTATAAATCTAAGATATGATGGATTAAGGTTTAAGAACTTTGGATAGAAGATGCATTTCTTGTAGAGGTGGGGTTTTGCCTTGATATTTCTGGCTAGTTTGACCAGTTGCCAAGATACTCCTGGCTAGTTTGACCAGGTGCTCTTTAGTATCACTTGGCACAGGTCAAACTGGATTTTGACCAGGTGTTCTTTAGTATCAATTGGTACAGGTCAAACCAGATTTTGGTAGTTTTCTCAAGCTGTGTATAAAAGGTGGCCTGGCAAAACATTCGGGGAGCCATTCTGTACTCAGAAGCTCCCACACTCTGTGTTTATTCAAACCTTATGGAGACATCCTGTAACCAGGAGCTCCCACACTTTGTGTGTAGCCTATACAAACCTTATGGAGGCATCCTGTAACCAGGAGCTCCCACACTTTGTGTGTGTACTAAAACATCATGGAAGAAATCTTTAACAAGAATCTTCCTACACCATTTTAGGTGTATTATATTCATGATAGAAGTACTCTGTAGCCAGAGTGTCTATTACCAGGTATGACTTTGTAACTTTTGCAACTGTTGATCATTTTAATTGAAATTGAATCATATTCTGTATTATGTGATATTCTTTAAGCTGGAACCTGCCTGGTATAATAAATTGTTATTCATTTTAATTCTTCATAAATTGTATTGATTTATTTTAATTCTTTCAGAAATTATTATGACTAGTAGATTAGAAGGAGTCTGGTATTACCGCAAGATTATTCTGTCAGGATATGATCACACTGGTGTTTTGATGTTCGAATGGAGCATGGGGCACATTCATTAAAACTCTAAGATTTATGTCTATCACCTGCCTTAGCAAGTTGCATGAGCGCTAAACTAAATTAATTATTTTTATGATCGGAGCAAGCATGGAGCGGCCCGACATAAAAATATTAGTTTTCCCGGCAACCTCTGACTAAGATCAGACTGACAATCTTGTGTCCGTGAGATATACACAACGGCCGGCGTATACTCTGTGCGATACCGGGTCCCTAATGAACGAATAACTAAGACTATGGGAATTTATAAATAATCAAACATATAAATTATGATCAACAGATAATTGGAATAATGCACTAAATTCTTACTATATTAAATTGGAGTCAGATTATAATTTAACCACAGAGGTCAAAGAAACAAATTAAATAAATGGAATTATTCTTCTAGAAGCGCTAAAGGAAAACGAGAACACGAGACCCCTTCACCACGCATTGGATACCTTCGTTGGGCCAAATGGGTGGCGTCTTACAGCTTGGTGACCCCGACGTGATGACGTATACCACAGGTGACGTAATTCTGGTGACGTAGTACACCCGAAAAAGTGACGTGGTACTCCAGGAAGCTTTCCAGCGCGACATTTCAACCATAACAAAGGATTCCATTCATCGCAAAATAGGAGGTTTAAACGTCTACTTTCTGTCTGCAGCTGTGTTGGTAAGTTGATTTTATTTGCCTTTTAGAAATGTTGAGGGTGAGCATAAACGCACCCGTATGTTGTAGAATGGGCGGTAATGGTAAACTCAGTGAAAGTCCGGAGAGATCCGGTTATGCATGTTTTTATCGCGGTACGTTACGAAAAGTCGTAAATTTGAGTCTAAAAGTGGAAACATTGCCGTGGCGATTATCTATTTGCTCGTCGAAATGATCTCGCAATTATATTGGAAACCCATAAAGTATTAGCGAATATCCGTGAATAAAAAAATTCCAGTCGGATGAGATGAGAAAACTCCGTGCCCAAGTCGATGCGTCCATGTATGTAAACAAACCTGCGCAAAACAGGCGATAATAACTCTGTTAATGGAAATACACAGCATGACAACAGCAGTGTAGATGAGGATAAATTCCCTTTGTTAGCAAATCAAATTTCTTTTGTTTGGTAAAGCAACAAAAGATAAACTTAAAATGGAT
The DNA here is from genome assembly GCF_030506205.2 of Paramisgurnus dabryanus. Lineage (NCBI taxonomy): Eukaryota > Metazoa > Chordata > Actinopteri > Cypriniformes > Cobitidae > Paramisgurnus > Paramisgurnus dabryanus. Next base: position 19,744,397 of record NC_133358.1, on the reverse strand, counting down.
TAACATCTTCCAAATTTTATGCTGGTTCTCAAATAAGGGTAAACATTGAATTACAGTAATTACTAAATGTATAGTTGTTTATGTTGTTCACAGCAAATGTGCAACATTTAAAAGAACAATCTTCTGAACAAGAATTAACTTAAATAAAGGGATGTTATATACATTTAAACTGCAGTGTAAGTTAATGTGTTTGCATATGATAAGTGAATTTTGGGTTTACATGATTGATATGACAAGAGCAAATGTTCATATTAGTCTTTTTAAGATCATTAAGTGCAGCAAACATCAGTGTATTAACTATACTTGATGAGTTAAGGAGGTAAGTATAATTATGGTGAATGAAAGATAGATGAAGGTTTATAAATGATTGAAGGCAGCATTGTTGATGTTAGAGGTTCAGTGCATGCAGAGTGGAGCTAAATGTTGGATATTAAGCAAGTAAGGATTTACTAATGATTGTGAGTGAATCTCCTAAAGAACACTCAGGATTGGATAAGTGTAGAATGGGAAAAGTAAATCTTAAAACTCTAATTAATGCAGAATTCTCATTGTGAAATAAGGTAAATTGAGCTAAAGCTTTAACTGATGCACAGAAAAATAATGATGAAACTGTTCTTACAATTGTCAATAAATCACATGTGATCTTTTCTCACTGAGAAAGATTCATCACTAAGATCAAAGGGCTTAACCCCCCTCTCAGAAAGTATGTGCTGTTTCTCCTTGTTTCAAGGGAAATATGTTTAGCTTTGTTGTAACAAATAAAATACATAATTATTTTCTGTGAATCAATCAAAGTGATTTAAGGCTATGATTAACATCATGATATACAGTACAGTGTATTCAGCACTGTTAAAAGTTCTAGGCTTAGTCCTTTCTTTAAGAGATTATGAGAATTGTCAAATAAACAATTTAGTCCAGTTGTCTAGAGATTGTTGAAGCTAAGTCTTTGTTTCTCTATGAGATTGTGGAAATTGTTAATGAGCAATTTGTTGTCTAATTGTCTAAAGATTGTGAAAGTCATAAAAATAGAGCTTATAGCTGAGTCCTGAAATCACAGCAGAAATACAGAATTCCTGTTTAAATTGAATCAGTCAGAGCTTAAAAGTTTGTGTTTTACACCCTATTCCTTGATTACGTTTTATATTCACAACAGGTAGCTGTTGTTGTTAGTGGAAATGTTAATGCACAGGAACATGTTCTCAATTTTGCAAATTTACTATCATCCTTGAAGCCCTTGAGACCAGTAATAAAATTATTTTAATGAATATTATTTTTAATTTAATGTAATTTATATTATAATCATATTATAATATACATTATATTATAATGGCCAGACAGGCCTAATATGGTGAAAAAATTATGCATTAGATGCATTTCAAACTTACACGATTAAGACTCAGCAAAAGGCCCGGGGAATATTTAGATTCAGATTTATTTGGTCCACTATCTCGTGCCAAAACGGGGGTATGTGTATGCTTTTGCTTGCTTGTTGCTTTTGTTTTTTGGCTTTGTTTTTTGCTTTGCAGGAACACAGAGAATACTATGGCACAAGATAGCAAACCAAACAACTCTTTTATAAGTTTAAAACATCAACTTAAATTGAATCTGATCAGTCAATGTACTTTTATTGTTGGTTAAAAATGTGGGAAATGTTAAATCATCAGAAATTACAGTCCTACAGGTCACAGAGATGTGAAAAGTTTAAAAGTATGTACCTTAAACAGACATCACAGCAGTTAAACATGTGAGCTGATGGTACTGAGAGCAACTCAGAGTAAAGTCATTTAAATTTAAGATTAATTTAAAGTTAATCCAGAAATTTTCCCAGCAAAACTGGGACTTCTTATGCTCACAGTTTAAATGCAAGTGCAGTTTATGGTGCTATACACTCAGACTGTACTGAAACAACATAGTCAAATATAACAGAAAATTCCCAATTTAATCTGGCCTCTGAAATTAATTTGTAAAAAGTAATGATAAAAATCTTCTTAACAGGAAGAATTTACAAACTAATGCTGTGTGATAGTGACATCAGTAGACACTAAAGATAATGCCATGTCTTAATGCTAATTGTCCAATGTTTAGAAATGTATGTTTCTTTGTCTGTTATCTTAACATCTTCCTTTTCAGGTGGATCTCTATGACTCCTTAAGAGTCCAGATACTAGAGATGTATCTGAGCCTAAATACAGGCATAAACCTGAAATGCAGGAGATGGGTGTGATAATTCTTTAAGGGGTCATACACATCTCACAGAAATAAACTATATTCATTATATGACCTCCCGATGTAGCATCGGAACTAAAATTGTGCAACACAGATTGTTTTAGGTTAGAATCCACCCACTCTCAGGCATGAACTTATAATGCACATATTTTCACCATTGAAACAACATAACACTGTTACCTGGTATAAGTTTTAAAACTATCCAGGCTGAAAACACCACACATATGTATGAGTAATGACTAAGAATCCAAACTAGAGTTTGTCATACATGCAAAACCATTTAGCATCTCACACATAGGAAATCAAAGAACTACTCATGATGCTAATTTTATTTTAATATAACTATGTTTGCATTTTTCTTTTGAACTACGTGACATTTTACAGTGTACGTACTAGGACATATGCATGGTTATAGTCACAAATTAAGGTTTTTGTCTCTGATTGTATAAATAAAAGGTAGAAACTCTACCTGAAACTCTAAATAAGACCTATTTGAGAATAAGATAAATGAAGAATTAAGCCATTTGATGTGGTTGCAAACATGTCTAATGACATTCCAAACTTTAGAAAATGGTTAGATCTGAAGTGCACTTCTATTGATCAACCAAATGATTCTCAATCAGACTTCTAACCATTGAATGTGACTTTGACAACGTATATGTATAGAATTTGTGAACAATGGTTAAATAAGAAATTCAGAATCTGTTTGTTTAAGTTTTTCTAGGTAAGTTTTAATTTGCTTTACTGAAGTTTTAGATCTACATGGTTAACTTGCATTTCAGTGTTCTGAACTAGTAATATGGTTATTAAAATATAGTCATATATCATATAGATATATCATATTATATATATACCTTAGTATAAATATCTGTATTTTATATACATATAATTACATGTATTTGTATTTTATTTGAATAGTATTGTTATTATATGCTTTAATGATGTATACCACTGGTAAATATGCCAGTTAAAAACTTTTGCCACTCTTCCTTTGAAATACACAGATTATATCAAAATTCCACTCTATACAAGAGATGCAGAATAGAGAAGAAATTGGTATTTAAATGGGATCAATTTATTTGTCACTTTATGGGATAAAATACTTTGAAAAAAGAAATAAGACCTTTTACAATTCGCACCTACTATTATGAAACTTTTAATAATGTCATTTGTTGGTGTCATCTTTCACAACCATTTTCGTCCAATGAAAGTCAAGTTCTTCAGTGTTCAGCCATTGCATGATCATGTGTTTGATGTTCTTCAGATGTCCCACATACAGTGGTGCATTGTCAGTATGAGGAATTCCTTCACCTATGGAGGTCTGACTATTCTACAAAAAATACCTTCTGCCAATAGGTAACAGAGGACTGTTCAAAAGGTCAGATAAATATCCTGGGGAGGACCCCGTTAGACACACGTCTCTCCGTGGTGGGGAGACACTTTCAACGAACACAGCACACAGTCATTGACTGACACCATGGATTTGATGATTCTACAGACTGAGTATCATCTCAACCAGGCTCAGGTAGAAACAAACCTGGCCAAAGGAACAGCAAAGATTTTGTCAAGTTAATCTATTCGCTCTGCACATTATGTGTACATGACTGGATTTTTCGTAGGTGTGATTGGCAGTGGACTTGTGTTTATGTTCTCTTTGCTTCAAAGCTGGTATTTCAGATCCACAATTCACTCCTTACGGACATCTGCCAACACTGCTTTCACCCTAAGTCCCCTACAAGTGCCCGCCATACAGAGACTGTTGCAATAACAAAAAACACACGAGGATTTGAATATGACCAGCAATGGCCCTTATGGACTATTTTTCAATTGCCCCAAAAGGGCCAGGGGAGGAATTGTAGTACGGCTGGTAAATAATCAACTTTAAGTTTATTTATGAAGAGACACTATAAAACAATTAAACCTCAGGTGGTGTTGCTAACCCAAATTTGACTCTTAGGTGAAACTCTTTACAGACATGCAACTCTCTGTTCTCCTAATCTCTTCATCACAAAGGCTTTGGCACTGTTAGCCTTAAGGCTCACATCACTGAGTATCTGCTGAAATATATGATGTAATGTATACATATTATGTGGTTCTAAGTTGGTATTTAATATTAATGTTTAATATTATTTTAAAGGTCATGGTGCGATGAGTAAAAAGGTCTAATTTCTATAAATCTAAGATATGATGGATTAAGGTTTAAGAACTTTGGATAGAAGATGCATTTCTTGTAGAGGTGGGGTTTTGCCTTGATATTTCTGGCTAGTTTGACCAGTTGCCAAGATACTCCTGGCTAGTTTGACCAGGTGCTCTTTAGTATCACTTGGCACAGGTCAAACTGGATTTTGACCAGGTGTTCTTTAGTATCAATTGGTACAGGTCAAACCAGATTTTGGTAGTTTTCTCAAGCTGTGTATAAAAGGTGGCCTGGCAAAACATTCGGGGAGCCATTCTGTACTCAGAAGCTCCCACACTCTGTGTTTATTCAAACCTTATGGAGACATCCTGTAACCAGGAGCTCCCACACTTTGTGTGTAGCCTATACAAACCTTATGGAGGCATCCTGTAACCAGGAGCTCCCACACTTTGTGTGTGTACTAAAACATCATGGAAGAAATCTTTAACAAGAATCTTCCTACACCATTTTAGGTGTATTATATTCATGATAGAAGTACTCTGTAGCCAGAGTGTCTATTACCAGGTATGACTTTGTAACTTTTGCAACTGTTGATCATTTTAATTGAAATTGAATCATATTCTGTATTATGTGATATTCTTTAAGCTGGAACCTGCCTGGTATAATAAATTGGTATTCATTTTAATTCTTCATAAATTGTATTGATTTATTTTAATTCTTTCAGAAATTATTATGACTAGTAGATTAGAAGGAGTCTGGTATTACCGCAAGATTATTCTGTCAGGATATGATCACACTGGTGTTTTGATGTTCGAATGGAGCATGGGGCACATTCATTAAAACTCTAAGATTTATGTCTATCACCTGCCTTAGCAAGTTGCATGAGCGCTAAACTAAATTAATTATTTTTATGATCGGAGCAAGCATGGAGCGGCCCGACATAAAAATATTAGTTTTCCCGGCAACCTCTGACTAAGATCAGACTGACAATCTTGTGTCCGTGAGATATACACAACGGCCGGCGTATACTCTGTGCGATACCGGGTCCCTAATGAACGAATAACTAAGACTATGGGAATTTATAAATAATCAAACATATAAATTATGATCAACAGATAATTGGAATAATGCACTAAATTCTTACTATATTAAATTGGAGTCAGATTATAATTTAACCACAGAGGTCAAAGAAACAAATTAAATAAATGGAATTATTCTTCTAGAAGCGCTAAAGGAAAACGAGAACACGAGACCCCTTCACCACGCATTGGATACCTTCGTTGGGCCAAATGGGTGGCGTCTTACAACAGTATGAAAAACTATGTCCTGGGACAATTTCTTCAGTTTATAGCATCTATGATACCCGTAATCTCATAAATTGTATGATAAACACACACGGGAACACATTTTATAAGAGTTTATATAAAATGTAGGTTCCAGATACTATAAAGAATAAGATGTTTTGTGTTACAAAAATCCGGGCTCATTTTTCTTAAAAGTGTGATTCATATAGTTTCAGTTAGTCACCCAGAGCTAGAAATATGTCTATCAGTGAGAAAATGAAACTAATAATCCTGTTCAACAGCTACTGTGTTGGATAGAATGGAGGCCACACTGTAAAAATGCAACCAAGAAACCAAGTCAATTAAGTTTTGACTTGTAATAAGATGACAACTTAATAGTTTAACTTAATTTGTTAAGTTAAATTAACATAAAATATATATTGATTTGACATCATTTTTTACAGTTCAGATGATCCAGCTATAATAAGTAGTTCAAACATAGCTTGTTATTCCAGTGTCTATTTAAAGGGACAAACATGCTGTGCAAGTGTGTCAGTAATAAGGAAGTACCCTGGTTTAAGGGAAACTTTACAGCGTGTTTGGTTTCCTTTTCTCAGAGCTAGAGTGTGACGTCTCAAACGGGTTTCCGTCACTGTCTGTTTTCTCTCCGCCTATTTAGGTGGAAACTGATATTTAGCCTTGGGAAAGTTACTTGGAAAAAACCTCTTGCTTATACTGAGGAAGCACAAATGTCCAGTTTTTGAGAAAGAGGAAAAAGAAAGCTAAGTAATACTTAAATAAAAGAGGATTTAAAGTAGGAGCTACATCAATATAACAGCTTTCGTAGGGTGTATACAAATTGAAAAAACTAATCACAGATGACAGTTGTATATAAAACAGATTATAAACAATATTTCGTTTTTAGATGTAAAGCCACAAAATGCACACTTATTACTTATGCGACGTGAGCACTTCCTTATTACTGACACAAAACAATGCCCAGCATTCTCCACTTGTTATTTTAAGAGCATTCATACACAAGTGTGCAACGCATAGTTATCAGCCTTGCAAAAAAACACGTCTGTCTAACTGACAAAAGACTTCTGCAGCAGCTCTCGGAAGAGACTGGGAAAGCACGTGTGCAGCATGTAAACACTGCAATGAGGAAGTTCTGCAGTCCTGCTGACTTGACCTGACAAACAAACACTCGACGGTGTATTGACTTCTGAGGGCTTATCTGAGTTGCGCTTGCAGCAGAGATGTTGTTTACACCTGGTGGGTATTCTAGAAAGCAGGGTTAACTTACCATCAGATAAACCCAGAGCTCTGGGTTGATTAACCCAAAGCTTGCTTACTCAGGGTATGTTGGTTCCATTACACAGTTTAAGAATTAGTTCAATCAACCTGCTTAAAGTAACCTGCTAAGACTTAACGCACGCTCATGGTTATAACATAAAGACATTGTCAATGGATCGCCGATTTCATGAGTCACCATGGAAACAAATTTTTCTGACGTTGGATCAACGTTGTATTCCTGATGTGGGATCAATGTCTGATTTCGACATCAGGCCAACGTTGGATTTTGATGTCAATTCCCAATTTTGAGCAGATGTCAAGGTGAATTAAGACTATTTAAGACCTGCAGAAACCCTTTAGGTTGCAAGCTAATATTTCATAATAAATGTCCACAGATTTAAACTAAAAAAGCATTTATGTTGTCAGATTGCTGTATCCACTTGTGTTGGATTTTGACGTCAGATCGACATTGGGTCTTGACATCGGACCAACGTCTGATTTTGACAGTGGCCAAATCAGGTCAACCTTTGATTTTCACGTCATTTTGAAAGGCGGTGGTTAACATGGTTTTAATAAAATATGATTATTATTATAGATTACTAGTAGCAACTAAGACAAGTGATTATAATATACTTAATAACAAGAATTAAAATGTGACAAACTGCTAAATATTCTTTATGATTTACCTGCAGGCTTTCTGGAGCATACCAGCAAGACCAGCATATGTTTTGTTTTGGTGTTGGTTTTCTGGTGACCACCACACTGTAAAAACTTTGCTGCCATAAAAATTGTTTGTTAAATCAACTCAGATTTACAAGTCATGTCAACAGACATGAGTTGTCACAACTTATAAAATTAAATTGACTTTTCTCAACTATATTTTATAAGTTATAACAACTCAAATGTAGTTATAACAACTCATCTCTACACTGTAAGCCCATACAGGTTGATTGAACCTAAAAAATTTATGGAAACTCGTTGCCCTAAAAAAGTTGATTTTGCCTGGTTGAAATAACAATTAATTTTAAGTTTAATGTACTTAATGTTTTAATTTCTTCCAATGCACTCTTAACCCAGATTAGATGACATTACTAGAAATGTGTGAGGAAACCTGTTGCATATAACTTTAGTTTTTATCACTTTATATTACTTTTGATGTTATAAATGGTATTATAACAAAAATTAATGACTGACTTTAAGTCAATCATTGAATAAACGTGATTCTCCACAGAAACACACAAAAAATGTGTTTTGACATACATTGTAAGTACAGTGGAGAGAAATACAATAAAATGTTTTGAACAGGGTTCATGTACGGAAACACTGATCACCTGAACGGTGACTTCACAAAATTATCATTTACAACAAAACAACATCAATAATATAAGAGCTTGAACCTATATGACATTTTATTAACAAATATTTGAATAGAGAAAGGTCTTATCAGTTTTTAATTTGTGAAAAAGCAAAAATAATCTAAATAGTCAGGCGCAAAGGATTATGGGTATTCCTCATAACGTGAACTAATAATTTTAAGTTCATTTTACTTGAATGTTTTAGTTTAATAGATTTTGTAAGGTTAACAGTTAAATCAACTAAAATTTTTAAGCTTTGGCTTCAAAACAGAAAATATTAATGATTTTGCTTTGATTGTTTGAGTAAAGACAATTTCTGGGTTAACAGTGTAGTCAAGATAAATAATAGTAAGTTGAAATGACTTCTAAATCCGAGTTGATTCAACAAAAAGTTTTTTTTACAGTGCAGCTAAACCAGCACCAAACCAGCACCAGCTCTCCCACCAGCTAAACCAGCACCGAACCAGCACCAGCATCCCATGCTGGTCATACCAGCAAGACCAGCATATGTTGTGTTTTGGTGTTGGTTTTCTGGTACGAAGTCTGCCAACTATCAAAAATTTGTTGATATTTATTGGGTATTTTAATTTGATAAGACAAGCATTGAAATTCTAAGAATGTGAATATTTTGTTTTTACTGATAGCACACATACATCTCAGAAATGTCTATTTGATGTCTGCATTTACATCTGCAAGATGTTGTTTTTTGATTGTTTGCTCATCTGCAATACGTCTCTGAGACGTTTCCTAAAAGATGTCATATAGACATATTGAAGAAGTCTTTGACTAGGAATGTATGTAAACCAGCTCTTTAGTAGACATCTTACAGACGTACATGTTTGCTTGCTAAGTAGTTAGCAATTATAGAAGACAGGGAGAAAATCATTACCGACCGAATACAAAAACAAACCACCAAATGACTAATTCACCTGATCAACAACTGAGGTAATGTAATGAATCTACCTGTGAATGCAACAAACTTAGGAAACTGTCGTCTCTAAAGACCAGACACAGATTGTGAGAGATGCACTGGAGCGGCCGGGAAAAGACGAAGTGGATTATCGGAATCAGTGGATCTTTAGCAGAGTAGTAACAGAACACTTTAAGGGTGGGTTGGGAAGGCAGAAAGGCAGTGGCCCCCTGTGCACGGCCCTGAGATCAGACTCCGTTGTGCAACTACAAAGATCTTTAACACGGGTTGGGTTGGGGGGGTCGGCCAGTCGCTGTCTGGCTCTACGGCCATTTTAATCCACTTGTCACTCATCATTAACCTTTGCAGCTCTAACTTCATGACCCTCCGTTCACTTTCTTCCGTGTTCCTGTGCGGAGGCGGGCGACTTTCATGTGGAAGATAGGAATATGCTTAAGAAATTAACTTGCTATTTGATCTTTAATCATTGAAATAGTTTTGATCTACTGTGTTTTTGTATGGCCAAACGTGTTACGCCTCAAATCTCAATATAATTTGGTAATGTGTTAAACAGAAATTCCTTTTTATAATATAATCTGACATCTTTTAGACTCTAATCAATAAATCAATATTGATATACTTAATCTATATCATCAACTGTAAAGCAATATTGAATAAATCCCTCAGGGACAGACCAACAAATGCATTAGCCTGACAGCCCTGCAATGTTTGCTGCATAAACAAAACCAGTTGTGTCTTTTCTCTTGCTTTCTTCTCTCTCAGCTGCCAAAGACATGCACAGAAACTCTGAGAGGAAAAACGCACATACACATGAGGGCAGGGTCAGCATAATGAGTGTTTGATGGGACTGAAAGGGACTATTGGAGACAATGAGTGTCTAGTCTTGTTGCAGATGTGACCGTGAAAATACCAGCACAGAAACTGTAAACACCTAATACAATATATTTAGAAGTTTACATCATCCCTGAACATGTAATCAAATACATTTTGTATGTTATATATAGCTTAGTTTAGAGGGGGAGTAATGGAGTGCATAGGTCAAATTGTAACAATGTACAACTTAAGACACTCAAAGTGCATTTAGGAACGAAACAGTTTCACATCATCAAATGTCAGAATCGAATAAAAATCTTTCGACTTTTCTCATACTGTAAGTGGTGTGAAGAAAGTTCCCATGTGAAAAAACAAAACAAACAGGTCTTTGTCTTTTAACCAATGACAAAGTTCTGGAGGGAAAATAGGCTTCACGTTTTTTTAGCTCTTCTTGAGAGCGAGTGAAACAGAAGTAAACTCCTTTAATGGGCATCTGATGATGTCATATATATATGGCTGGATCCGTCTGTCTGTTGTTCTGTGTGGTAATTGGTCGGGAGTCAGTCAGGGGGAAGGGTGTCTCTGCGCTGCCTGCAGATTAACCCCTGTATTGAACTCAGCTCTAGTTTCTCAAAGTATGCTGTCTTTTAACCCCGCCGTATGAGTTTAATTATAAAAACGACATGGTTTTTATGTGGGGACCTGTATCGTTGTATACATTTTGTGTTGTGTTCTTTAGGTGAGGCTACGTGTTTACAGACATGTGCTACCGCTGTGCAAACCCGTTTAATTACAGATCAGAGGTGAAACGTTTGCGACTGGAATTTTCAGTTTAGAAAATTCTGCAAAAAAGAGGCTATAAACTCTTAGGAGTAATATTCTGCTGACAGCATTTTTCATCCTTAAAAGTTATAGGTAGTTTATTGTACTTTATAATAAGTTGCAGTGAGAATACAATAATTAGCCTCATACAGAAGATCTGCAGGATCAGCACTTGTTTCAGCTACAGGTGACCAGCTGCCCAGCTTTGTTTCCCCCCCTTAGGGACAGCTGGGTCCATCAATCTGCTTCCAAAAACCTGCACTTCACCGTGACTCCGGTGACCACCGCTTTATTTCTCAACATTTACTGAGCAAGTCTTTGTTGTGGTTAGGACTTATCACTTATTCTGAGCCTTAAAAACAACTTTTGTTCAAACTTCAATGTAAACTTTTTTTAATGTATCCAGCTGCCTGGCTTAGTAATGTGTAATATGTTAGTTAATGTGAGGTGCAGCTATGAACATGTGCATGTTTTTTTTCTTCTTGCAGATGGTAAGCATTGAGGGCCATTATTGTTCTCGTAGTAGGACGTCCACCGCAGTAAAGTCTCTGGCACACTTTTAAAGACATAGCGGGTAATATATGCAGGACAGAGCAGTGGCCCTGGCTAAAGAATTCCCATCCCCCATTGAAACTTCTTTTCTTGGAAGAGAAGACAAACATTTGTGAGTAAGTGTTCCCTCTGCTTTATTAGAAGAGGCAATTCCCTCCCCCAGCCAGGAATTTGAGTAGGTCTTTTAGTGTGGCTTTATCAATATTATTGTTGTTTACAATATACAGTACTGTGCAAAAGTCTTAGGCCACCATGCCATGATTAGATTTGTTGTTTTTCATAGTGATCATATATTATTATTTTTCAGGTTCTTTATTAGAATACATTCAGAAAATACAGGAAACTTGTATTTAGTATTAAAAACAGTATAAAAGTATAAGCTGAAGTGTCAAGTATTTAGGATAAACTTCCCTTCCACTTGAGCACTGGCAGGCAACTGCAGGATCTCCTTAACCTACAGTACGGTGCAAAAGTCTTACTGTGGGTTCACACCACATGCGAGTTCAACGATTTGTGCGAGTAGATTACATACAAAGTCAATGCAAAGACGTGATCAGATGCGTCCTCACGTGGGGCATTGCCAATGATGTGATATGGATTTTCGCGATTGCCCCGAAAACACGCGCTATAGGCCTCAAATGCTTTTTCTCCCAAGTTTAAAATATTCAACTCGAGCAAAAAATGTGCATCACACAAAGTTAAATCCCGCGAGTAATCTAGAGCGAGTAACGTGATGCCCCGCGTTTGGTGTGTACGTAGCATTACTGTGCGGTCACACCAGATGAGAGTTCAACGATTTGCGCGAGTAGATTACATACAAAGTCAATGCAAAGATGCGATCAGACGCGTCCTCGTGTGGGGTGATGTGAATGATGCAATATGGACGGCGCGATTGCCGCGAAAACACACGCTATTTGTCTCAAACGCTTTTTCGCCCAAGTTTAAAATATTCAACTCGAGCGAAAAATTAGCATGTCACGAAGTTAAATCCTGTGAGTAATCTAGAGCGAGTAATGCGATGCCCCGCGTTTGGTATGTACGTAGCATTACTGTGGGGTCACACCAGATGCGAGTTCAACGATTTGCGCGAGTAGATTACATACAAAGTCAATGCAAAGATGCGATCAGATGCGTCCTCACATGGGACGATGCGAATGATACGATATGGACGGCGCTAATGCCGCGAAAACACGCGCTATTCGCCTCAAACGCTTTTTCGCCCAAGTTTAAAATATTCAACTCAAGCAAAAAATTCGCATGACACGAAGTTAAATCCCGTGAGTAATCTAGAGCGAGTAACGCGATGCCCCGCGTTTGGTGTGTACATAGCATTACTGTGGGGTCACACCAGATGCGAGTTTAACGATTTGCGCGAGTAGATTACATACAAAGTCAATGCAAAGACGCGATCAGATGCATCCTCACATGGGACGATGCAAATGATGCGATATGGACGGGGCAATTGCCGCGAAAACACGCGCTATTAGTCTCAAACGCTTTTTCGCCGAAGTTTAAAATATTCAACCTGAGTGAAAAATTAGCATGACACAAAGTTAAATCCCGCGAGTAATCTAGAGCAAGTAATCCGATGCCCCGCGTTTGGTGTGTACGTAGCATTACTGTGGGGTCACACCAGATATGAGTTCAACGATTTGCGCGAGTAGATTACATACAAAGTCAATGCAAAGACGCGATCAGACGCTTCATTGCATGGGCCGATGTGAATGATGCGATATGGACGCTGCGATTGCCGCGAAAACACGTACTATTCGCCTCAAACACTTTTTCGTCCAAGTTTAAAATATTCAACTTGAGCGAAAAATTTGCATGTCACGAAGTTAAATCCTGTGAGTAATCTAGAGCGAGTAACGCGATGCCCCGCGTTTGGTGTGTACATAGCATTACTGTGGGGTCACACCAGATGCGAGTTCAATGATTTGCGCGAGTAGATTACATACAAAGTCAATGCAAAGACGCGATCAGATGCGTCCTCACGTGGGACGATGCAAATGATGCGATATGGACGGCGCGATTGCCGCGAAAACACGCGCTATTCGCCTCAAGCGCTTTTTCGCCCAAGTTTAAAATATTCAACTTGAGCGAAAAATTAGCATGTCACGAAGTTAAATCCTGTGAGTAATCTAGAGCGAGTAATGCGATGCCCCGCGTTTGGTATGTATGTAGCATTACTGTGGGGTCACACCAGATGCGAGTTCAACGATTTGCGCGAGTAGATTACATACAAAGTCAATGCAAAGATGCGATCAGATGCGTCCTCACATGGGACGATGCGAATGATACGATATGGACGGCGCTAATGCCGCGAAAACACGCGCTATTCGCCTCAAACGCTTTTTCGCCCAAGTTTAAAATATTCAACTCAAGCAAAAAATTCGCATGACACGAAGTTAAATCCCGTGAGTAATCTAGAGCGAGTAACGCGATGCCCCGCGTTTGGTGTGTACATAGCATTACTGTGGGGTCACACCAGATGCGAGTTTAACGATTTGCGCGAGTAGATTACATACAAAGTCAATGCAAAGACGCGATCAGATGCGTCCTCACATGGGACGATGCAAATGATGCGATATGGACGGGGCAATTGCCGCGAAAACACGCGCTATTAGTCTCAAACGCTTTTTCGCCGAAGTTTAAAATATTCAACCTGAGCGAAAAATTAGCATGACACAAAGTTAAATCCCGCGAGTAATCTAGAGCAAGTAATCCGATGCCCCGCGTTTGGTGTGTACGTAGCATTACTGTGGGGTCACACCAGATATGAGTTCAACGATTTGCGCGAGTAGATTACATACAAAGTCAATGCAAAGATGCGATCAGACGCGTCCTCGTGTGGGGTGATGTGAATGATGCGATATGGACGGCGCGATTGCCGCGAAAACACACGCTATTTGCCTCAAACGCTTTTTCGCCCAAGTTTAAAATATTCAACTCGAGCGAAAAATTAGCATGTCACGAAGTTAAATCCTGTGAGTAATCTAGAGCGAGTAATGCGATGCCCCACGTTTGCTATGTACGTAGCATTACTGTGGGGTCACACCAGATGCGAGTTCAACGATTTGCGCGAGTAGATTACATACAAAGTCAATGCAAAGATGCGATCAGATGCGTCCTCACATGGGACGATGCAAATGATACGATATGAACGGCGCTAATGCCGCGAAAACACGCGCTATTCGCATCAAACGCTTTTTCGCCCAAGTTTAAAATATTCAACTCAAGCAAAAAATTCGCATGACACGAAGTTAAATCCCGTGAGTAATCTAGAGCGAGTAACGCGATGCCCCGTGTTTGGTGTGTACATAGCATTACTGTGGGGTCACACCAGATGCGAGTTTAACGATTTGCACGAGTAGATTACATACAAAGTCAATGCAAAGACGCGATCAGACGCTTCATTGCATGGGCCGATGCGAATGATGCGATATGGACGCCGCGATTGCCGCGAAAACACGTACTATTTGCCTCAAACACTTTTTCGCCCAAGTTTAAAATATTCAACTCGTGTGAAAAATTAGCATGTCACGAAGTTAAATCCTGTGAGTAATCTAGAGCGAGTAACGCGATGCCCCGTGTTTGGTGTGTACGTAGCATTACTGTGGGGTCACACCAGATGCGATTTGCGCGAGTAGATTACATACAAAGTCAATGCAAAGACGCGATCAGACACGTCATTGCAGCGAAAACATGCGCTATTCGCCTAAAAGTCGAGCGAAAAATTAGCATAAAACGAAGTTAAATCCCGCAAGTAACGCGATGCCCCACTTTTGGTGTGTACGTAGCATTAGGCCACCACCACCAGACTTGTTGTTATAGAAGATTTAATGTCCATGCATATTTTTTCAATCTATTTAAGATACAAACAAAAAATACAGGAAAAATTTACACATAATAAAAAAAACAATTTTAGAATCTAAATGTCTTCTTCAGGCATCAGTCGGTATTTAGTGTGACCTCTCTTGGTACGAAACACATCTTGAGTTTTTTTGAGGAGACTGAAGTCCTGAAGTCATTTGATTAGAATGAGAAATTTAATGAGGATTTAATTTCATAAGGAGATCCTGCCGTTGCCTGGAAGGGGAGTTTACCCAAAATACTTGACACTTCAGCTTATACTTTTATACTGTTATACTTTACATACAAGTTTTCTGTATTTTCTGGTTGTATTCTAATAAAGAACCCGAGAAATAATTATATATGATCACTATAACATTGCAAAAACACAACAAATCTAATTATTGCATGGTGGCCTAAGACTTTTGCACAGGACTGTATATGAAATTAAAGCTCAAGATGTGTTTTGTGTCAAGGGAGGTCACACTAAATACTTACCTGAAGAAGACATATAGTTTTGAAAATAGTTTTTATTTTGTGTACATATTTCCCATATTATCTGTTTGTATCTTAATAAAATAGATTGAAAAATAAATATGGATGGACATTAAAACTTCTAAAACTACAAATCTGGTTGTGTTGGCCTAAAAGTTGTGCACAGTACTGTACCTATACAATATATTACAATAATTCTGTTTCTCTTCTCAACAGATTGTTCAAAGTCATTCATTTGGCCAAGACCACAATAACATTAACTCAACCACTATGTTCTTCACAAAGACACCAGCTATCCTAAACAGATATTAGTGGTTTTGCTGGCAAGAGGTGAGTGAGGAAGTGCTCCTTTACTGTGGAGAAAACTACACGGTGAAGTATTGTGACTTCCAGACAGCGACAAAAAGCATGACATCAAAGTTCTCAGATACTTCATAACATGCTTTTTGTCTCAATAGATATACTTAATCTCTCACAAACATTGATGAATCACACTGACAATTACATTAAAACTGTAAACATCCCTGGGCAGTATCAACATAATAGCTGACGTAATTCCAGCATTTTGATTGGTGCACGGCTTTACCTATTATACGGCTCTGACTTGTTGCTAACAGTTTGGTTTGTGAATTACAACAACAGCAGAACTGTATAGTTCTCAGCATGACACTATACTTAGCAGACTGTAATTAGTTTGTGGATAAAGAAAGATAATTCCCTTTTTGAGTCCTCAAGAACCTAAGACTCTTAAAATGAGGAACATCTATGATCCTGTATTCAACTACTGTAAAACACTATGTACACAAACAAAACCAATCTTTTGGAGGCGCCGCCCAAACACCTTAGCTGTATTTTACACCTATGTTTACTTTAGCAGCACACCCTTTGTTGAAAAAATGACATTTTGATCTTTTAATACTGTAATAGTGGAATTATGTGTCATGCTGCTGGCTGTTAATGATGATACTGATGACGCCAGGGATGGTTTAGGTATGAGGAAACTTGATGTATATGCTATCTTATCTGTTTATAAATCATGCCTGAATTTGTAAATCAGTCACAGTAAGTGTGAAACCAAAGCTTAACTTTCATTTTAGCCCCAAGTCTAACTGTCTTATTAAATCTAAAAATTGCTATAATTTTTTTATTTATGTTTGATGGTTAAAGTCGATTCAAAATAGTTGCATCAGCTTAACCAGTAAATTATGCAACCGTTTTACAAGATTTACTACTAAATGATGCAGTAGATGTACAAGGTTTTTGACGCTTTAGTTCAGTGAATTTAGCATTTAAATGTTTTTGGCAAATTTGTTAACATTTGTATTATCAAAAAAAGTTGTGCTACAAATATCATTGTTAAATTTTATTGTTAAGCTATAGAGAATGGTTAATTTGTGGTTGTTATGTTTTTATTATGAAACTATGGTCACTGTAGTGAAACCATGATAAAGTGTTTATTTATGACAAGTAAAAGATTTAAGTTAAAATGGATATAAAAATAATTGTACTTTTTCTTTCTTTTTTTTCTTTGTTGTAAATGTATTGTATTAGGCACCACGGTCATAAAAAAAACAATGAAACGCAATAGCAGAAAGATTACTAAAACTGTTTTAAAAAATATACCATAATATTTACTGTGGTGACAATGATAACGGTTGTATATGTGGTATTTGGGCGGAAACTCTGGTTACCAGCGCGCTTTTTTCAATGTATTGAAAGACTCACGATTCCCATAACCTGCGTTTATTGTGTTCCGGCGCTTTCTCGATTATGTTACTATAGTGATTTTCTGTCAGGATACACGCGCGCCAGGAGGAGTGTCGCTCCGCGCGGAAGGCAGGAAGCGGCGCGTGGGCAGTCTCTCCCTCCGTGTCACCGCCTGCGTCACGCGCTAGGAGGGAGTTTTCCACTGACGAAAAGACTGCGCTGCTCCGCCGTCTGCTTCAGACAAGAGGAACAGCTTCAGCTGCTGTACAGCGAGCGCACAATAGACACACAAACAGCACACAGGGATCTCTGTACGGATACGATCGCGAACGTATCACTTGGATTATTACTGGTTTGGACTCATCGATACCGCGATATCACTAATGCTGATCGGAGCCGCTATTGGTGAGTAGCGGAGGTCGTTATTGTTTAACGCCGCACTTGTAATTTGTCTAATAGCCAAACCTGGGTGCTGGAGTCCAGCCAAATAGTTTGAATGTTCATTTCTGGTGTCAGTGTAAACAGATAAAATATGTCGATTTAAAGTAGTTAAGTTAAATGACATTGTTGTTATTGGCGTGAAATGAAAAACTAAAGTTTACGTTATGTGGCATTGTCTGGCTGTTGTGTTTAACGGTAGTGAATGTAACGTTATAGACATGCATTTTGTGATTTTAATTTCAGTAACAAGCTCTGTTTTTGATTTGAATTATATTTGGGTGAGTTAATTCTTGAAACCAGAATCATTAGTGAAGGCTATTATAAGTAACAATTAAAGGCGCGTGCGTTCTGATTCATTATAACGTTAACGCATCACAATCATAGATTATTTATATGTCAGTGGTGACAGAGTTTGTGTCGCTATAGACTTAATTAAAAGATCGTTCCCAATCCCAAAACAGCTGTTGATGGTTTTGCGTTGGACCCATTCGCGGAATTCCAGCATAGTGGACCTTATGTGTAGGCTATCCAATAAACCGTAATTGCTGGTTTGGATGCGCGCGTATATGTTGAGCTCGTTCACGTTTACAGTGCTGGTGGTGTGTCTTCTGAAGCGAGAGCGACTCCTTAAGGTTCCACGCCGTATCAGTTCATAGAGTTGACTGCAGACCTGTGCTTAGCCACATTTGCACTTTCAGTCCTGTGTGATGTCACGACTTGAATGCATGTGAGGTTGCGCGCACGTCCCTATCTATCATTTGATTGACATCAGTCAATCACGAGGAGAGATGATGATCAATCGCTAACACGCTGCGCGAGGCGTGATTGAAATAATTGGAGTGATAATGTAAACTAATGTTCGCATTTCACATTGGTTTGTCAGTTTGTCATTGTTTCATTGGACGCTGCTTAATAGGTCCCTTTTCTTTTTTTTGGAAATATGACGACAGTGTTTGAGACACTATTGAAGGGAATACTTCATAACAGTAAGCTGTGGTTAGAAACAAATGAAATGTTTAATGGGAAAGTTATTGCGTTTACTAATGAGCTTGTTTGTAAACTTTAGCTCAAATGGCCGAGTATGTTGTGAAGAAACGGCGTTTGTTATGATTCGTGCTGATGCCTCGCGCGCGACCTCACGAGGACTGTTTGCGAGAAAGATATCAGTTCAAACCAACACATCTGAATAAATAATGCGTTTTAAATGGCTTTTTATCTTGAATCAGTATCTAATTAGTTTGTAATTGCCATTTCATGTTGGTAGCACCACATACATTTACATAATTATGCTGCCTATGTAAATAGTAAATTGTTTGAATTGTAGTAATAAAGTTAAAGCGACCCATACAAAACAGACACGTGATATATATTTATACCCTTGATCGGGAATGTGTAAACCTGCACGTGTGTTGTGGGCAGTGCTGTCAGCTGCTTAAGCATTAACTAGTGAGTCAGTTAACTGATGTGAGTGTTTGATGTTGATGTCTAGAGAGTTTTCTTTGTTCCCTCTTCTTGTAATCTTTAAGATGATGCTTTGTATGTCTCATCTAAACCCGTCATACCTCTAATTGTGAGATCTGTATCATTGGTTGACCCATCAGGTTATCTTTTGTGTTAACCACCCAATAGACCAAGTAGGGATGCACCGATACCGATACGGGTATCGGCCTCGATACCACATTTTCTAAAGTACTCGTACTCGTTAAAAGTCCCCCGATACCTGGAATCGATACCATGGTCTGAGAAATGTCTATGTTTGAGCGGCGTGTAAGGGGTTAATGCCTCTTGTGTTGTCCAAAGAGGCAGAGTTTACAACAAACTGGAAAACTAGTCCTTTGTTTTTTTGTTAAATTATATGACTAAAGCTGTTACCTGTAAATTTAAATCATGTTTTTTATTAAGTACTCGGTATCGGTATCGGCAAGTACTGAAATGCAAGTACTCGTACTCGTATTCCAAAAAAGTGGTATCGGTGCATCCCTAAGACCAAGTGTCCTTATTCGAGGTATTTCAGTATAGTGCAGTCTGATTGGGGGAGGTGGTGGTCTTGATGTCTTTAAAACAGAGGGACCCCATCTGTTTTGTCACTCTAGCATTCTTCTAGCTTGTGAGGTACCAGCGAGTGCCCCAGACACGAGTTGACCCCTGAGCTCCCCCACCCTAGACACCCTCTCTTGGGAGTCTCTTAAGGGAGCTTCTATTTGTTTTGCCACTATTAGGTTAGTACAAAACCACCAGGCTGATGGCTTCTCAGGAAAGCTTCACTTTACGCACACTGCTGGAAGTTTGCATTTCGGATATTGATGCAAATTGTTCTTTCAGTTTGGGTATTTTCCTCAGTTGTCATGTTTTCCAGTCATTAACGACTTGTTTAAAACATCTGTCAGCTTACTTTAAGAGAGAGTCTGCTTTAAAGCATACTTAATAGTTATTCAATTGAACTGAAGCATTGGCACGTGATTGTAATTTTACACATTTGGGTGTGTTATTTTGTTTGTGCTGTCCAAACTCCCTTATATGGTTAACTGTAAATATGCACACTTGGAAATAGAGTAAGGAAAGTGACGCATCATTCACCTCCACCCTTATAACGTAATCTTTGATGATGCATGTTTTAAATATCATACACCCCATCAGGTGTTTTTATGGGCATTCCTGTCTGAGATAGGGGAATAGTGGTTTGGACCGTACAGACACATCTGGGATAGACAGACCATTTTCCTCCGTTACAGAATGTGTCACGGTGCCAGAGGAGAATTCCTGTGGGCTGGAGACATCACATTATTTATTTGTTTAAAGTTCTCGCCGGCTGCCCTCCTCCCACATCAGTACGCGTTCCTGTTTGGGATGGATGTGTACTCTGCACTGGTTGCAGCTCAAGAACAGAATGTCTCTGGCATAGTTGAGCATCCAGAGTTGTGAGGAAAAACACGACACGTTTCCCGCTCCTCCCCGTGGCTGCAGTTCTGTAGGCTTGTCCAGCAGGGGGAGTTCTCTTAATATTCCTTATCTAGTGGCTGTGTTTTGGCAGTGGTTCATTGCTGTATTATCAAGACATTTGATTTCAGCTATCTTTCAGATCTTTAACTAAGCCAATACAGAAGCTATACTATTAGGAGTAAGCAGGGTGCATGCTTTTTGTTTGAATATTTTCCTATGCTTAATAGGGACAATATATATACCTTCTGTTTTATAGGGCTAAAAAGTCTTTAGGATTGCAGGGTTTGGTTTTGGCATGACAGTAGCCCTCCAGAACCAAAGTTGTACACCCCTGAGCTTCATATGCTGCTTGCTTATTTATCTTCTTTGGTTGTGAGCTGAAGGGTCCAAAGTCAACCCGATCTTGCATAAGATCAGGTCAGGATTCCACTGCTTGGCTTGTTTTGCACTGCACTGCTTTACTAGTTCACACAGGTTGCTAGATGGTGTGGGCTGTTTATAAATCATGCATACAGACTTGGAGTCAGACTAGAGCTGGTGACTCAAACAACTGTTTGTAAAGTTTGTGGTTTCTGTGGATAAATGTGTGTGTGTGTTTAATACTAGCATGCATGGATGTATGCTACATTAAACTATGCATTGAGCATCACATACCTTTATTAACAAGGTTTAAAATCCAGCCTATTGCATTGCAGACGTTCTTCCTGTTTTGGACGGTACTAGATTTATACCATAGTGACAATAGCATTGAGAATACCTGCTGCAATTGGAATGGCAGCACTGCATAATTTATGGTCCAGGGCAAATATCTCACCTGCTCTGTCTCATCCGATTGTCTGGGATACTTAGCCGGCTGCACATATGCACCGTTGTGGATTTATATGTTGACTCAACTCACGTTATTTCTGAATTTTCACTAATATTTTCTAGTGTTTCTAGACACGCTTTGGATTGAGTTTTGTATGAGCTACCCACCCCCCTTGTATACCCCCCTTCCTGTTCCTGGGATTAGCTTGTCGCCATTGTTTCTGCCTGTTAAGCAAGATTAACAAATCAATGTGTCAGGTAGACTACAGTAAAGAGACACCCAGGTCCTGCTCTCTCCCCCGCTATCTCTCATCTGTCCCGTGCGGTTTCCCCCCTCTCCTTAATTAAAACTCTGCTGTGCATGAGTTCCTTAGGGAAGTGAGTTTTTTTTATCTAAATAAGAAATGATGGGAAATGTTAAGGTAAACCCACACCAGTCAAGCACTTTTGCAGGTGCTCCCGTCTCTTGAGCCACGCGAACGTCATGCTAGCAAAAGGCGAAAGGCAATTTCACAGTCAAATGAGTAGATTAGGATGAACTCTTTGTCGTCTTCACATGTGTGGTGAAAGTCTCCTCATTATTGAAAGCCTTGCCGTTTATATGAAAAGATTCCTTTCATGAAGAAATCTGATGGCCCAAAGGCTTGTCTGTGCAAATAGCCTGCTTGTTTTCAAGCAAGATGTAGCATGAAAAGGATTCGTGCTTTGCGCTGGCTCTGTTTACATGCAAATAAGGACTGATCTGGACACATACGGTTCGCAGTAAAAATAGATTATGTCTTCAGTCGCCAGTACTTTTTTTTCAGCTGTTTGCTGTCCTGTTTGTCAGCTGCATGTCCGAGTATTACGCGTGGCATCCATTGCATAATTTTTGTACAGTTCAAATGCGTTTGCAAGGTGCTTTTGGCAAGAGTTGCACGAGCAGATAAGTTTTATGCCTGTCATGGTTGGTCTCCTGTCAGGTTTAGAGACAGATAAGACCCACCTCGTGAGTTTTGGCAGTGACATTTGGCGGAGGAGACGCGGCTAAATGTGCAGACGGTACAGCCCTCATCGTCTGGCACGTTTACGATGACAGCACTAATGTGTGAAATGCAGAAACCTGTGCGAAAGGAAGGCTTTCTGTGCAATCTAGCCATTACAATATTGTATAATCCTGTGTATTAATAAGGGTGGTCAATATAAACGTATTAATGTACTTAAAAATGCACATTAAATACCAAATAGACAAATCGCAGACATGTTGTGAGTCATTATGTTAGTCACACTCTATACAGAAGAAATTAAGCTGTCATTGGTTCATAATATCTTTCGGATGACACATCCGAGTCTAAGATTGTGAGCTCTGTAATGTGCCATTTACAGCCGTCTGCCACCTTTTCAGAAGTGACTGTACTGTTTGTTATCACTTACCATCTAACTTCTGGGTGGAAATAACATGCTTGAGAGCTTGACACTGGTAGTATACGATTTAATTCTAGCAATGACTAAGTTCAGTTTTTCGTCAGTTTCCCCATACGGTGGTGAAACTCTTTTTATCTTTAAATCAAACCCTTTCCTTCCTTTCTTCCATTCTGCCTGTTTCAGCATGAGTATCTCTAGTGAAGTGCGGTGAGAGACCGAGCAGCCTGAGGTGAACAAACTGATGGGGGTTTATCTCAAAACAAGGAAACAACAGAGACCGCTGGTATCAAATGATGGTGTGAGTGATGCTCTGTTGTGCTGGTTCTGACAGATAAAGCAGGTGTGCACCGGGTAGACAATGCATTGAGATGCATTCTGGGCTTACAACAAATATGTTTACTCTGACACATTTATCAAATAAAATGCATTTAGCCGTTGTGCAATAGGCCCATGTGTGCATTTTTTTTTTTTTTTTAAGTTTGTGTGTTACAGAAATCCCCCACCTTTTGGTAAGGTGGCTATGTATTTAATCAATATACTTGTCTAGCTGATTGGATTGTGAAGTGGGTGAAGGGCTTGGTAATTGTTGACCGCACCGGAGAGGTCTGATTGATTGCTTCCTGTTTGTTTGCTGGTAATAGACGACATAAAGCGGTCAGCTGGTTGTTGAGGCCTGTATTAAAAACATCATGGATGTTTGGTTGCTATTAGGATCGAAGAGAGCGCTGCAGATATCATCTGCTCATGTGGATAAGCTCTGCTCGCAATATAGATACAATAATTTCCATAGCAAAACAAATTAGCTTCGCCGAAGGCTGGATCGCATGCACGTGTGTGTATTGCTTAGCCTATACAATGAACTTTCAAGATATCTCTTTGTGTACATGTAAATGATCTGAAAATCTGTTGATGGCCTGTAGTAATGCTTTTTCGTTTTTTCTTGTGTCTCGCAGATCATCGACAGTAGCGCCATGAGCGGGGTTCTCAAGAGGAAGTATGAGGAGGTGGAGGAGGACCCATGCTACTCTTCCTCCCCCTCCTCTCTTTCCTCATCCGCCTATTCCGAGTGGGATTCGGATGGGGAGAGCTGCTACTCGGACACTCTGGATTCAACACCCAGCAACCCCAGCTCTCCAAAACTCTTTAACAGTGAGTTTTACAACTATTTAATACAGTGGAGTCTGGGATGTGTGAACTTTTTTGAACTTGGAAGTTACTGTAAAAAAAGTTGGTTCAACTTACAATTTTAAGGCAACCAGGTATCTTTTGAGTTCATTCAACTTAAAAATATTAGTTTAGAATCAACTAATACTTTTTTATTTTAGTTAAACTAACTCAAAACTTTAAGGCAACCAGGTAACTTGCTATTTTATGTTGAACCAACAATTCTTTTTTTACAGTATATAAATTTAAATCAAGAAAAATTGTCAGATTTGTGATAATGCTGACCAGCTACATGCATTTTCATAAATGTTCCCAGACTTTTAAGTCCACTTTTTTCATAGCACACAATCTCTCCATGACTTTCTCTGCATGACTTATCTTAGTCCAATGCCACCCAATGTTCGTCCTACCTGATAAGACAGTATTGAGATACGGGAAAACGATTATTGCCTGGCAATCTGGATTCTGGATGAAACCAGTTACACAGATACATATGTTTTGATGCACAGCACATTTAGCCGGTCTGTCCAGGAGGCTGAAGGTACTTTGTGGTGTGTTAGGCAGCGGAGAAGAAGGGAAGGCAAACAGTTGTGAGTTTCCCAGGATGGCAGGGCAATGAGCCAGCGAGCGTGAACACCGCTTTGTCTGAGTACTGGGCATGAACCCAGCACAGGTGCTGAGAGAAAGACAAAGAGGGGGCACAGGAAGAGAAGAGGAAGTGAAATGATGCGCCTGTCTGGTTATGTTTACGAAACAGAGAAAGTGGCGGAAAAAGATCGTAGACATCCTATTAAATATGGCATGTTCAACAGGTTGTACGAGAATGGAAAGATTCCTCAAAAGCTTATTTTTATTATCGAAACATATGATGTGTACCCTGACACATCTCAAGGACTTTTGCACATAAACTCATACTTAGTGAAGATCTCCGAAGTTTAGGGCTGGTTGTTGTGTTTTCTTTTGTTTCTCTCTTTCAAAAGTCCTGTTAGATGAGCAAAGCATATTTGCACAAGCTTCTGATAGGGAAAATGTTCAGGGTTGGATTCCCTCCAAAATGCACATCTAATGTAAGCCAGCTGTGGGGACAGTAGGATCCATCTCGTTTGATAACAATCGGTGAGCTGGCGGCCCTGAGGGAGAAACTGCTCTGTGCTTACACAGAGGTTAGCAATTCGACTTGAAGTATAAAAAAATAGACAAACTGCTTGTTTCCACATGTGGTCTGTCCATATGGTTTTCCTGTATACTGTAGGAAAATTCCTCCTTTGGGCAGCGAAACTCTGACCTGTGACCGTTCACTAAAGTGTCTCTTAGATGTTCTAGGGCCATTTGCAGGGGTGATGGGAGCTGTTTTATATAAAGATGTGGGGAAAAGCAACTCCCTTTGCCACTTGTGAAAACCTTTTACAGACCATCTAGCCGATGGGTCGCGATTTGGAGGATAGACTTGCACACTTCAGCACCAAGGGGAAATTCCTGGCTGGATTGTTTGTCAGACACGAACGCTATGAGGAATGCAGTTGTCTTCACAACAGATACAGAAAAGTATGAAATGGTCCACAAATCAAACACACTAACGTCTAGGGTGATTTGCTATGTGTGGTCTACCATCTAGTGGCGATTTGGTGCTACGGCACACAACGTGTGATCTTGATGTTTACACAAGAGACTCAACCACTCTGTTTTTCCCATTAGGCCTGGCACACTTCCTACTCAAATACTTCCCATTGAGATGCTAGGAAAAGAATGCAGTTTTCCTCTCTCTTTCGGCACACTCTTTTTATTTTCCATTATGAAATTGTGAGCGGGAATGTCTGGCTGCTGTTTTCCACTTAATGTTTTCCCTTAGAGGATTTAAGCTTAGCTATACAGGAGTCATGTAATGAAAAACCACCTTACATTGATCCTCTTTCCTCAGCCACATCCATCCTGAAGAAAGTCAAGCGCGCGCGCCGAGGGAACGTGCAGTTCGACCAGGTCACGGTTTACTTCTTCCCGCGCTGCCAGGGCTTCACCAGCGTGCCCAGTCGTGGAGGCTGCACCCTCGGCATGTTGCAGAGACACAGCGCGCAGCGATGCTACACGCTAGCTGAATTTGCCATAGAACAGCGGCACCAACGGAAAGAAAAACTTAAAAACAGAATGAAGGAGGAGAAACTGGAAGCGCTCAAACTGAAGGTATCAAGTCAAAATTTACTTTAAATTAGATTCCATATTTTCAGTGTTCAATAAAACGCTAACCATTCTTCTTTTTCCTGACAGCTTACTAAAAACGGTACCCAGGAATCAGAAGAGGCCGACAAGTTGACTGTGGACGACATCCCCGAGGATGAAATCGACCTCAGCGGCGTTAACCTGGAGGACGGGTCCTTCCTGCACCCCTATCCCTCGAAGAGAAGGCACGCTATACTCAAAGCAGCCGGTGTGAAGAAAATCGATAAGGAAGAGAAGCGCCAATTGCACGAGTTGCGTACGTCAAGGGAGGACTGCGGTTGTGACTGCCAGGGCTTCTGTGAGCCAGAAACATGTAGCTGTAGTTTAGCCGGGATCAAGTGTCAGGTAAGGGCTTAACAGAAACATCCAATCCCAATTGAGGTTACGGCTAATATTTACAGGTATCGCTTACCGAAATGCTAACGTAATCTAATTATTGGTTTTACAGATGGACCACTCATCCTTCCCATGTGGCTGCACTAAAGACGGGTGCGGGAATACGGAGGGCCGTATCGAGTTCAACTCTAGCCGAGTTCAAACCCACTACATCCACACCATCATGAAGCTAGAGCTGGAGAAACGCCTGGAGGAGCACACGACCGAGGCTTCGGAAGAACAGCCTGACTGCACTTCCTCGGTTCGTCCAGTAGAGGGCAGCACCGTACCCGAGAGACCCTCATTTCATTTCAGCTCCGAGCTGGTGGCTGTGAACGAGAACAGCTGTAGCAGCGACATGACTGATTCATCCAGCTCGTCGGGTCAGAGCGAGGACACGGAAGTGGTCCGCGAGCAGTCGCCGCTGGATGTGGATGAAAACGGACTTGCGCGAATTCTAAGCTTTAGCGACACAGACAATGAGGATTGTTCGGGGAAGGACGGAGATGTCGAACGTAGCAACCAGCAGCAAAAAAACGAGTCTGCATCTATGGGTTACGGCATCTTTAGCGCAGCGGATGACAACAAACTCTGCACGTCCCAAACAGACTCTAACGTGAACAACAGTCGTACGGCCATATCCGAATTTTTGGACGAGAACGCTAATCAAGGAAACGGTTTATTCCACAGTGGGTCCGTACCCCACACCCCGTCACCCTCCATAGGTGATCATTCAGCCAGCTATATGGACCTAAGCCTGTCTTCGGAGTCAGACCTGGAGTTCTTCGATGAGTTTCCTTGTCTGGGACCAAGCTCGCTCTACAACTCCCTGAAGGAGTACGAGCACATGGACAACTTCTTTCAGTTCCAGTTGCCTAGTTACCCCAGCCTTCCTCAAGCTGCCGACCCAGGCACCTGTCTCCTGGAGTCCCTTATTGGCTTGTCCGATTCGGTCCCAGAACCTCCCGCCACCTTCACAGACAATCAGATGCTTGAGGACGCTATGAAACTTTCAGTGATGGAATCTGTCAAAGTTTAGAGGGATGTCGGTTATAAATGAACGCCATCCTCCGATGCTATCGATATTTGCATTATCTGCCTTTAAGATGTTAGCAAAGCATTAAGTTATTATAACAATCTTTATTATTATTATTATTATCATTATTTGTATTGCCATGCCAGTGGCAGCTAACATTTCAGTTCGGGAAAAAAAGTCTGGCCAACTGATTTTTGAATATTTTTGTACATATGGCCCGGAAGGTGAAGAATTTCTCACCCACTTTGTTGGTATTATCATCATTTACCATTATTATTATTATTGTTATTATTATTATTACTATTATTATTTTTATTGCTGAGGTTATTTATATGAATTCAAAAGGGGCACAGATAGGAGTCTTGAAATGATGCTGATTATGTATCTCAGGGACTTTTTCTAGCTTTTGGAAGCAATGCATTTCGACCATCGCTGTTATGGATCTTATTTGGCTTTTTCTGAGAATTTCCACCAAAACACAAACAGCATTTAATGGCCCCTTTGGAGGGCTTCAGTCTCTGTTGCTTTTGGACTTGAGATGTATGGTGGTCTGTACTTTATTGCAAAGCTAGAGGAATCTCCTGTTCTATAAACGGCTCCTTGGGATTTTTAATGGTACGCGAATCCCCCAGAGGCTCCTCAGTTAGCACTTTATCTGTGAACGAAAACGAAACCGATCAGACAGCAAATGGGTGATCAGTATGTTGTCTATGAGATGCTTTTCATACAAGCGTGTGGTGTTTAGTGTTTATCATCAGCACAAAAAGCGAGCATTTTTCTCTAATTTATTATACACACCGCGGATATCTCAGTTGTAAATCGTATTCATTTTGGAAAGCATAATATAACTGTGATATCTGTTGACCATTGCTTTTATTTATTCTTACCGAGTTATTTATTTTTGGTTTTTCTTTGAATATATCTGAGCCACACTGTGCTCCGGAGAAGTAGAAACAATGCAGCTTTTAAAAAACAAACAAACATTTTTTTGGGAGGGTTTTCACCTTAAATACATTAACCTGTGTGAAGCACATCTTTGTCCTGTAATAATGTTTCATTTGTAGCTGTGGAGGAAGGGGCACCAACAGCAAAGTATTTATCTATTCTATTACTATGAAGAAACACTTTGGTTAAATTATTTCACAGTTAGCATTTCAGTGGGACTTAATTTATTCATTGTTTGGGCAATAAAAGAAAATGGTGTGTGTTTAAAGAAAGAAAAGGTTTACTCTTTGTGCCTGTTAACACAAGGAGCCATGAACAAGATTGTTTTATAGCTGATGATGCTGTATAACCTACCTATTGATTAAATTGCCTATGATATAGAGAATTAACATTTTGTAACTATGTAGATTTGAGAGAATTCTAATCTGTATTATTGACAAATTATTTTATTAAGAAATGAAATCCACAATGGTCTTCAAATATGGAAATGTTTGTAATATATTAATATAGCTACGCAGGTATTTGCATATTTCTAATTTCTGTAACTACCTAAATGAATTAACCAAGTGAAATGACTCCGAATGGTTGGGCAGACACGACTTTGTGGGTATAAATTAGTAGTTTCAAAAACGTTAAAGCTGCATATATTATGCAAGATCTAAAATTATGCAAAGAAAATTCCCACTTCAAAATGAAGATGTTTAAAGGTTTACGTTTCTGAATCAATGTACATATCCGACCATCCAGAATTCAGCTGTTGGATCAGCCTAGAAGAATTTGCATGCAAGATTTGTTTATACATTCGTCTCCATATATGTTAATAGAGCAAAAATGCACAATCAGAAATGTATTTGCTTTTTTCGCCTTCATGTGCTGATCTTGAAATCGATTCATTTCCATGGCCGAGTGGACGTGGTTTCATTCGTTCAAGTCCAGTTGATTCCATTGTAAAGATGCATCACCTCATCACAATGGAAGTTATGGTATTTATTAGTCATGGCCGGTGTATGTTTTGATCTCTGATGCTTTGCAAAGTGTTTCTTACTTCTGCCTTTTGTTGTATATATTTTCTGCGTCAATGAAACTAAAGACAAAAACCATGCAGTTCTTTTATATTATATATATTTTCATGCTTAACAGTTTAAAGCTGTTCATTTCATTCAAGTCTTTTGACGGTAGTGTGTCCCTTCAAAATAAAAGTTCAGCTTTTTTCTTAAGTTTGTTGTTTGGCTTGTTTTTTTAAGCTTGATGTTATCATTTAAGTATGGAAGACAATTTCCGCCACATAAAAAAACCAAGCTCTGATAAATCATAATTATGAGATAAGAAGTCAAAATTATGACTTTTAAAGTCATTTTGACTTTTTATCTCGTAATTTTGACTTTTTATAACTTTTAAAGTCATAATTATGATTTATCAGAGCATGTTTTTTTCTTATGTGGCGGAAATGGGCTTCCATAGTATGGTGAGAGTTACTCATTTATATAAAAAAAAACACATTTTAACTTTTTTCACATTTTTAGAGTTTACACTGCAAAAATGACTTTCATAATTTTCACTTTTAAAGTCTTAATTTCGACTTTTTATCTCATAATTTCAACTTTTAAAGTTGTAATTTTTAATTTTTATCTCGTAATTCTGACTTTTTATCTCGTAATTTTGACTTTTAATGTCATAATTATGATTTATTAGACCATTATTTTTTTCTTATGTGGCAGAAATGGGCTTCCATAGTATATGAGAGTTACTCATTTATAAATTTATATAATATATTTATATAATATATTTTTTTTACACTGCAAAAAATGACTTTCTCTCATAATTTTCACTTTTAAAGTCATAATTTCGAATTTTTATCTCGTAATTATGACTTTTTATCTCGTAATTCTGACTTTTTATCTCGTAATTTTGACTTTTAATGTCATAATTATGATTTATTAGACCATTATTTTTTTCTTATGTGGCAGAAACGGGCTTCCATAGTATATGAGAGTTACTCATTTATAAATTTATATAATATATTTATATAATATATTTTTTTTACACTGCAAAAAATGACTTTCTCTCATAATGTTCACTTTTTAAGTCGTAATTTCGACTTTTAATGTCATTATTATGATTTATCAGAGCATGATTTTTTTCTAATGTGGCGGATATGGGCTTCCATAGTATGTGAGAGTTACTCATTTATAAAAAATAAAAAACACATTTTAACTTTTTTTTCAAATTTTTAGAGTTTACAAAAAATTTTCACTTTTAAAGTCGTAATTTAGACTTTTATCTCGTAATTTTGACTTTTAATGTCATAATTATGATTTATAATAATTCACTTATTGTATATTTTTTGTCTAAAAACTAGACTTATTTTCATAGGTCATTTTGCTCATCAAGAAAAAGCATCCTAATTTAAGAATTTGTTGATATTTCTACCAAAGAAAGACAAGACAAAAATACTAAGAACGTCATTTTTTTTTATAGTGTACTCTGTAAATAAAAGTATTCACAAATGTCACCTTTCCAAAAAAACAAGCTTAAAATCTCCACTGCTGCTTCTTAATTCTTTTATTTCAATAAATACATGTCAATAAAATATTGAAGAACCAAAAGGACAGTTTAGGACATTTCGTGCCTCATACCTGATCCCATGATTGATTGCACTGACAAACAGAGTTACAGCTGACCTTTACACTGATCTGAAATCAGTATTGACCCCAAAACGAATTTATCTTAACATGTGAGCATTCATTCAGCTTATAGATTCAGGCGCAACAGATATATCAGATTAATCAAATGTATAAACATACACCTTCAATAAACACCTACCAATCCAGTGATCACAGTTGTTGTAATTTTGCAAACGTATAAGTGTTGTGTAGGTCCTGCGTTTTGCCTTTGCATGGCAGTACAGTAACTTTCTCTCCTTTATAATCAGGCGTTATTAGATCCTCTTTATATGGCTCACACTGTTTAGACCGAAGTGATATTTCTATTTTACAGACTTTCACCACTGTGTATTTCACAAACACTTAAATGCTGAAAAGTTTCACATTTTTTCCTTAAATTTCGCTTTTTACACCCCAAGTTTAAATTTCACATTCAAATACTAGACTCAGCATTTTAAATACATATATTCAAGAAAAACATTTTGACAGTAAACAAATTCCATTGGTCTGAAAAATGAACTCAATGCGTTTCTTATAGTGTACAATTTTCTTTTTTTAAACATATATATGCACTCTTAGAAAACAGGCAGAAAAGCTGGAACGGCACCCTTTAAAAAGGTTCTTATGTACCATTGACATTTGGCATACATATGTACCTTTGAAGTACCAAAATGTTCCCGTGACGTACTAATATGCACTCTTTAGGTACAACATTGTATTTTTGGAAAGGGTAGCACCGCAGTGACAGCTTATGTACCTTTTCTCTAAGAGTGTGGAATTATTACAGCAGGGTCTCAAAAGATTTAGGATTTGTCGTTGGTATGTTAAGCAGTTATCTAAGTACAGTATTAACCCTGCATACATTTGGTGAATATATAAACGAACCAGACACTGATATAAATCAGCAGTGTTGATGGATATGTGTAATAATCTGTGGCTATTAAAATACTGAGTGTGTAACGATCGAAACTGATTCGAGTACATCTAATAACATACCCATCAAAAGCCCATGACATGGGTACTTTAAAATGTTGAGGTTTGCATATTAAGTAGAGGTTTAATTACATTACAGATGTGAATTATTACGCTGTAGCCAGCCAAAGCACATGCTTTTGCTGATAATAACCTCAGCTGATATACATTAATATCAAACTACTCAGATTTTGCTGTGGCATTGTGAATGTTATCATCAAAGCTGCTTAGACATGCTCAGGTACATAGAGGATGCTATGAGGGTTTGACTGAATCCTTTGTTCACATTGTGCACCTGCCTGACTTGGTTTCCAATGGAAATCTGATATTTGGGTCATTTTGCATTTCAGAGAGTTTGGTCAATGCAGTAGTAATGATGTCATGATTGTACCCTTTTCATACAACAATACAACATGTTGCATCCACGTTTGTTTCTCAAATTGCGAATCATCTACTTAAAACCTGATCTGATACACCAAGCTGGAACGCATTTCTAAAGATCGGCTAATTTGGATTTCTAACTTTTCCTAACTCCAGTGTTTTTTGCTGTTTTCTAATGTCGGCCTGACGTCGATCCGATGTCAGGTCCTGTTTTTTGCGGTTTTCTGACGTCGGGTTTTGACGTCGCTCAGATGTCGTTTTCTGACGTCGGAGCAACGTCAAAACCCGACGTCCGAAAAAGGACATCGGAGTGACGTCAAAACCCGATGTCAGAAAACAGCAAAAAAACACTGGAGTTTGGAAGAGTTAGAAATCGGATCAACGTCAGAACCCAACGTCCAGTTGACATCAAAACCCAACGTCGGCCTGACGTCAGAACCCAACGTTCAATCTTTGCTGAACAAATCTCAAGCATTTAGACCTGATGTTGGATCATCAAACTAGGTTGTGGCTAGAAGGGATACAGCTACAGCCAAAATCTTGTGAAATCTTGCAGAGTAAGCGCTGTTTTCATCCTAATCCTACCCTCCACAAACCTAACCTTAAACCCAACATTTCATGAAATTTAGGATGTGCTGTATCCCATTTAGCAAGAACCGCTATTTCCATCCTAATCCTACACCCAAACCTAATCCTAAACCCAACACCACATAGGATTTAGCTGTATTCCATCTAACCAGAACCATAAAACTACATACCATAAAAGTATGCATTGTTTGGCCTGTATTACAAACCAAACGAGAATGAGTCGATCGCTGCAGTTAACTTTGAATACAGCATTGATAACACTGCAGACAGACACAATTACTATAAAGATGATGAATAGGAACTTGAGGTCTGGGCCAGGTCTCCAAATCCAATGTTAGTCAGCAGACCTTACTGCTCACAAGGAGGCACTGTATATAAAGTATAGCACTATGTGATTAGTATAGAGACGGGGGCAGAAGTGCCAAAATAGCTCATTGAGTATCATTAAGTCGCATATTCGCAATGCTCAGCACCTCCAAACCAGCCAGAAGCGAGTCCAGTTTTACGTCCAGTGTAGATGGTTTTTCACAGATCTTGCAGCAACATTCAGAGAATGGTGGCATGAATAGCGTTTTGAATGTAGATAATACAGCTTTGCATAGAACTGATTTTCGTTTGTGCTTGTTGGAACGTCTTTGATATAATCATCAAGACTAAATAGAGAAAACATCATCCACCCAAATTAGCACCATAATTGTCATCCACACATCTCTACAGCATGTATGTTATTTTTACGAGATGCGTGTTTGCTGCGATGGTGTGTTTGCACAAGCGCAGCGAGCCCCTGAAGCTACGCGGGGACGAGCGGAGAAACAGGTGGAGGTTCGGTCGCATCGTGTCTTTGGGAAGGCACACAGAGGCAGATGAATCAGGGCGTGTCCTTAAATGTACAAGTGCATTTTCTGCAAGGAGCGAGCGGGCGGGGTTATTGCTTTCAGCGCGTTTCCGGGACAGCTCTGACTGCAGTGTCCGCGGTTGAGTGGGGGCTGGTCCGCGTGCTCGGGACGGGGTGTGAAAACGGGGCAGGAGCGGGTGCGAGCGTGGCTCTTTTGGCCTCCTGCGTGGCAGATGAGATCGCTTACTGTGCCCAGTGGGGGCAAATGCTGCTGCCAGCGCTTCAAGCGATCTTCTTTGTATTTAATCGAGTACCAGGTGAGGAAGATGAAAATGAAGCCCACAAACTTAAGGCTGGCTGACAGTCCAAAGTAGACAAAGCGGAAGGAAGTGACATCATACTCCCAGCATGAACCGTGGACGCCACAGTCTTGCTGCCAGAGCATGCAGGTGGTGTCAATCACGGCTCCGAAGTAGATGGGTGTGGGAATGTAAGCTGCAGATGAAAGGTGGAGAAATCATTAACTTAATTGTTTTTGTGTCTTGTGTTATGACTATACGGCTTCGTCTAACAATAAGGTTTATTTATTACATTATTCCGTCCCGTATTACGACTACTTTAAGTTTGTAATGCTTGAAGGGGCAGTTCACCCAAAAAGTAAAAAAATTTGTCACACCTGTACATTTCTTTGTTCTGATGAGCATAAAGGAAGATATTTTGAGCAATGTTTGTAACCAAACCGATCAGATCCCCCATTGACTTGCAATGTAAGTCAATGGTGCTTTCTTTTTCTGCTTTATTAAAAATCTTTCCTTGTGTTTAGTGCAATAAAGCAGTATACGGGTTTGTAATAACTTGAATGCGAGTAAATTTTATAATTTTCCTTTTTGGGTGAACTATCCCTTTAATTCCAGACGTAAGAGTGTAATTTATCAAGATGAACACCAGGTGGTGCTGTTTACAAAGATTTGTGATAAGCTGGCTGAAGATGTGCAGTTTGTCATCAGATTACAAATATTGATTTATCTTCAGTAGAGACATATTTGAGAATCACAAACTCCCTTTAATGTAAATTTCTCAAACTTACCCAGAGTTCTTAGCAGCACAAACTGCATTCCTAAAGCAAATGGTCGTTCTTGCTCCTCCACTGACCTACAAAAGAACAAAAGACTATTAGTTATATCCTTTTGAATATAATATATCCGATTACAAACCTGCAAATTTTCCAGTTAGTGCTGCTAATATACATTTAATAAAACTGGGTATGCATATTGCGCAATAGCA
The DNA here is from genome assembly GCF_030506205.2 of Paramisgurnus dabryanus. Taxonomy (NCBI): domain Eukaryota; kingdom Metazoa; phylum Chordata; class Actinopteri; order Cypriniformes; family Cobitidae; genus Paramisgurnus; species Paramisgurnus dabryanus. Next base: position 19,708,880 of record NC_133358.1, on the reverse strand, counting down.
CTATGAATTCAACGTTCATATTACAATCCCACAGAATATTATTTTCACAGTTCACAGTATTATTAATGTATATCTTATGAAAAAAGTTGTAATAAAACTAGAGCTGTCATAAAATTAAATCACGATTAATGGCATACAAAATAAAGGTATATATGTTTGTGTATTCTGTGTAATTGTTATGTGTAAATGTATATACACATACATGTATACATTTAAGATTTTTTTAAATATATTTTTAATTTATATATATATATATATATATATATAATATAAATGAAAGTTTCTAAAATACATACATGCATGTGTGTGTATTTATAAATACAAAATAATTACACACAGTGCACACACATATTTTTGCAAAAACAAACTTTTATTTTGTATGTGATTAATCGTGATTTGTCTTTTGACAGCCTTAAATAAAACCATGTATTCTACATATTTTCATTTTTAAAACTACTGTCTGAAATAATGTGTATTTACTGTAAACAGCTTTGCTGTTACAATGAAAATTGTAAAAGCAATACAGAAAAAAAAAAAACTTACTGATAAATGCTAACTCAAAATTAAAAAGTACTTTCGAAATGATATCTTCAACGCAATTAAATATAAAAAAAGAATAAAATAATATGACTAATTATTACTATTATATGTTTTATACAATATATTTCTATTACCGATTCTTCATGACATGCTATCTTACATGTAAAAGTGCTTAAATTAGATAAGCTTGGCTAGTCAGTGTGTTTGAGTTACCTGAGAGTGACAATAATGGCGGAGGGCTGCGCACAAGCAGTGATGAGCGTGACGATGAAGAGGAAGATGAGGAAGGGGATGAGTGTGTTGCATGTGCGGTCACACTTTCCTGACACAGCGAATCCGTTCTCGTTCAGGTAGGTTTTTACGATGACAAGCTGAAGCTGGTTGCCTTGGCCACTGGTGGGTGGAGTTATAACCTGTCTGCTTTGCACACATGCACAGTCGGTGTAGTTTCTGATCTGGAGAGAAACAATGAAAATACCATAATTACTGTATTACAAAAAAAAACGGGTAAAAGTGAAACATAATCACATTTAAAATTCTATATATTTGCATTCAATTTAATGATGCTGGAATTAAACGACAGATTTAAACCCAAATTAAATATTTCTTTAGACGTGATGCAAAATGCCAGCAAGGCATTTACAACAGTATTAATTGTGACACTGTCTTTGAAAACCAGACTAAAAAATCTCAAAATCAAATACTGAAATTAGGAGCACAAATTTTTATTTCAACCATTAATTTCACTATGTTTTCAATCTTTGACATGACCTTACTCAGTCAATATTAAAGATATCATGGTTTATTTCACAAAATATTTTTTATATAGGATGACTTGCAGTGAATCTAAAAAAAAAAAGACTTTAGTTGGGTTTTCATAGGCATGGTCACAATTAAAATGATTTGTGATTATGAAACTTGAATATGGATCAGAAAGGCATCCAGTCTCACCCCGGTGCTGTCATTGCCAACTGTGCTGCATCCCGCCAGACAGGGATTGAAATATGTGATTCCATCGGAGCCACAAACAGGAGCGTACTCGTTGATCCGGCAGCCGCAGTTCACATTACAGCCTCCTGTTAAGTTTCTGTGAGTCAGCGTCAGTGTCGGCCTAAACAAACCAGAGACACAAAACGACAGTTAAACAATAAAATATATTACATTAAAGCTGCTACACCGTAAAAACTGTTGTGTAAAAAAACAACACAATCAATGTTATTTTAGGGACAACACACTAACATTTTTGGAAAGACCACATATTGGACTGTATGCATCTTAAAGAGATATATAAGCCTGTGGTGTCAAATTGAACATCTGTAATTGTAAATCTTATATAAAACGGTAATAAAGTTTTGCTGTTTGGAAAAAAAACTATTATTTCATAATATTTACATTCTTCCTTCTACTGAGGCACACATCTGGGATAGCATGAAGTATGATTTTTCTTCCAATTATATTTGCACTCAAAGTCTGTAAATGAATATAGATGTTTGTACCTCACTGTATATGAAAAATGCTAAACCAAATTAATATAAACATTACTGTATACTTTTTTCTACAGTGGTCGCTTATAAACTAGATTACTTTTATATGCACAGTCAACCTCTAGTCTCATCTCTGGGAACAAGAGAGAGACAAAAGAGATAGACAGTGAAAGAAAAAAGAGAGAGAGACACTGAATAAACAGTTATGTTAAGGTTGTGGGAACCTCTGACAAATTCAAACAGGACTCTTTTCCAAATTCAACATACAGCTACCAGCAACCGTTCAGCCTGACTTTGCGTTATCCTCACAGATGTACAGCAGGAAGAGAAGATAAATCACAAAATAACACAGCCAGCAGAATAGACAGACACAACGATCTGAATTTGAGCTCCTCTCTGTGTGTCCTTTATACAGAATGAAACAAAACTCACAGATCTTGAAAAGATGTGTATATATAATGTATTTATATAAACAAAATCATTTCATACAGTGCACACACATATATTATGCAAAAACAAACTTTTATTTTGTATGCGATTAATCGTGATTAATCTTTTGACAGCACTAATTATTACCTGTTATTGGACCTTCATCTAGTAATTTTTTCTTAATCTTCTTAATCGATTAATCATGAACCCCCGCCAGTTCCCCTGTAAACCACTAGGGGTTCGTGGACCTTAAGTTTTCAAAAAAACATTTTTTGCGTCATGTGAACCATGTGCATCACGTGTTTGTCAAAATAAGTGCTTGCTACACACGCGTCAAACCGTTTATGATAAAAGAGACGCTCACAAAATACACGCAAGACACTCCCTTATAGGGCTGTGCCGATACATCGCGTTCCCCATTAAAAAGACCTGCTTGAAATCGATACTGAATCGCAAGGGTCCGATTCTGTGTTTCATGCACAGCTTGTACGTGTACTACGGCTCTGTGATCAGTAGGAAGTCCTTATCAATCTAAAATCACTATGAGTTTGAGTCGTTTATAACGTGCATTTAAAAAAGCAACACTCGTCAAACACAATCATTCAAAATATTTTTATTATCATGAAAATACCTGAAACAATCTGAAAAACAGCGATATAAATATTCCTTTAGACATTTCCTGGAATAGTGTTTTGTATACTACTTCTTCTGTGGCACAAATGGCGTTTCTACACGAGAGCGCCCCTTGGCTTTTGGATGTGGCGGCATTTCACCGTAATTCATTCAAATTAATTCATTGAGAAAACGCGCATTTTCACGATTAATCAGCACAGCCCTACTCCCTTAACAATAAACTGTGATTACGCAAGAGATTATGCGAGTTTCTGGCAAACGCGAGCGTCTCTTTTATCATAAAACCTTTAGATGCATCTGCAGCAGGCACTTATTTTGACAAGACACGTGATGCACATAGGTTCACTCGAAACGCCGAACACATATTTTGAAATTACGAACAACACACGACGGCTTACATACTGGCCTACATACCCTCGAAAAAAGAAGTCACCGGCCGTCATTGCTTGTACCTAAAGGGTGCATATAGGAAGGCTACCTCAATGGTACATATTACCAAGTGACATCTATGTAGACTTTTTTGAAAGGAAGTAAAACGGCACAATATACAATGGCCACTACTGCACATTAAATCCAGTATACAGGAAAATAAATGCTTATAACTTTTCTTTGCATAGGACGTGAAATGTCATCGTTGACTCATTACTCGTAGCAAACACTTTTAATGCCACGTCTTTGTTTTGCAGGGCAACTCTGTCTGTACAGACCTCACACCTCTCTGCCATGTCTTCCACAAACACGCCGTATCGCTGGTCAGACCATGAGACTCAATGGTCGCCTTGTAAGGTGCAAGACAGGAAACAGACACTGGTGCCCATAGAGCTAAAACAGGGGAGGGGGATTTGGGTGGTTATGATGCAGAGTCATCATAAACTTTAGGCAGATTTTCAAACCATACGTGTACGTGTATGTGTATGTACAGACGTTAAAATGTGCCAAGACACATCATCACCATTTGCTGAAGAACATATGCTTACTATATTGAGTTTGGTGTTTCATATAACCATACAACATAAACAGGATCCCTGTAGCAGACAATGAAAGGTTTAATGGATAAGTAATTTACTCACCCTGTGGTATAAGGGATATTGATGCCGCCAAGGTTTATGCTCTCACAGCCCACAATGAAGAGAGTAGAGAAACATAACAGAGACACGCCGCTGCAGATCATGGCCAGCTTGGCGGATTCACGAGCTCCCAGCTTTAGCTTCTTTATGATGTAGCCACCCAGTACGATGCCGACCCCTGCACTGGGCACGATAATAACCCCTAAAGACAACAGAGAAAGAATAGATAAACATCACATATGTGCAAGTCAACATGGATTGGCATTTACAGACCATTTTTAAAAATCCAGTGAAAGTTTTTTTTTTACATAAATCATCCTACATAATGTAAAGAACATAACCTTGATATCTTTAATATTTACTCAAGTTATAAAACATTATTATAAGCAAACTGTTGTGAATTTGAGTAAGGCAAGAAATGCACATTGTTATGTACAAGTAACGATTATTGTTCATTTGAACCAAAAATAAAGTTACGAACTCGAGCTTTAACTTCTTGTTGACTTTAAACTTGACACCGCCAGGAATGTCCACAAATTTCTATAGCTGGAAGTCAGCACAAAGACTTAAAAGAATGTGAACATCCTGAAATGGGTTCAAAGGATCATCTTAGACAAATCTTCACAGGATAAAACCGTGACTGCAGACACACAGGCTGGCAGTACAACAGTGAGACTAAATAAATGTGATTTGTAAGGACATCAGTGCAGAGCCGCCTCCATCAGGGATGCACATGTGCTGGCAACACAGCCTGGGATTTGAAAGTCAAAGCTGACCGCTGGCATTCATAGGTCAAATAAATCCATCGAGGGGGGCAAGGAAAACACATGCCTGCCCTCAACATGGTCAAAACAAGCATACATTTTAACTTGTAGGAAAAATAAAGGATATAATTTTAATTTGAGTTTTGAATAAAATAAATCAAACAGAGTAAACACCAGTAGCAACATCAGTCTAAAGGAGGTCGCACTCCGGACGAAAAGCGCGCGTCGTGCCATGTATCTAAAAATCAAACTCATTATTTTCTATGAATGTACACACACTGGCGGCGTCTGACGACGGCTGTCCGCTGCGCAAATCCCTGCCATGTCACAGAGCTCCACACACATAGTTAACATTAAACAACATCATATTTGTCCAAAATAGTTAACGATTAACATGGGCTGCTAACGCATATTTTGCATCTTGAAGTAGACTCTTGCTTGCGCTATTGTGTGTGATACCTATGAGTTGTCCTACACGCGACATGGCGTTTTTCGCCGGGGTGCGACCCGCCTTAAGATAGCACTGATCTGTGAATGAATGCATGTTTTGTTTAAGAGCAACTATCGTCCGATTCATGATTTTACATTTTCTTTGGTGTGTATGTATGTATTAGTACATGTTAATGATATGCAAAAGGTTCAAATTCCAAGGTAAACGATGACGCAAGTGATCGTTTCCAATGTAAATCTCTTTTCTTGGACTACAACAAGCACACGGATTGTAGGCAACAGTTTACTTCCTGAGTCTGTTGACATGGACAAGACCGACATTATCATAAATCCTCCCACTTGTAAGTTAACTCCTGTTAGCATCGCATTGTGAGCGAATCTTTCAAACATGGTAAGGAGCTTCAAATTTCTGGCTGACATTGGTATTCAGGCCAGTCACAATGTACAGATTAGCTGGCCAATCAGGGACACAGAGCTTTCCAAATCCGTGCGTTTTAGGAAGAAATCTGGGGCTACAAAAATGTACGGTATGGGGAAAATAATGTGTTTTTAAACATAAACCACACAAACACATTGTATTACAACAAATACACAAAATAACAATGTTTTTTTTAGCAATGAATTAGGTGCTCTTTAATGATCATGGTTATTGGTTAAACTCAGTCAAACTGTCCAAATGGTGCTAAAATGAATCAGACTTCAGAAAGTGGAAAACAAAAAGTTTGTGGAGACAGCCTGCTTCACTAACCTCAACTACGCCTCGACAAATGTTAATTCACCCACACACAGATAAACACACACAGCCTTCCGACCTGACAAGGTGATATGAACGCCCATTTATGAGACAACCAAAAACAGTATGAAGCCAATAGTGAATTTCTCCTGGCTATATTTAGCCACTGGTGCGTCAGGAACACCTCCCCGCCATGGGACGAGAAGGAGAAAGAAGAAATATTCAAAAAGCCCCTCTGTGTATCTAAGACAGGAGGGGAGTTATTTAATGAAAGTCTCCCCATGAGGTCGCCCTGAGAGATTCAGTGTGCACAGCTGGCTTATAACTGTAGCTGTGTGTGTGTGTGTGTGTGTGTATTTGCTAGGGAAGTGCGGGTCTCCAAGAGGCAAAGTACAAAGATTCCTCAAGGCCACCAGACAAAGCAGAGCAGGGTGTTAATGACCATAACGCACCACTGCACGCTCTGTCTCATAACACTGTCAGGGGTGTACTTGAAAACACAGTGTGATGCAAAAATAAGAAAACCCTGAAATGATAAAAAATATTTGGTGACGTAACCCAGCCACTCTTTAAACATATTAGATGTACAGCACAAACTTTGTTATTATAAAACAAGAAGACTCTCAGCTCCTATTGGATGAGCCACATTCAAAGTTCTTATCAGTAAACTACCAACTATAAAATGTAAAACCTACTGATATAAGAACATTTAAATTGGTAACCCTTTACAATACGGTTGTATTTGTTTAAGGAAAACACCACAGTTTTTCAATATTTTACTATGTTCTTACCTCAACTTAGACTAATTAATACATCCCTATCTTTTTTCAATGCGTACACTTATTCTTTGTACAGCGCGTCCTGAATGTGTTAGCATTTAGCCTAGCCCCATTCATTCCTTAAGCCACCAAACACTTCCACGTTTTTCCTATTTAAAGACTGTTACATGAGTAGTTACACGAGTAAGTATGGTGGCACAAAAAAAAAACATGGCAATTTTTAGGCAGATAAAAAAAGAGAACTATATTGTATGTCGGAAGAGCACTTAAGTTTGCAGCACTTCGACCTTGGCGCACAGTAACATCATCACTCCTGACTCCTCCTCTCGCTCAAACTTCAATATTACTGCGCCCGAGGACGACTTGGTGGCCCTTCCGCAACTTTTTAAACCCAGAAGTATTGATCTATGGCAAGCGGGTGCATGTCCGTGTCTGTTTTAAAGATCGCTCTGAATGGGATCTCTATGAAAAGTCCGTCACAAAAATTGAATTATCTCTGCTTTTTGCTCAAAATGTGGTGTTTTTGCAGAAACCTACCCATATTCAAAAGCTGATTATAAAAGAACCACTGAAGGTAGGATGAAACGTTTTTTTTTTGTTTGAAAGCAGAGGGTCTGTTCTTTCATTTGATGAATGAATCTAAGGCACTATTATGAACTCTTTAGATACAAATGTGTACTTTTTGAAAGGGTAAAGCCCCAGTGATATCTAGGAAACATATCATGCCTAATAAAGTCAATGGTACAAATACATGCAGTGCAAGCCCTGCTATTGCAAACATTTTATTTCATATTCACATTTATATAGGTGATCTGTAAACATTGCATACTTATAAATTCAAGTATAGTAAATGAAGCAAGGGTGTAAAGTTACATTCAAGCTGTTAAACTGATAAAATTCTTGACTACATTGAGACTACTATTCCTACAGTGCTGATTTGTGTTGTGATTTCGAGCACCCTCAATTCCTCAGATTCATTTGTATAAAAGCTGCGGAGGAAATGCAAATCTGGCTTTAGTTCAGTGTTTTATGGTCCACGATCAGTCTTCTGTAGCTCTCTAGTTTAATGCAGCTGCACATCTTACAACTCGACTTTTGGCAGCCGTAACTGAGGAAACAGCACAAAAACGACCAAGTGCATCTGCATCTATTGATGTGTAAAGCATTCAGGCCTGTTTGTGTGAATGCACTGACTTCAGCAGGGATATCAATCTGCTGTTATCACAGCAGCGTACAACGTGTTTTATGCGCTCGGGCTTGGAAGCGGAGACTTCGTGTACGAGGAACGAGATGTGCTATGAGGATACATTCTGAAGGCTTTAGTTAAGAAGTTGTTTTTCTGTAAGAGAACAGATGAGCATAGTTAAGAGTCGACCATACGGCTAATTTTCTCTCTTCCTGTATCCTGGCAACAAGCTTAGGGGCAAGAATAATGACTCTGAACCAAAACCCGGCTGATATAGACGGAAAGTAGATAATATTGGTGTTTGTCAAGATATGCATCACTGGTATTTTAAATAACACCTACAATCTCATATTGTTTGTGCTTCGTACACTCTTGGAAAAAAGATACAAAAGCTGTACCCATTTAAAACTTTAGCCAGGATTTCACAGACAAGCTCGCATTTATATACTGGATTAAACTCAGTGCTCTCAGTTCTACCGGACAGAAGTGGATCGGCCTCTCTCTACAAAAATCTGGCCAGCCTCCCATTACCTTATGAGAGAGCATCTGTGCTGAAAATGAGACATATTGGACTTAAGCATGGCTTTATAACAACCCACAGTATGAGACTGGGGAACGGTGTTTTAGATGTTATTCAGATCATCAGCAAAGGCATAAACAAGCAACAGAGCATCTTTATGCTTTCCTGACATATGCTCTCAAGAGGGTATATTTCACTATATAGGCAATATTTTCAGCATAGCAACTTTATATAACAGCAATCAAATATGCCTCCAGAAATAGAAGAGAGCGCAGATGTAAGAAAAAAAAAAAACTATATTGTGCGTGTCTTCGCACATCTTTTCTAACACATGTTCATAAGGCGATGAATATAAGTGTGAATGTGTGATTTGACAGGCGTGTCAAGATTTAATTATTAAACATTATGTTTGTGTACCTGTGTAAATGCTGGCGCTAGAGGCGGGGATACCAAACTGCGACTCGATGAATTTGGGAATGAAGGTGATGAAGGCTGTGACGATGGCGCTCTCGGCCGTGTAAGACAGACTCACGAACAGGAACGTCATGTTGCTGAGGATCCGTATGGCTGCCTTTGGGAGATCTGCTCACAAAAGCACAAAAACAACATGTTGACAATGAATGTCAAACAGAAAAAGCCAATTTCATGCTAATATCCGTAACGAACTTGAATTTTTTTCATTAACTGTTTCATTACCAATGTGACCTGCTTGTTCCCCTATTACCTTTCAAAACATAATCCATATAATCCACACTAACAGATGTTTCCAACTAAACCTCTACATGGTGTCTCCATGGTTCCTCTTGGTTTAGCGGATAATCTGTTTAAACCCCAGAGCTTTCGGGTGAATGCTTCATCACGACCAATGCAGGCAATTTTAAATTAGCTGGTTAGTGACATTGCAGGTTTCTATGGTAACCAGCTATTTCATTTGCTCCTGCATGTTGACCTCTGACCCCTCGCAGCATCCAACACTCTTAAAAATAAAGGTGCATTGCCATAGAAGAACAATATTTGGTTACCAATTCAGTAAAAAGTCATTTTTTTTCCCCATTTGTGCAACATAAAGGCTCTGTGGATGTAAAAAAAAATACAGCCTGACAAAGAAACTTTAAGAACCTTTATTTTGGAAGTATAGGGGAGAATGGAAGTAGGTTATAGTGGGTTTATAAAAGAAGGACTTCTCCATTCTAGTCACTCGTGTAAATTTGTCAAAGCAGGACAAACGCCTCTCCAGGCTAATAATAATAATAATTAGTATTAATCTAGTTGCAAAATCAGTGAGAAGATAAAATAAATTAATTACTTAGTTTGATCTAGTTAAAAATGTGTCAAAGCCATGATTTCTGATTTCACTATTGTGAAACTGAGCTATATTGTGTGACAGTGATGGTATCCATCAATACAAATATTAAGTGTACATAGAATACTAATACCAGTTCTGCTAACTACAGAAAACACTACTTTATAAATGTATAATTTAGAGAAATAATAAACCAGTTCATTACTGCTTTAGTCTTTACTTCTTTTTCAGTTGTTAAAGGGATAGTTCACCCAAAAATGAAAATTATGTCATCATTTAATCTCATGTTGTTACAAACCCACATAAATTTCATTGTTCTGATAAACACAAAGGAAGATATTTGAGAAATGTTCATAATCAAACCGTTCGTGGACCCCATTCACTTCCATAGTAGGAAAAACAAATACTATGGATGTAAATGGGGTCCACGAATGGTTTTATTACGAATATTTCTCAAAATATCTTCCTTTGTGTTTATCAGAACAAAGAAATGTATACGGGTTTGTAACAACATGAGGGTAAGTAAATGATGACAAAATTTTCATTTTTGGGTGAACTATCCCTTTAAGAAAGCAATCTCACCTATATCTCTATTTTCTTTAAAATGTCAAATGGTTCAAACCTAAAATTCCCAGCAGAATATAAAACTAAATTATATTAGTGATCAGAATTGTTTATAATGCTTATCTCATGTGATTTGCTTATGCAGTCTTTAAGATAATAAATCTATTACATTGCATAAGCACCATTCAAAAATCTACTGACACTATACATATGAAGAGTTTGGTTCCAAAACACGATAAACACCATTAAAAAAAAAAAGAGTTACCACCAAAATCGGTATTGTATCAGGTCAGTATTAAAAAGTAAATTCTTAATTTTATGGAAAATCCGATATTCATCGTGTTATTTTGAAATCTTTTCTCCCTTTTTTCCCAAAACGCGATAAACGCCAGTCCTCCTTCTCTGCAGAATGCAATAAATCCGCTCAACCAATCACAACGCACCATTCCACGCATTGTAAACAATAATTGCGGCGGCGCGAATCACACCGAATCCTAGTTTTTCTCATCTACTTTGTACTTCGTGATCAACAAACACACAAATACAAAAAAAAAATACTTTTGATGGCACTGATAAACCTGTGGTGTTTTTCTGTGGCGACTGGCGAGGAAAAAATGTAAGTCACTCGGGCGACGGAAAAATGCTGGCTGTTGCTTGTTTTCACACGATAGCATCAAGCTTCTGTCATTTTAACACATTGACCCCAGGGAATCTTATGAAAAACGTTCTATTATTTTACTCAAATTCACGAAAAAAATCGAGCAGGACCAAAACATTTTACAGCTGATCGCTGTCAAAAAAGTTCAGTGATGACGTCCCAAGTAAGTGTTTTGAATAATGACATATTAATGTTTATTTTTTTAATCAGTATATACCACTAGTCAACTAAATGAATATAACATGGCAAAGATGAATGTACATTTATATTTTATTTCAATAGATTTATAGCATTTTGAAAAAAAAAACTTGTCATGGATTTATTGCATTTTGTGGAAAAAATGATCAGTTTTTATAATAAATATTTGGATCAAGTTATGGATTTGAATTTTTTATGTTATTATAACCTAAAGATGCTATGTGAAAGTTTGTAACAGAAAATAGTGGTTTTCATTTTGTCCCTTTTTTTTGTATAGAAAAAATATTTTTACCGAAATTTGTCAAAATGGATTTATTGCGTTTTGGAACCAAACTCTTCATATATTCAGAAGAGTGAGGGAAGACTATAGGATGTTCATATATCAAAAAATGTAATCCTATACTAACAAATCTTACCCACATACTGTATGTAGAGCTAGTAAGTTGGTAAAGTATTTTTTTATAAGTTTGCTACAAAATAAATAGCTGCTGCGCATTCCTGTCCCTTAGTCATTGAGCATTGCATTAGCAGCGCAAAAATAATTTATTTGAATCCCAGGCAACACACAAACTGAAATAAATAAGTTACTATTGGAAAATTTTAATGCATAAAATAAACAAACAATCACCCCTAAATTAAAGGGTGTCTTTATATCAACTACTTTAAGGTACATTAGCTGAATGCATCGCTTTATAATGACTAAATAGCATTATTTCCTCATGCTCATAAATAATCATTGATTACAGCGACAAATGATTTGGTTTAGTTGTATTTAGTTGTGTATAGTAAATGTATTATGTTTATACACTATTGCTTCCCGTAGTGTTAATTACCAGATGACCTTTAGAGTATCCATTCTTTACAAGAGACGCACCTTTGATGTCTTTTCCAAAGCCCATGGAGGATGCGACCGTCTGGCCTTTGCTGTTGGATTTCTCTTTCAGGACGTCGTCGTCATTAGAGACATTGTCCACTCCATGTTTTTTCTTCTTTTTGTGGCGAGGGGGCAGTTTCTTTGGGAAGGTGAACATGGGAAAGATGACCAACAGCATGGCAAAGGCACAGAGCAGGAAACCACTCCACCTGAAAACATAACAATATGGATGAATGGCTCAACTGGTAGAGCATTGCATGAGTAGCACCAAGCTCATATGTTTGATTCCTATGGGAACACGCATAGTGATATAAAATAGTTTTTATTTATTAAAAACGATATAAACGCATATAAAGACCATAAGCCATAAGCACTGGATCAAAGTTTCTCTGTTAAAATGGAGGACTACCATTGCTAAAGTGTGACAGGTCAGTAACATTACTAAAACAGGTCATAGCCAAGGATCGAAAGACCACACATGTATTCAACAGATCTTACCAGTTGCCTACAAAGCGTGGGTCACTTTGCTCAATGTTGATGATGGTTGTGGGATCCACATAGAAACCGATCAGAACTCCTCCCAGTAGATATCCTGCAGCTGGTCCCAGTGCCCCCATCACATACATAATAGCTGTGAAACACAAACAATCACACATTACAAAACAAGCTGTGCGTCGCCCACATTATACCTGATGTTCATAACACAGAGAGAGTATGATTAAGGCTGCTAATGTTCTTTCCACTTAAAGTGCCCAACAAGCTCTTGACTCATTGGTTGACTGAGTCATCCACATTGAAATTATGAAAAATATGCAGGACTACACATTCAGTGCGTCATGATTTGATTCAATTGGGAAACAGCATGAACTAATGGCAATGAACTTCAAGTACTGCTTATACCACAGGTCACAATAGAAAAAAATATCAGAAAAAAGGAAGACAGAGCCAATGTAGCAATGTAGTGAAACAATGTAGCAGTATGGCTGCCCAAAGAACAGATTCGCTATGCCAATCAAAAGGTATAAGTACTTCCAGCTTGTGGTGTTGCTTTTTTGTTCATATACACAGACTAATATGTTAGTACGTATATTATTACTGAGTTTGCTAAACAGATATATGTTTGATCCAGTTCAGAGAAAGCATCAGTGGACATCCACGTACCCAGTGTAAGCCAAGCTGGTTCTGATCCAGACAGAATGTCACAGCATTAAGTCAGGTGCATGAACAGCCTAATCTCTAATCTCAGTCTCTGTATGCGAGAAGGCTTGGCCGACAGCCTGCCAGGTTACATAACACCAGCACAAACATTTTGGGGTGGACAGATAAGTCACATTTTTGATGTAAACAAGACTATACTTGTCCTTATGCGAGACCTTTATTCTCTGCATTTTCCGAGAGGATAAGCCACATATGGTACACCAACACTAACACAATCTAGTACAAAAACATTGGGAGATGTTTCAAAGTTTGAGCCAAATTTAGTGATGGTGACACTCTCAGAAAAAACAACAATAATTGTCACTGGGGTGGTACCTTCTAAAAAGATCTAAATATGTAACATTTTGGTGCTGATATGTTCCTTTGAGGTACCAGTATGTACCCTTTAAGGTACCAATGTGTAACTTTGAGGTACCATTATACACCTTATAGATACAAAAGAAGGTTTTTGAAAAGGTACCACCCCAGTAATATATTTTGTACCTTCTTGTACCTTTGTTTCTGAGAGTGTGATGATGATGGCACTGGGAAATGGGATATGCTGGTGTTTTCTTAATGATTTCATTTTTTGTTGCCTCCAACTCCTGAGAATTTACATAATTATGATATAAGTTTGATTATAATAAAATAGTTTTGTTTGGCCATTTCCTATTTTTTCACTTCTTAAAAAAGAAAGCTTTAATAGGGCGATCATTTTCCCCACATTGTGAATTTCACTTATTCACATGGGCGGCTTTCTTCACAAATACTGGTACACCAGGGTATCAACTAGTTTGTACTCCTCAAATATTCAATCACCCGTACCTGGGTCAGTGAAAAACGGTTTTACAAGATGAGAAATTAAAAAATCTTAAAAAAAACTTGTTTTAAAAGCATGCATCAGGTATATTTCAATGCACATACAGTATTCATGTTGATTTTATTACATTTGGCCCATTATTATGAGAGTTAAGACTGAATGGACCTGAAAATGTCAAATGGTGTAACCGCCAATTGCACCAAAGATTAAGAAATATTGCATATTTTATCCACCTTGATGGCATGTAAGCATAATCTTCAAAAAATAAAATAAAAATAATAATAATAATTTTTAAATATCACACATTAAGCGTTTTTAAAATTTGTCCGGACATATGCTGAAAACAGCTCTGTTTTCTAAATAATCTTTGACAAATTACGTAAAAATTTATGTAAAAAAATCATATTACACTAAACTGGATGTTTATATTTTATTCCACATTTTTTATGAAAACATTAATATTTTCAGTTAAAAATACTAGTACACCAATTGACACAGACCGGTTACACCACATAGACATTTTTGCAATTATCCCGCAAATAATTTTTCAAAATGAAATAAAACCAGAAATTTTAGACTTGGTCCTCAAAAAAGATAATGTATGCAAGTAATCTGCACATTTATTTTGAAATTTTAACCCTTTTACATTTAATTGAACCATACGGACACAAAATAATTAACGTCATGTCATTGACCCATCTACATTCATAACAAAATAACAAGTTCCTCCTACAAGAGCTATGGATGAGCTATTGTTCCTAAAAGCTCAAAAGCCTCTGAGAAATCTTCTTATCAGCCCAAAACAGAAATGCCCATTGCACAGGACTCTCTGTGCCTTGCAAACAGAAAAAAAAGAGTGCACTGCCATTAACAGACAGACAGTCTTTCATACAGCAAAGAATAAACTGCCCTGGAGAATTCAATGGCTATGAGAAGCTGCTTGCTTGTAATATTAGTCATCACAAAAACTCAAGTCTCAAGTGTTACCAGACGCTACAAGCAAAATGTGTGCATGATGAGAAATAGGCAAATAATTTTTTTTTTATGAATGACTAAATGACATGCAAGGACTGTGCATGTACAGTAGACTTACACTTATACTTCAATGCTAATCCACTTTAGCAAGCATTTAGTAGAAAATGAGTATTGGTAACGACTAGAAGAGTCATTTAAAGAGCTCCTTAATGAACTTCAGTCTTTATTAAATCTTCACTGAAAAATCAGCAAATTATGCATCATTTTTATTTCTTTAAAAACTGTGCAAACAGCACCGAACTCCAGAGAGGTGAAACAGAAGTTACGTACCCGCATGAACCCTCACTGAGTCGACTTCAGCAAATGCAGATCACATTAAATCATTCCAACAATAATCTTACCAAACATTTATGCGTCACAACTACACTGTGGTTGTGAAATGCCAGATATTGTCTTGACATAAGAAGGGAAATATGTGCTGGCTGAATACGCAGAATAGCAGCTAATCACTTATCAGTGAATGTGTTGTCTAAGCTTTAAGATAAGCGAGTTTTGAATTCTTTCATATGGCCAAAAAAGAGCCACCCTCATTAATTGAAAGTAAAGTTAAGACACTGGGTCTTATTCACAAAAAATGCATTATGCACATATGAATATGGGTATGTGGATACAAAAAGCGTTTATATGATAATGTATAGGCTGCGTATTAGCTAAATTATATAGGTAAATAACTGTTGGCACATACTCCCAGATTAAAGGAGGTACTTCATCTAAATTCATTACAATGAAGTGCATCCAGCTGAAAGTTTGTACACAATGTTCATAAATGAGATCATTATTTAAAATGGTCACAAACACACGCGCACACACATATAGGTTTTGACCAAACAAAGCCAATCAATAATCATTAATGTGTGTTGTTTACCTAAAACAACACAGCGGTGACTATATACATATTTCATTTTCCTCAAGTGCTGTGTTCGGCTCAATTTATCATGTTAATACCGTTATGCATGAATGGAAGGTGAAGGAGGGTCATTTAATTGGACAGCATTCAAAATTCCCTGTTGCCAAGCAGAAATTCAGTCTAGATTCCACCTCTACCCAGCTTGCATTGTGCTTTCCCCAGTAAAGGACAGAGAAGTTACTTGCTAAGGTTAAAAACATGCTGGCTATGCGAAACAGTATTGCCGTTATTATCAGCGTCAACAATGACGTCAAATCAACTGTTGAATTACAACTTGCATAGCAGACCTTCTCATCCGAAAATCAGTCAACACAAACGTGGTCCTTGCAAAAAAATCCAAAGGATCCAATCAGGTTTCTCTACCGAAGGACATTTGCACCGCAACCACACAATACTGCATCACGCCTAAATGTCACTCAAGGACATTGCTGTGGAGGTGTGAATGAGTCCATGCTTTCTTCTCCCACATGTAATAGATGCAGATACGATTTAGTCCCAGGGTCACCCTCTCATCATGCTGCTCACAATAATGAGTAAAATGCTCTGATCCCTGATGTTTGGCTTGATGATCAGTTATCTTTATAAAAGACAGTAAAAAGTGACACAAGCACCTTTCATGCTACATGAATCCAATCCACATTGTCAAAAATAATTAAGGATGATGATCATGATGATAAACACAGAAAAGAAAAGTCAGCAAATATGCATCGATCCATTGTAAAGGCTGCACAAGGTGAAGTCCACATAAATAATTAATGGCCCGTAGTAGCCTTAAAACACACCTGAGCGTGAAGCAGATGATGAAATAAAACATTGTTGCATCCCTGAATGTCACCGATTGTACCTTGTGGGGGTTCAGTGCAAGACTTATTGCGAGCATGAAGCCGATTAAATATGGCCATGAGTTGTGTAATCTTTCACTGTGCTTTAATGGCACTTTGTACCCCAGGAGAATTGCCCCAGGAGCCTTAAGCACAACAGCAGCACAACATGGTGCAATTCATCATGCGACTAATAACAGCAGGCTAATGCCAAAATATATAACCAAAGTGCAAAGTGTCCCTGAGTGGAGATGAACACTAGAAAAAAAAAACATTTTCAGATAAAACTCCTTGTTGTTAAGGAAGGAAGGGATGTAACCAATGAAATGTGGCATACTGGCATTCAGTGTGAATAATAGCCCTACCTAAAACTGGCTGATGGGTTAGTTTAAAATGTACAACACTGTGACCTTGCCAAGAGACAGGGGTAAAAGACAATAAAATGGTGAATGACATTGTCATGGCAACTTGCTGACAAAGCAGTGTCTTCTTACACGTTTAAACTTTATATATTTCACACAGACAGCCCCCATCAGAATAGCCTGACACAGCTGTCCGCTTACCAGCCTATGTTGCCAGTTCAATCCAAACAGGGCTTTGATTCAAACCTGACAACAAATATTTAAAAACTGTGAGTGTCCTGAATGACACCAAACCAGCAAAAGGACTTTGCTGGTCTTAGCCAGTCTGGTGTTTAGCTTGTCTCCTAGTCTAAACAAATATCAAGTTCCCAAACCCAGCATAACCAGTATAGCTGGGAAAAAGTCTAACTCTCTTATCATAATGTTCTTATAGCAGGACTGTACAACACACAAGAAAAACATGCAACGTAATTTCCGGACTATGGGCTCTATTTTAACGATCTGAAACGCAAGTGCGAAGCGCAAAGCGCAAGTGACTTTGTGGGCGGATCTTGGGCGCTGTAGCTATTGTCCCGGCAGGAGAAATAACTCTTGCGCCAGGCGCAAATCAATAAGGGGTTGGTCTGAAGTAGGTTCATTATTCATAGGTGTGGTTTGGGCGTAACGTCAAATAAACCAATCAGAACGCTATCCAACATTCCCTTTAAACGCAAGGACGCAAGTTCCATGGCGGGTTGCTATTATTATGACGGATTTACCAGGCGCACGCCAGGAGCGGTTCACAGCCGAGGAGACCGACGTTCTTGTAAGAGCAGTCAAAGACAGAGAAGTTGTTTTGTATGGGGATATGAGAAACCCACCCAAATCAGCGTCGGTTAAACGGGCGTGAGAGGAAATAGCCACAATTGTCTCATCAGCTGGCATCCCCATCGTTGCGCCAAGCGCTACAATGATGTCAGGAGACGGGGAAATCCCAAGCTTGCCAGCATAAATCGGGCACGCCGTGTAACGGGAGGTGGATCTGCCTCTACAGAGGACCTGACGCCAACAGAGGACATCGCTGCGGTCAGTGGCGCAATTGTTTTTTGAAACTGCAAAATAGCATCAGGGATGGTTTGCGGCGGAACACGCCTCCTTTTTTGCGCTGAACCGCCCAGGGAGCACAAGTTCATTTCCTAGTTTTCCGACGTGCGTCTGTGGAGGGAAAAACCTGCTGTGCGCCGGTGCATAATACGAATGATACATGCGTCACTGACAAAGTCAATTGCGCTGGATGCAAGATAGGGCCCTATAACTCAAACTTTTTTCATAGTTTGGCGGGTACTGGAACTTATAATCAGGTGCGACTTATATGTCCAAATTATTTCATATGAACAAAGAGAAACCATTACCGTCTACAGCCGCAAAAGTCCGCTCTATGCTGCTCCTGTATTTATGTAATCCAATAGATTCAGTGATGCGGAATGACTTTGGGACTTTTTTGAACTTGATTTGGCTTGTCGTGTTAATTTAGCCTATTTAGCCTCCCATGTATGTTCTGTATGCTATTGTGTATCATGTTAATAACTGTTTATGTTACTTTAGCATGTACGGACACCTATTCAGCCTGCTGTTCTGTGCTATTGTTTAGTTGAATAACTTGCCTTTCCATATTAAATGTCTGTTCTTTGGCATGGATTTGTGAAATCATTTTCTAAATAAACGCGACATACAGTCCAGTGCAACTTATATGTTTTTTTCTCTTCAAAACACATTTTTGACTGATGCGACATACTCTGGAATACCGTTAAATACGGTAGGATCTTTACAGATATAGTAATCTATGAATTAAAATAAATCAAAGTGAAAAGGCAGTCGTAATGGCTTGTACTTGTGTAGTAATGCTATAAAAATCCAATAGGCTCTTTAAAGTTATGGTGAGAAACTTTTTCTGAAACAACTAAGCACAGCAGCTGTAACTCACATCAAGGGCATATACCTCAAACACAAATCTGTGGATGGAAAGCGTCTTTTCAAAGGGTGTTTGTTGTTTCCCTGGGGCAGGTGTAACTTTGAGGCTAATGAGGTGCAGAAGGCCCTCAAGAGGCCACAGGGCTGCAATAATCCATCAAACAAAAAGAGCAATGTAGCTGACAGAAAGAAAAAAACTAAAGAGAACGAGAGGTAAATTCTGTGCTTCAGACTCAGCATTCACACCAAACAAGCAAGCACTTCTGATTAATCTAGAAATTTCTTAACTTGCTCCACTACCAATACAATAATCACGTTTCATTGACAGAATAACTGCAAGTTCAGGAAACATCTTTCAATGTTTTTTTTAACAAATTCAAGTTTCAGAACATCATAAGTGTGCTTTTAAGGAGCTTATAGCAAGTTAAGACTTCCTAATATCACATGTATTCATAAGTATTTTACAAGGAGGCGAATGGCCTTTTACATGGAATGTGGCTCGCGAGTCTCTAGCTCATTTTCAGTATGTGGAAGGGGTCTGAACACGGTGCTTGTGCACACAAAATCCTCCCCTTTCCACAGCTCTTCACAGCATCTACACTGTAAAAAAATTCCGTAGAAATTACAATGTTATTGCAGCTGAGTTGCCGGTAATTTACCGTAGATTTAAAGTTATGCTATTTACTGGCAAGAGTTTGTTCAAAGTTAAATACATTTTTAATATTAACAAGTCTTTATCTTTACAGAATAAAACTATACAATAACAGGCTCATGCAAAGCATTCTGGGAACCAGAAATCATCATCAACCTTTTTCTGTTTTTTGCTTCAGATTTTGTTTCCCAGAATGTTTTGCTTGATGCTGTTTTTTAGTTTTACTCTGTAAAGACAAAGACTTGTAAATGTTTAATGTTCATTTAACTTTGAACAAAATGTTGCCAGTAAACAAAATAAATTTAAATCTACGGTAATTTACCGGCAACCCAGCTGCAATTTCTACGGAATTTTTTTACAGTGTAGTGTTTCTATATGACGCATGCTTTGGGAAGGCAGCTATGATAAATCAGTGCCATTTCTTGGATGTGCCTTTACTGCTGCTTTCCATGTGATACCTCAGAGGCAGATGAGCACCAACAGAGGATGAAGTTTTCTCCAGAGACATGCTCCAGGAGCACTGTCACCTCAAATCAACATCTAGTGTCTGATCCAGTGGCTATCTGACATTCAGTATGTTCTGATGTTGTGACTCCCATCTAAAGCAATAATAGCAGAGATAATAAGTCAGCTCCTGTCTGTCTGTCTCTCTTTATTCATTTAATTCTTAGTTTATGTCAAATGAGTTGGCAGCAGTACCACCAACAATTATTATGTACCTGGAAAGTTGGCAAACGGTCTACAGTTATCGTAAAGAAGCATCAGGCTGTGCAGAAAAAAAAAACGTTTGTGGTAACATTTTATTTTACAGTGCCATTGTTACACGTTACATGTACTTACTATAGTAATAACAGTTAATGATGTATAATTACATCATGCAACTAACCTTAAACCAAACATCTAATCCTAACCCCAATCCTACAGCAAGAACATGTTTATTAATATTATAGAGGACTTAATTATCAAATTACTTTGTAAAAAGGACACTTAAAATAAAATTTTCTTAGTATTTAAAATAGTATTTAAAGAAGGAGTGGGGTACCCTGGGTCCTGGAGGGCCACTGTCCTGCAGAGTTTAGTTCCAACCCTAACCAATCACAGCTGAATTTCATTTCCAAGTAATCCTAAAACTTGAATTAGATTTTTCAGGTGTGTTTGATTAGGGTTGGAACTTAACTCTGCAGGATGGCCCTCCTGTTCCCCACCCCGGATTTAAAGGGACACTGCACTTTTGTTGAAAATAGGCTTATTTTCCAGCTCTCCTAAATTAAAACATTTGATTTTTACAGTTTTGGAATCCATTCAGCCGATCCCCAGGTTTGGAGGTATAAGTTTTAGCTTAGCATAATCCATTGAATCTGATTAGACCATTAGCATCGCGCTAAAAATAACCAGAGTTTGATGTTTTTTCTATTTAAAATTAAGACTCTTCTGTAGTTACATCGTGTACTAAGACCGACATTACGCTCTGCCCGAAGTTAACAAGGGGCCTATTTTCGGGTGATGTGTAATATCATTGCGCCTGCTGCAGCCATATTACAACAGCAAATTTCTTGATTATTACGCCAGAATGAGAGTATAGTTCCTAGCCATATATCTGCCTAGAAAATCGCAACTTTTAATTTCCTGTTGGTCAAGTTTACCGAAGAGTCAAGTTTTAAATCCTTAGTCATTTTTGAGAGCGATGCTAATGGTCTAATCAGATTCAATGGATTATGCTAAGCTATGCTAAAAGTAGTACAGCTAAACCCAGTGATCGGCCTGAATGGATTCCAAAATGGTAAAAAGCAAATGTTAAACGCTGGAGCTATGAGCCTATTTTCAAAAAAGTGGAGTGTCCCTTAAATCAAGTTTAAAATAAATTGGAAAAATGGAAAAATATTGTTTTCTGGACAAAACAAGATTCCTCCCATATAAGCAAAATACATTTGCTTTGTAATTAACAAACTAAAATCACCAAATATGTCCGTGAAACACAAATTTACTTAACCACAAGGGAAAAAGAGTCCCATCTGATTACAGTTTATGAAAAATTGTGTTGCAGTGATTTTACAGCATATGTACCATAATTTAACACGATCATAAAAACTGCTCTTCTCTAGCATATGCAGAATGAACTAGGTCATGTGTTACTACACTAGACACATCCAGGCCAACATCTTAATAACACCAGATCCTATTTCTGAAGTTGTCACCTTCAAGGCTCTGCCTGAAGACCTGTGAAAAATATGCCCTTTCTTCTAACCTTTTCAAAGCAAGCTGGTAAATGTGTCTACCTGTTCACATTACAGCTGACAGCCCCTCTGGCCATGTCTCCAGATGCACCGCTAAACTTACTTTCTAGTCAATCAAAGTGCTTTTTCATTCTGAGCTTATCAACAACCCTAATAAAGGGATCGCTCAACCAAAAAACTAATTCTGTCATTAAAGTATAATGTAATTATTATTTACTCATACTAACAATGTTCCAAACTTATGTTCTGTTCATCAGAACAAAGACATTTATACAGGTTCATTTTTGGGGCAAATGATCCCTTTAGGTACAAACATTCTACATTGTAGATCCTTTGACAAATGAGTGAACCACTAAGGATATATAGTAGAGCAAACTATCGTCCCACAATATTAAATTCTACGTCCCACAAAATCCCAAAAAATAAAATTATAAAAGCCATTCTTGCATTGCAGTTTCTAAACGTAATGCAAACTAATAGATAAGGTAGATGATAAAGTATAACTTTATTGCACTGGACGTCAATTTGGATAAAATGCGTCTGGCAAATGCATACATAGATATGCAATCACATAAGAACCCTCTTTAAAAGCAGTCTCATTCAACAAGTAGCTTGCTAAAGAAAACAGGGCACACAGCCACCAACAATTCCCTCTTATAAAGCGAATGAGCACTTAATTTGCTGAAGCAGTGGTTCTCCTCTGGGCTTCTGAGGCTCATGATGCTGACTGCCTTTTACGCATTTTGCTGATCTTGATGGGAGCGTGAGGAACTCCGATTGGTGCTGACAACAACACTCACTACAAATCGCCATCACGAATGCTGATTATGTCCGAGTTTTACCCTAAAGTGAAAACCGATGCAGGAATCGCCTTCATTAAAAATGCTTTGGATGGGAAAATTACGTCAAAGACTTTACGTTTTCTGCTGTCTCAAACTTAATTTGCACTGCGCTAATACAATAAAAAAAAACTTTTAACAGAAACAATAGAATTGTCTTATTTAGTGATAGATTGATGTATGGGACATATTTGAAAGCATCACCCGAAAAATGTAAATTCTACGAATCCATTTGCAGATTCACACAGATTCCGAAAATGAACAAATAATATGTCTGGGATTTGTCCCAGGATTGATTGATTTTGGTTTATTCACAATGTCAATGATTTTCTGGAATCTCTGCGTGTGTTCACACACATCCCAGATCCTGTAAAGATGTGACGTGTAATGGAAGTATAATTGTGAACGTGGTGGAATTTGTGTGTTTGCGTAAACACACAAAGCAATTTACTGGCAATTTTCTTAGATCTGCTACAAATCCATTTGCTAACATCAAAATGGATGTCCATGTTGTGTTGGACCTCAAAATGAATTAAAAACACAGCAGATCACAATTTAACTGTCAGTTTTTTTATAGGGACATTTACCAAACAACCACACATGTAGGCAATATGTTATCACTACACTGTGTTCTTATGGCAAGTAGATAACGTAAAGCAGATTTCTAAGCCAACTTCCTAATAGAAAGATGTTTTTGGGAGCAGAGATTGCTGTCAACTGTGTTTTTCTCCAGCTAGAAATATCATAGATAAGCTCTCAGGGTCCTCCAACATCCTGAGGTGGCACTAAAACTGCTGATGTGCTCCTCATGGACCTGCCCTCATCTTCCACACACTAATTGCCCCCTTAATGCTACTTGTTTTTGTTTTATTGGCCATTAAAGAGTGCACTGGGGACTCATTTCCTGTAGAGTAGGACATATTATGCAAAAAACTTCCAATAAATGTGTTTACTTGGTAACATCTAATAAATAGAACAACATTATTAAGTAAAATAAAACATGTTTATTTGTTAAATGCTATCAGTGAATACAATCTTTGATAGTTCGCAGTAATTTTTCGAACTTACCGTAAATTATATACAGTTATGCTAGTTGCTTAAATAATTGTCAGTGTTGCATTAAAGGGACACTCCACTTTTTAAAAAAATATGCTCATTTTCCAGCTCCCCTAGAGTTAAACATTTGATTTTTACAGTTTTGGAAACCGTTCAGCTGATCTCCGGGTCTGGCCGTACCACTTTTAGCATAGCTTAGCATAATCCATTGAATCTGATTAGACCATTAGAATCGCGCTTTAAAAATAACCAAAGAGTTTCGATATTTTCCCCATTTAAAAACTTGACTCTTCTGTAGTTACATCGTGTACTAAGACAGACGGAAAATTAAAAGTTGCGATTTTCTAGGCTGATATGGCTAGAAACTATAGGCTAGGACTATTTTCAGGCGCTGCGTAATATCACTATGCCTGCTGCAGGCATGTTACAGCAGCAAAGTCTTTAGGGCTGGAACGACGCGTCGACGTAGTCGATTACGTCGATTACGTAATTACGTCGATTTGCCGGAAATGCGTCGATGCGTCGCACTGTTTACATTTTGAAATGAAGGCGGCTTCAGCTCCGACCGGGTGATACAAGTGTTATACCAAACAGACAGAACGCGATCAAAAGTGTGGGAATACTTTAAGCAGAGACCAAATAAAACACATACTGTGTAAAACTGAAATGGCATACCACAGCAGCGCAACACCTGTGTATGATCATCTTAAAAGAAGAAAACCTGGAGCTCTCCGACCTCAAAATGACGAGACGTCAGCGTAAGAATTTGAACTATTACAGTAAGTTTTTATACTTACTCTATAAACAATAGAATCAATACATATTGTGCCTAATACAGCTGCGTTTACATCTTCGTTTAATACGAGCTGCGAGACGCCTGACAGACGTGACATTGCATCGCTTCTGGGCAGTATGTTGAAACAGTAAATAAAGAGCAGGACATGTTTTTATATTAAGAAGTTATGAAATAATAAGTTACTGTCACATTGAGAACTGATAGGCATGTGCCCGCGTGCACTGAAAGCCAGCTGGCAGTGCGGAGTTCCCAATGAACGTCTTTTTTGCGAATATGTGCGCAGATATTACAGAAGCTCGTCTTGTAAGGTATTCCTGACATGCGTTTAAAGTAACAGCGGCGTAAATGCTGTTTATAAAATATTAGAAGATCATACTAACTGAACTTGTTTTTTACCCGGAACTTAAGAAAAGTTAAATGTTAAAGTTAAATGAGAATGCAGTACTACTAATAGTAATAATATTAACAGTAATAATATAACCATTACATCTTATATAAGGGTTCATGAATCACAATGAACTTATTTTTACTTCAGTCTGAACTAATGCTGAGTTAATGCATGTACTAATCATAAACTAATGTTTAAAATATTAATATATGCCTATTTTATTGTTTAAGGTGAATAATGCCTCTTTTAAAGTGGCACTGCCACTTTATTTTTCATGTTGAAAATTTTGGTTTGTGTGTTTGTTTAATTAAGAAAATGCTTAAATAAAATGTTGGCGTTAATGGCAGATGTTACATTTATTATTTGTTGGGGAATTATATGTATAAAAAAATCATTAGACTATTCGATTAATCGAAAAAATAATCGATAGATTAATCGGTTGAAAAAATAGTCGATAGTTGCAGCTCTAAAAGTCTTTGATTATTACGCCAGAATGAGAGTATAGTTCCTAGTCATATCGGCTTAGAAAATCGCAACTTTTAATTTTCCATCGCTCTTATTACACAATGTAACTACATTGGTTATTTTTTTTAGCAAAATGCTAATGGTCTAATCAGATTCAATGGATTATGCTAAGCTATGCTAAAAGTGGTACCGCCAGACCCGGAGATCGGCTAAATGGATTCCAAAACTGTAAAAATCAAATGGAAAAGAGCATATTTTCAAAAAAGTGGAGTGTCACTTTAAAGAGATGAAATTAGTCAATGATGATGTGAATCTTATTGTAGTGTTCGCAAATACAGTTATGTCAAAATGACAACGTCTGTTAAACCCCGATGATACTTTTATTTGTGTGTTCTTGTAGCTCGACTATAGAGCATTAGGTCAATAATGCAAAGGTGTGGATTTGATTACCAGATGACAAACATACTGATAAAAATGTGTGGCTTGAATAAACTGCAAGTCATTTGGATAAAAGAGTCTGCCAAGTGCATACTTTTTTGGGTCCTTTTAAATTAGTCCACACATCTTGCTGGACATATTATATACAGTAGTCTAACAATAAGTCTATAAGACAAACGGACTTTAGCATTATTTACAGTCTTTGTATGGATACAGCTTCATGAGGACTCCTATCTAATTTGTAATATAAATAACATTATTTATTTTGTGAAATATTCCATTTATTTCCCCCTAACATAGTAGGACTATAAATTAAACAAAGCTTTATGACAGTGATGTCTGAAGAAACAGAGCCGGCTAATGAATCTTCACGCACGTCTGTCACACTGCTCCGGTTTCAAACTCACACTGGGAAAAGCCTTTCCAACCCTGACAAAACCAATGTCTTTATGAAGACTTTCAGATCTGTCTTTAATTTGTGAGTTGTGTCTCAATTAAATAAATTTAAATAGCCTGTGGTAAAATTGCACACATGAGAGCGCTACATTCTTATAGGTAGCTGAAATTAAATGAATAATCAGCGGGAAGTGGAAAGCTGAATGCCAAGCACTGGAATTCTATGAACCTCAGCCTTAGCAGACCTTTAATGAAATCTAACTTTGGGCACAGACTACAGTTTCACTACTTATTGCATTGACAAAGCTGATTGTTACATCACATTTGGCTCCGCTGGTGCCAAACTTGCTCCTCTCAAACACTGGCAAGCACTACATCCATGTGACCCGCCGATCAAAGACGCTCCGCTCATTAAAGAGCTTTAGTGCAGGAATGTTATTACGAGGAACCGCCCAATGAAAAAGTTGCTAATCCTATTGTACCTCTGTTCTCGCCAGCACACCGTGAGGTCAGATGTTCACTCTGGTCTCCTAATCCTATTCACTTTCTTTCTCATCTCCTTGCTGCTCTCTGCTACAGTTATTATTTCTATATCACCTGTCCATAGACAAAAAACAGAAATAATGGATTAGCTAAAAGAAAACTGATGTCATAGTCAAAGAACAGCTGAAACTAAATCCAAGAGATTCCAGAAAATCATTGGCAAATTATTTTTTTGGCATTGCCAAAATCAATCAATCCTGAGACAAATCCTAGACATATTATCCGTGTATTTTCCGGAATGTGTGAAAAAAGCTTGAACACAAGTTTCACATACTTTCCTTACTTTCACTAATATCACTTTATCATGTTACATATTATGTTACATTTTAAAACGTCACTTGCAAAACTAACATTCTCATGCTTTTTGCAATTTCGTTTGCACAGAAATCACACACATTACCTTTAAACTGCAATATTGTTACCTAATTATGGTTAGATACAAATGAAAACCTGTAATATTTCACACTGCAGTTACTGTACACACATATACAAATTAAACAATTTACATCAACTGCCAGCATGACACGCTTTTCATTACCTTAATAATAATCTCATAAAACCTGACAATATCAATTTACAAATACTGTACATTGAAATTAATAGTGTGCTGAGTAAACTAAATCTCAGAAAGACTCAGCCCTGGAGAAACATTATGAGAAAATCAGTCACCGTGTGTCATAAATGATGTCATCTCTTGTAATACTCTAATAAAATGACAAAACATTTTCTTGATGAGTTATTAGACTGCATCAGGAATCAAAGTGCATATCTGTGTTTTCATCCTCACGCTGGATTACAAAATGATTGCGTGAGCTTTAGAAATGCTTTTGCCATGACCCAGTATTCTGGATGAGTGACAGATGATCCCTCTGCACATTCTTTTTGAAAGGGCCATCTGGGCCGAGCACACTGTATTTATCTACAGAGTGGCCACAGACAATGAAGACCCAATAGGGGAAGAGAGCAGCGAGATGGGCACCCATTTCTTTTGTGCGTGTGCATGGACAGCTTTTCAGATTGTCCCCGGTGCCTGTGCGGCATCACCCGAGAAACTGACCACAAAGCATACAAATTTTCTGCTGATTGTCTGCAGGACATGCTGAATAACACTGCAAAAAATTATGTGATCAGCAATTCACATCTATTCGTTTTTAATGTTACTTTAACTTATCAAAATAAAGCTGAAATCTGTAAAATTATTGTGAAAGACAAACAAAAATCCACAATTGACCAAGTACATAATCAATCAATGTTGAAAACTGTCTCTTTAGTTTACCACAATTCATAACAGTAAGCTTACAGCAATGATTAAAAGTTGAGCTGTCAGGTCGGATATCGCAGGAAGTCCATACTCTTTAATACACGTAAAGTAGTGGTTATGGGGATAGAAAAGCAACAGTTATGCATTGCAGCTTTAAATAAAAAAAAAATAAAAAGTTTTATACGTTACAGCAACTTGTCACTAGTCAAAATTTGAAAAAGTAAATAAAAAACTAGGGGTGGCACGGTCCATGAATAAAATCCTAACCGTTCGGTTCGCTTGTCTCGGTTCGGAGCGCGTGTGTGCCGCACGGTTCAACGGTTCATGGCATGCGCAATGTAGTCTCATGCACTGTATGTGACCTCATATAGCGTGTTTCCCTTTCGAGCGAAAGAAGAGGTGACTGGTTTGGAGTATAAGTACTGCAGGTTATGTTACGTGTAGAAATGGCAAGTGGGAGAGAAAAGGAAGTCTGCCCGCAGTTGGAGGATGCGCCAGCGTCGTATAAGTTTGGTGTGTGGAAACATTTTTATTTCATGTTACCTATGATGACAGCGGAAATTAAACAATAGATAGAACTGCAGTCTATGGGTTGAATCATGTGCTCGAACAGCCACAGGAGATCGCCTTCTCTCCGACCATTTATCTAATCTGAGGTACTGAAAGTTTTACGTCTTTTCGTATTCAGCGCTATTTTTAGCCTTTCATTGATAAAATTAAAGCGGCTGATTTCCGCGTAGTTTCATTTTGCTAGCGTGTGAAATTTCCCCTCAAAGTAATCAGGACAGAAGTGGTCAAAAGTGGACAAAAGAGACTTAAAGAGATTTAAATATTACAGGTGCAAAGGTTATGTTTCTCTCTCGTCCACATAAACTCTCTGCAGTATTAAAGCAGCCTCTCAGTGATAAACGTAAGAGCTACACTGAAGTTGGCATTTTAATAAATGCAAGTTATCTTTGTGTGCTAAAAATGCACATAAAGTTCATGTTGATGGCAATACACATTCTCTTTTTTTGCCAAATAAATGAAAAGCATGTTGAAATCATCAATGTCTTCCCTCTTGCTCTATCAAAATCTCATCTGGCTTTCCTCAGAGATGGTCCCAATAATGTGCTTAAAGTCAAATTCAGTTTGTGCATGATTACATGATATAATTTTTTTTAATACTGTATCCTAAATTATGGATAATTAATACATTAATAAGATAATACATTTCTGGAGTGTTAAAAATTGATAGAAAAAATAACAACAAGAACCGTACTGAACCGTGAACCGTGACCATAGAACCGTGATACGAACCGAACCGAGGGTTTTGTGAACCGTGCCACCCCTATTAAAAACCTAAAAATTTAAAGTTGCATTGTGTAACTTTTAGTAGGATCTCCAGACAAAAATGCAATATAATATACATAACTATATTATCAGTGGTGTATAAAGACCTTATATAATGAACTGTATTGTTTTTATTACCTTAGAATGAGACGTTTTTATAGATACACCAAGCCTCTCCTTACATAAAAGTTGCAGTCAAGTTTCTACAGTAGACGTAAATGGACGAACTTTTGAGGGAGTTTCGTCCCTACGTTGTCTCAAAAGGCGCACTTCATGTGGACTTTTGGTCTGGTGGCCTTAAATTGCGCGTGCTCGCTTAGTGTACGAGTCCGTAGGGTGTCCCGTCTGTCATTTTTACGCTTCGAAGTGTGCTCATCAGTGCCCCCTTTGAACCCTTGATGCGGGCTTCCCCTGCAGCAGGCTTCGCGCACTCTACCAACCCAGAAGCCCTTGCGAAAGAGAAATCAGACCAATCAGATGACGAAAGGGAGGAGTTCCTAGGGTCTCCACTGCAGGGCCAATCCTGTGGCATCTACCGTAGCTTCTCTTTGTGTTTCGAAATTGAGGTTGGTTGCAAATCTCACGACTAGATGACCCTAAAAACCAATATTACACCTTTAAGGTAGCAACAATTTTTAAAGTGCTTGAGCATACACACAAAAAACTATATATGCGCCAGACTTGATGCCGTTTTTTGTGTGTATGCTATTGCAAGAAGTCAAATGACTTGCAAGACCTCAGACTTCAATAAAGAGCATCAATAAAGCTACAGTAAATGTGTCAATATGTCAATATAAAAATATATATTGACAGAAATGAGCAAGTATAAAAACTTTGTGGTAAAGACAAGAACAAAAAGATTTAAAAAGTTTTACTAAACATTTGGTGCTTACCATCCGATGCCCATAATTTCCCAAGAACTATGCACCAAATGTTTGGCAACTGAAGGTTTTTGGCTGAAAACAGGAATCAAAAACAATAATTTTCGTTGTTCAGCTGAATAAATGAAAAGACCGAAATTTAATAGCAACCAATGTAGAGTGAGAGGCGTGCACACTATATAAATGCAGCAAACATGCTGGCAGTGTGGAAGCATTTTAAAGAGTTCGAGAAAGATGCTTTTTTACTTCTTTTTTTTACATTGCAAACCAGCCCTCCAAATTTACCCTAAACTTCAAATTTAGGTTGTGAGGAGCATTACAGAGTAGTATTACCGTGGGTTCACACCAGCCGCGTTTGAGGGGTCAAATTCGCGTCTACCGTGTTGCCGCTTGAACATTTTGCGTTTACTCGTTTCATTCGCGCGTGAAATTCTAGTCATCGAGACACTCACGCGGAAATTCGAGTCATGGGAGGGGCTTCTGCGACTCCGCTCACATCCTATAATCACGTCACTACTAGAGCAAGCTCCTGATTGGTTAACGTGGCGTGTTTTTCCGCCAAAGTTCAAAAATTTCAACTTAGGCGTTTGCCGCGGCAACGCTCAATTCGCGCCATTCACGCAAACTAGACGTGCAAATAAGGCGGAATCACGTCTACCGGGCCGTGCTAAATGCCTCATTCGCGCCACAAGACCTCCAGACACGCGTCTTCACATTGACTTAACATTGAAATCACTCGCGTTTGACGCCTCTACCGTGGCTGGTGTGAACGCACTACTCAAGGTTTACTCAAGCAAATTATTGAGTGTTTCCTGGTGTTCGTGCATGTCTGAGCTCTTAAAACCTTGATATTGATCACAAATAGCAGGAAAAAAAATTCATATAAAATATCTTCCCCTGCTCTTGAGCAAGACAAAGACTAAGCCCTATTATAAATCAATACTCTAGACCCCTCACGAAAGCACATCCTGACCTCCTCAGCAGCTAATATATTATCTGCTATATGCATTACTGAAGGTCTTCAAATGAGTGTGATAAATAAACCAACACAATCTGTTCTAATTTCTAAAAAACCTGACTATCCCAATTGCAAAAAAACTTTTGACTTTTCATGCAACATTTTTGACACCGAGTTTTCTAAATACCAAATAATTGGCTTTTATAGCTAGAATTCCCAAACAGGTATATTTAACAGATGCATAATTTATTTTGCAAAGTACCTGAAAAGGTTTTTTCCATAGCCCCCGGGCTGGGATTGAAACCTAGTAAACATTTTTCAGCTCAGCAAGAGTTATATCCTGAGGGAAGGTCATATGATAACACAAAGTCATGTCTAAAACCTTGGCAAATGCACGAGGAGGGTGAAATTGATCACCTTTCAATGTATTTGTAGCAAAACAGCTGCTGAAGATGTGCTTTAAGACAGTTTCACAAATCCTTCAGTGTCAACAAGATGTCTTTGGAGAGGAGATCAAAGACAGTAGGTGTCTTTCAAATAAAAATTAAATAAAGGTGTCCAAAAACCACACAAAGCTAAGAGTGAATTTTCAGAAACAAAATGTTAGAAACAGCAAACCAAACGAAACAAAACTTAAATAAAATAAAAAGCACCCTTTGATCTGTGTGTTACATTATAAGTCTTCTACAGACATAAAGTCTGATTTGTATGAGCAAAACATAAAATTAAAGTCGATCAACAAAAACACAACAAAAACCTTTATGATAAATGACAAGATCATATTTAATTCCTCACCCTATTCTTTTGTAGTGTCAACAACAACTACTTAAAATTGTAAAGACTGAGGGCATCTCTAAAAGGTTTAACACAATAAATACAGTGATACAAAATAATCTGGCTCATCGTTTGGCTTATCATTCAGACAATCCTGGGATCTGTAATTGGGGTTAATTTGCTGAATAATATCATTTAATCTGACTTGTGCAAAGTGACACACATTGTTCACAACCCCTTACGGACAGCCACTAATTATGATTAATGTCATAAGGGTTCTGATCCCATTCAAACTCAATGTGACATCTGTCAGAGCCAATCTGTCTGCTCACACGCACGTAGGTGTAATGGCCCCATTACATTTAGGAAGGCTCAAGTCATATAAAACGACAATAAAATAAAATCATTCCACGTCATTTAAGATACACACAAAAAAGATACAATTATAAACTATTCAAATAACCTAACTATTTTAACTAGGTTATGTTGGTTTAACAAAAAACACTATCAAATGCAAGCCACTTGAATAGGATATTATAATAGGGCGTACACATTAAATGCAAATTCAACATTTTGCGCAAGCAGATTACATACAAAATCAATGCAAAAGCGCGACAAGACGTGAAATCGCCGGGGGCGATGCGACTGATGCAAATATGGCTTTACGACTATTTGCCTGAACTGTGTCTTTGCGCAAGTTAAAAATATTTAATTCAAGTGAAAAATTTACATGACACGAAGTTAAACCCTGTGAGTAATCTAGACCGAGGAATGGGATGCTTCGCGTTTGGTGTGTACACAGTATGAGATTTTATACAATAGGCCATGCACACCAGAACCGAATTTGAGCGCAATTGCAGTTGAAAACGCGGCATTTTTTCTCAAAAGCAATCTGAATAATAAAAAATAAAAAAATAAAAAAAAAATATATATATATATATATATATATATATATATATATATATATATATATATATATATATATATATATATATATATATATATATATATATATATATATATATATATATATTTTTTTTTTTTTTTTTTTTTTTTTTTTTTTTTGAAAATGTGCATGACATAAAGTTCAATTCACACAAACAGAATCCTCACATAAAGTATTGCTGCTGCAAATCAATTAGTGTTTTGTTTTGAAACAGAAGACAGACGTCTAATAATAGACAGCGTTCATGTCAGGTGACGTAGAGCATAAATCTCTTCTGACGGTCATCATCTGCTGAAAGTGTGAGTCAAGGACAAGCTGTGTTTACATTCTGAGCAGTACAGTTGAGCAGTGACGGAGGATAGTGAATAGCTTACCAACTACTTGCTTATGGTCTGGTGAGTTTCCCTAATGTGTAACCAAAGTGGTCTAGCTAGAAATGGGCGTTACAAGGTAGACCACACCATTAATGCCGTGACATGGGTGCAAATGTTTCTGCTGGAATACACAAAAACAAACTGGCAGTTCTGGGAACGTGATCGTACATAATAGTTGGATCGTGGTGGGAAAATATTAAAACCAGGTGTAGGGGAGGGCTGTGTGTGTGTACGTCATACGGATAACTTGAGCACCAATGTAACTCAAAGTGGCAATGCTATAAACTTCACAGCAGCATGTTTTCAGTAGTGTGACAGTAGCTTAGCTGTTTTTAACCCATATAAAAATTATGTTTTTCTAGTATTACTGGTGGTGTGTAATACAAATTTTAATCTGTTTAAAGCTGTAACCAGCCGAGATCCTCTACTTCTATGCTAGCTAAATACTGATCTGACTGAAAAATAAAAACAAGCATTAGATTTAGTCAAAATCTCTGTACTTTACACACGCACACACACACACATATGTAGCAGCTGTTATCCACTTCTAAATTTAAGAAAGGCAGTAAGAAAGAGCTGATGTTTTCGCACCAGGCGGCCTGATACTGTGAAGACCAATATAACACAAACTCCATCAATTTCGCAGTATTCCTCAATTACACCCGCAAATAAAACTACTTCCCCACCAGGGACTCATGAGAGCTTTATGATCAACTATCTCTGATACAGAAAGCACTACAGGCTATAAAGAAATGATGCAGAAGTTTAGTTATTACAGTGTCAGAATTTAAAGTCAAAAGGCATTATTACTTCATTTTGCATTTGGCAACAGACTAAAATACAAACACATAAGCAGACACTTTTTGACATCACTATTACCCCTCAGCTGATTTCAATCTATAAGTCATGATGACAATGCTACGAAAATCATTGGCCTATAAATCAATCAGAGGAACAAGCCCCTCTTCATTAATTAATTGCTACTTAAGTAATTGCATGGTACTGATGATGGGGGGGTCCTGTCTGTCATTCAAGTGTATAATGTATACCACATCTGCACAATACACCAAAATTATTGAAACATTGCTAATGTGCATATGGCAATAATCATATCAAAATTGTTGAATCATCTTAATTCTTCTAAGTGTGGTGTGCACAGTCAAAGTTTTGTCATACATTTAGTCTGGCATACAAATGTACGAGTGCATGCGTGTGCTCTCCTGAAGTGTGTGGAAGATGATCAACAATCAAAAATGTGAAACATGTGTTTTTATATGATTTTCAGTATTCATAATTTTTACAAACTTAAAGCATTTTCGTTTTGCATGTCACTTAACCGCATCCTTTATCAATTTATAGGGATGATCACATCTGATTACAGTAGGACTGGACACATTCACCGGCATGCGTGTCTGTGTGTACAGAAAACTGCTCACTTTAGCGGCTTTTTGTGGTTCAACTGTTTAAAATCACTTGAGCGTGCTATTGAAACACGTGCAATTATAAACTTTCCCTATTTAAGTTTGCGTAATTATCTGCAAGACGCATTTGAGCCGAACCGTGGGTCGTGATCCAACTGCAATCCGGTACACCCCTAGTGTGTGCAGGTAGGGTTGCAAAAGGACGGAAATTTCTGGTAAATTTCTGGAAACTTCATCTAGGGAATTTTGGAAATATAATGGGAAACTTAACAGGAATTTATAGGAATTATTTGGAAATATGAATGATTTCTGATCAAATAAATGCAGGCTTGATGCACATAAGAGACTTCAAAAACATTAAAGAGGACCTATTTCATTAATAAAAACCAACATTATTTTTTGTATTTGGTACAATACAATGTGTTCGCGTGGTTTATGGTTAAAACAGTACATTTTTGTAGCTCCAGATTTCAATCTCTTTTTGAAACGTACAGATTTGAAAACTGATTGGCCAGCTAATCTGTACGTTGTAATTGGCTTGAATACCTCTGATGTCAACAGGAAACGTGACGCTCATTACCATGTTTGAAAGATTCGTTTGCTAACAGGAGTTAACTTACAGGCTGTGAGTCCAAGCAGGAGAAATTATGATAATGTCGGTCTTGTCTACATCACCAATCCCAGGAAGTAACTTGTTGCCTACAATCTGTGTGTTTGTTGTAGTCCAAGAAAAGAGATTAACGTTGGAGCCGATAACTCGCGTCATTGTTTACTTTGGGGTATGTACCTTTTGCATTTCGTTAACATGTACTAATACACACCTACACACCAAAGTAAATGTAATATCGTAAATCGGACCATTGGTGCTCTTTAAAAATAGTTATGTGTGACCTAAATGTTTTCTCAGTCAGTGTATTTGTCTTTACTATGGTATAATATTGTTGCGCACTACACAGCACAGTTTTAAACTAATGTATGTAATTTACATGAATACATGCAAAGATAGACATTTTGACATTATTTTGTGTGCAGGATTAAAAAAAATATCTGTGCATGGTATGGAAGAATGCAAGTACATGCAGGGGGTTTGGCCTCAATCGCCCTTCTGTAAGCTGTGTGCTGTATGCATGTGACTGAAAAATGTGCAGGGTAAAAATTCAACTGAAATGGCATTAAATTATGCTACAATTTTTTTACTACATTTAAGTTCCCTGTTATAGGCAACTCTGCATTTTTTGTCAAATTCCTGAATTCCCATTAATTCCTGTTAATATTCCCATTAATTCCAATGGAAAGTTTCCAGCCTTAAAAATTCCTGGAATTTTGCAACCCTATGTGCAGCTCAAATAAATATTGAGGAAGTAAATATTACACTTGACCTCACATCATCACAAGAAATTTCAAACCATTTGCTCTTCACAAAGTGCTTTTTATAAATTGGAATGACAGCATAAGATACCAGAAATTTTATCTATTTCTGGACTAATTTAGAGGATTTAGATTCTTTATGTTAGCACATAAAGGAACAATTAAAGAAAGTGGAATTCAATTCACTTATAATTCACTTAATCAACCCATTTCATCTTATAAAAAGACAGAAAAAGACGCTCTCAAGCAATGCACTCAAGCAAGTCAGCTTTATCTCACTCACTGCACTGAATTTAGGTGATGTAAGCAGTGATCAATAAATTGACTTTAAGGCTTTTGCTTATATACCGTAATGGCTGCCTCTTTACTCCAACAAGTGTTTTTGTGTAGATGTTCACTGGTGCAGTCTCACCCATCATAACAGACTCACCCTATTTCTGTATCAGCCCCAGGCTGGTCTTAAATAAACTGGGAGTGTGTACAGCTGGGGGTAACAACCAGTCGGGTGGTGCCATAGACCGAGGGTCCATCATTGCCTCACTTACTCACCAAGCAGTAGACACAAAAGGACTTCCAACAAATAAATTGTGTCAAAGTCAGTGGCCTGTTTAAATCAATCATAAAGCAAAGCAGCTTTGCTTTGTAAAAGCCACTATCCCAGCATGCTTTACACTTTCATGGTTGCCATGGATATGAATTAACACTTTGGTAATAGAGTGATGCTGAACATAATCAAAACCAGATTATCTAATAACAGCTGTCACCATAAGTGGTTTAAGCAATGAACAGTTTCTGCTTCACAAATCACTCATAAACACAAAAGTGACCTATAATGGTGTCAATTCACATGACAGAAAAAATTTAATCGGAATAAGATTGAAGACTAAAGAAAACAGAGCAGATCATGACATCATGGGTCATGTGATTATGTATTATTTGCCTTATATATATAAATATATATCCTAGCATAATTTATACATGTATCAAATCTTGTAGCACAATAGAAGCACACATAACACACAAATACAAAGAATTTTCTTACCAAGGTAAAGCGATGCATTCTCCTTTTTCACATTATCATCTAGGTACGTTGGCCCGAGTGTGTAGATAGGTGTTGAACCCATGCCCACCAGAATCTGGGCGCAGACAAACAGTGCGACGTATACAGAGTGATCGTTGCCCTCCTGGTCCCTTGGACAGGACGCCACATCCCTTCTGCTCCCATTGCCATTCATGCACAGGCCCTCATTCCCTGTTGAGGAGTTGACCTCCTGGATTTGATAGGGTGGGGAGATGAAGTGCGGAAGGGAGAACAGAGCTGCTCCTACGGCGATGAACACTCCACCGACCGCCAACCAGCGGGGTCTCTGTCCCCTACCTCCGAAATAACTGATGAAGACCACCACCAGCAAACTTCCGATGTCAAAACAGCTAACAAGGAGTCCAGACTCGGAGCTTCTAAGACTGTATCTCTTCTCTATTGTGGTAATGACACTACTAAGATACCCCGAGACCATCAACGACTGGATAAATGTCAAATAACACATACAGAATAGGAAACACCTAGAGTCTGACAAAATCACTCTAATGTATTTCCTAGCAGGAAAACGAATACATCTAGCCAACGAAAAGCCAATTTTTTTGCTGCCCTTCTCGGTTCTCATAGAGCTACTAAGCCCCATCATGCTGGACATGGAGGGCGAGAAATCAGTCTTGGTAGGTGAATCCAATTCACTAAAGTCTCTTTTCTGCTGCAAATCACTAAATACAGAACAGTGGTCAGTGTGTAATGAAGTCTGAGCCGTGCTGACCAACCGGGGCTCCAGCGTTTCATTTATTGTCGGACGTGTCCCGTTAAGGGTTGGCAAACTTCTTGTTTTGTAGTAACCCCCTGAATCTCTATAGTGACCCTGAAATTCACAGACTTCAGGGGATTCTGATATATCGCTCCTGGTTTCATCATTATAAGATGAAGTCATTTTGGCCCTATGTGTTGCTTATGGAAAATGCAAGAACAACTAGGTATTAATTTACAAATTTACAGCAATGCTAGAGATGGCGATGAGACCTCCAAACATGATCTAGCAATAAATAAACACCTATCTTACTGTACATTAGACTTCATAATCATTTTAAATGTTTACATTGTGATCACATCAATCAGATAAAAGTGTTATAGCTGCCTATTCTTTATGTTACACCTCGCTTGTAAGTGCTGGGGAAAAAGTGCTGTATTTTTTATGATACAAGCATGTGAGTCATATTAGACAGGATGAACTGAACTCTGGTCATAGTGCTGAAATGACTCTTTGTTGCTGAATGTTTCAGATCCTGAATCCTGAAATCTGACAAACAAAACAATGACAACATAAAAACATATATTACTAAAGGAGCTTTGTTTAACAACTCTTCATAAACCAATATTAGCAGCGTTACAAACACTGTGATTTGTCCTGAAGTCACTGTATGTATGTACATCGGTGGTGATCCAGTTAGACAAAGAATACCGACAGACTTCTGATAAATCACTTATAAAAACAGTGTAAAAAGGTGGCAATAGTTTGTTTATCTAATACAAATGATTTCTGACATATCTTTAACGAAGTCACGACTTTATTCATGAGGGTAATTCGGAAAATCCAGTACAATATAATGTAAGTCCAAACATTGATCTGTTCATTTAAAATAACTCATACAGCTCGATTCTTACTGCTACTTTAAATATCGACACATGTAAATTATTTAACATTTAAAATGATTTTAGGTGATAGTGAATAAAATGATGAATAGTGTACTTACACGGGCAGACAGAGAGAGAGGTAGTGAGTTGTTTTCCTCAGCACGGACTGCGAGTGAATGAGATTGCGGATTTGATGTAGTGGTTGACGGAGCCCGCCCCCGCTGCATTCTGGGATATGCAGTTCTCAACAAAATACCCCTTAAAAAAATAAAAAATACAAGATCTCAAAAGGAAATTCAACACAGAAAGATTTACTTGTGGTCCCACCCAAATAAAATACTATCGTATACTCAAGTGTTTACGGTACTACGGTGTACTGTATTAACTATAGTAAATTGTAAACTCAAGTAAATGCTGTTGCTGTCATCATTAGACTCACTCAGTCATCATGAATATAATCCAAAATAATAAAAATTCTGAGGTTTTATTATAAATGGCCAAACATTTACACACATACAAGTACGATGACAAGTCTCTTAAAATATGTTTTTCTCATTTTATACAATTTTTTTTATTGGATGTATGCGATTTTGGTATGTTCCAGACCATGCTCAGCTAACGTTAGTGAGTGTAAAACGTGAATAAATTACATACAATTTAAAAACTTTTAGCTTTTTCTTATTTTCCTCAACAAGTTATTTGGTAAAAAAAAGTAATTTTTATAATTAATATTCATTTATAATTTTCATAATAATATTAAGCATTTTGTACATTTTGCCCTTGAAATTGCTGTCCATTTTGGGGTAAACGCCCCTCTAAGAAATTGATGTAGTCAATGACATTCCGTCCCCCATTTGGTCTCTCTTCACTGGAGGTTAAAACATAATGCACAGAAGTATTTACACATTTTTTTATTGTTGTCAAGCCTAAAATGTCCACCCTGTCATTGTGAAATATTAAGTAACATAAAACTTAGCAGAAAAACTAAATATGTATTTTAAACAGGCCACAGTCAGTTTCAACAGTAAACCACTTAGCAGCTACATCATGTGTATATTAAATGCTATTTAGCTAAAAATGTTCACCCTGTCTTGAAAATTTACATTGACAGTGTGGACGTATTTTATAGGTTTGTTTGTATAGTGTCTGCTTGCAGTTAATTTATAAAAAGTGCTGGAGCTTGACCAATATGCATTTCTAACAGCTTAAGGTCTCCTTAATACAAAACATATGAAGTTAAATGGAAAATCTCAGATTTTGGGGGGATATTTTGCAGTCTCAAAGGCGCTTTATAGTGATATTGCCCCATTTAGGTC
Organism: Paramisgurnus dabryanus; assembly: GCF_030506205.2. Taxonomy (NCBI): domain Eukaryota; kingdom Metazoa; phylum Chordata; class Actinopteri; order Cypriniformes; family Cobitidae; genus Paramisgurnus; species Paramisgurnus dabryanus. The sequence continues at coordinate 19,668,488 of NC_133358.1, read as the reverse complement.
TAAGATAACCATCTAAATTTACTATAGCGAGTATAACAAATTTACTTAAGTGAATACTAAAGTATAACTACTTCTGAATTTGTTGATATGGGCAGACATTTTGTGTGTATGTATAAATAGAAAGAATGGTTGTCTAAATCCAACATTGGCTCGAGGTTTAAATCAGACGTTGATCCGTTGTCAAAGTGGATACAGCAAACTGACAATATGTTTATCAAGTATAAGTCTGTGGACATTTATCATGAAATATTAACTTACAACCTAAAGGGTTTCTGCAGGTCTTAAATAGTCTTGCAGCCTACACATGCGACCTCCGAAGGATTCAGTCTTATGTTTGAGAAACGGCCTGTGTAGACAAAAGAAAGGAGTATAGTGGCACCATCTGGAGGACAGACCGGTGCACTGCAGCCAAAATTATCCCACCGAAACAGCAATTATAAAAACACATTTAATCATAATATTGTGTTTTTGTATTATAACCACATTTACATTTATGAAGATCAAGCATTTTATGTCCTTAATTTTTTTTTATCTAGACCTTATAGTATTAATCTAGACATTCTTTTTCAACAGATAAATAACTCATTTTAGATTTACAATGTAGAATGTCAGATACACACATTGGAAATATCATTAAGGCATCCTCAGAAAATGACTCCAAGGTCAGTGTGCCCTCTAGTGACCTTTTAAAGAAACCAAAGATACTGAAATAGACTGAAGAAACTTAGTGTCCTGTCATGTTACTGAAGATGGTCTTTCACAGAGTTAATGATCATTTCCAATATCGCAAGTTTATTCTACACTCCAAGAAATGCTGGGTTTACCTATGGGATTAAGATTACAACTTCTAACCACAGCTTTCCCTCACAACAAACGACTCTCATATCCCACTGTCAGTTAAAGGGGCTCAAAATCACAATGTTTATAGTAAGAGTTTATATTAAATCATATTTTAGCAAGGACTAGTTTACTTGCATTACAACAAATCTGGTTCTATCTTTCTGTATTGCAGATATATTTAGAGAAAACTTTTGACCCCGTTATAGCACTAGTTTATGGTATCATCAGATATTTTTAAAAAGCTTTACAACTTTGCAGATGACTAAAACAATGTAAACGCATTTAATACAAAAGTGCAAATTTACTTTGTGTTTTGAAATTCCATTTAAAAACTTGTTTAATCGTTCAGGCGCACAAGGAATGCAAAACAAATAGTTGGCAGATTTTTATTTCAAAACCGCTTCGTGGCTTTCCAGAAGCCAGAATTGTTCCAACACCATTGGTTAAAAAGTATGAAATGTTTGTAAAATTGGCAGGTCACATTGTATTTCAACCACTGTACTTCAGAAAAGTCACACAGTGAAAATGGTCAGGCACAAAGTGATGTTGAAACTCATTTGGATCATATGAACAAATGCCCAACTAAATAAGCTCCTTTATAAATGATATTCTTCTGGGTTAGTATTAGTAAAATGTTAAAGGCAGTCTTTCCATCTTAAGTCTTATGATAAAAGCACTTACGGTGAACACCCTTCTTTCATTTTATGGATCGAATGCTGCTGAACTATCAAACGTGATGCAAGGAAACCAACCAGTTTAACCATTGAACCCACAATCCAAAGTGTATAGAAAGCATTGTTTAAGTAGTGTTTATAGCGTAAACAGTGTACTGAACCTAATAAGCAGTAAACGAGAACATCAACTGCATAGTCAATAACAAATACAAAATGCAGCTTTTACACCAGAAATAACATTGTGATATTTTAAAGACCTAAAATGTCTCCGGTCAAGCCAGGAGCCAAGTCCATATAAAATAGTTTTTATGTAAATGAAACCGCAAGATACACCGAAGTTGAGAAACATGTAAAAGTGCATCAAATACCTTGGGAAACACTCTGCATGTAGTTAATTCAAGACTGAATGCAATGGTCTCACCATTTAAACCAGTTTCTTAATAAAAAAATATATATATTAAAACCCTACTTCAATGGTGTTTTCCCACTCAACCAATTAAAACAAACCCAACAACATTTAAGATGAATCCGATACTTTACCTATAAATTTTTATATATATATATAATTTTTTTACAAAATACATAACACTGTTTTCTAATAAATGGAAACACCTGTATAAAATAAAATTATTCATTAGATGATTTATACAGAAGAGCAGTCCATGATCTGTGGTGTTAGTGTCTCTGAATTATTATTATTTCGCTTCACAGTGCATGGCAGCGGTCCTTTCTCAAAGGTTGGGCCCAAGGCACTACCCTCCTGAAGGTCCCCGGGCTTATGGGTAAATGGCTCGATGCTTTCATTCCACCCCTCCTGTGGGGTGTCAGGTTGGGGTGGAGCGGTCACCCCAGCTTGCTCAGTGGGTTTGGCCGGCTGTGGGGAGAGAGGAAGGTACACCTGGGCCTGAAAAATATCCTCCTCTTCCTCCTCCTGCTGCTGGTGATCTTGGAGATCCAGCGAATCTTGAAGGATTTTAGAGCTGCGCAACAGGAGGTCGTGGTGGGTCTCCAGCTCAGTGACACCATTGCCACTAAATGTCATACCGTCGTTGTCCAGCTCATTTTCCAGCTGTTGAACCCAGGTTGCTCCTCTGAGAAGATCTTTGAGTTTGGCTGGGTGCCCCTCGGGAAAATCATTGAGAGACTTTAGACTCTCCTTAAGTGTTTTGGGAGTCACGCTTTGGGGACCTGTAGTGACGGGGCTCGGAGAGACCGCAGAGGGCCATTCCTCTCTGAAAGGGGGTCCAGCGCCGCTGGCCTCTTCCAGGACCCCGGAGCCCAGCTCAGCCAGGGGGTCGAGCTTATTGGTTTGGTTGAGTTTCTTTAAATTTCTCAGCAGTGCAAAAATACTATCTACATCCTTCCAAAAGTTCATCCAGTCATCCAGGCTAGGACTGTAGTTGTGTCTGTAATCATACAGACATTCCTGTACGCTGTACAAATCTTCTAGTCCTTGCCAGTCGACATCCTCCGTGAAATTGGTCAGCTTAAGCTTTGCGTTCATCCCAGGTTGGTTGTGTTCTGAAGAAGAGAGAAGAGGGAAAAATGAGTTCGGTCTGAAAAAAGCATTTGCTTTGAAAGACATCTACATCATGCATTACACCTGGCTTAAACTATGAGTGCCCCACACACCATTGCACACATTTATAAGCCTTAGACCAACAGTAAGCTCTAAATAGTACCATAGCAGCAAAGTGTGAATGGCAAGAAAAACAAATGCATCCGTGCATCCAAACAATACCCAGATTCAACGCATCACAAATAGGGGGTGCATGAAGAAACTGAAAATCTAAGCAATGAGGATTAAAAAAAAAAAAAAAAACTTTCAAAAATGTTTAGAAAGTAACTGAAAGGATGGAAAACCTGGAACCAAGAAATGAGCAACCCAAAAACAATGAGTGCACAAGCGGTGAAAATGAAAATCTGCAAAGCAAAAGCGTGTTTAAAGGAGGGTGAGAGACAGAAGCGTGGATGAAATGAGTTTTCCCGGAGCAGTAGATGATGGCTTGTGCATTCCTGCTGCACTGAACCAGAACTGCCATTCAGCTCAGGTTTAACAGAGATGTGCACTGTGTGGTGTGGAGAGCTACTTAAGAGTGGAATGAGGACAGAAATGGTTTCATATAGTCTTAAAGACTCACAGGAACGAAAGGCTTGGCCTCCTCAACTTTGACCATTTTCGATGATGCTGTTGCCTGGTAAGCAGGTAAAGCCAAACACAGAAACGTCAACACAAGAGTGCACGAGACAAACTTCAATATAAAGTCTGATGTTGTGAAGCAGTGGGAAATAAGATATTCTGTGGACTGATGCTGTTTAAAAATACACATTTGATCTGATGGGGACATGAATAAAAGTGGATCAGGGATTTCAATTATTGGACTATTGGAAAACGTATTTCGATTTTGTTTTCCATTATTTTAAATAACTGAATTAAAAATTACCCACTGTATGAAACAAACAAACAATGTAGAGTAACAATATATTTTTCTAAATGCGTCGTTCTGTGATTTAAAAATGCACTTGAATTCGTGTTAGCCCAACCCAGCATGCAACCACACACTTAGCTCAATGAAACAATGGCGTATATTAGTGGATACAAGCTGCCCATGCAGTTATTTCAAAAGCCACAGTGAGGGATTTAAAAAGTGTGGATACCTGTGTTGATCAAAGCTTCCTCCATCCTTACTCCCTGATCAGAAAAATAAAAGCAATTCAATGTTATATATGACTATTGTGATAAAACAGAAACAATCACATTGCAGTTCTTCATGCATAACCCATAGCTCCTAAGAAGAACTGATAGATTTGAGATATGATGAAAATGTGGTGAAAGATTTGAGGAGCTCAGATGCAAAAGCCGCTAAGTGCCGAAATGAATGATACGAACCGAATGCTCTCGGCATGTACTACACGTTCATCAAATACCTTCACTTCAAATCCCAGGATATATGGGAGTCTATATACTTTAAACTCCAATTCGTGTAAATAAATGGGTAAATAAAGTTTTTAGGCTACAAAATCAATCGTTTAATTAAAAAGGCATCACAATGCAAGAAAATAGCATCTACTCCAGTTAAAAGGCGGGGTGCATGATTTTTTATAAAAAGGGAGTCGGGCCGAGTACAAAAACACTTGTAGCCAATCATTGCCTGGGTTGCGCATGTGTGGGGCGGGTCTATCAAAAGAAGGTCCAGATTCTATTGGGGTAGGGGTGTCTTTGTTCAGGTGATTTCAAATATCAACATTGGCTTTCAGAGATCATGCACCCCGCCTTTAATGTTTCCGACCCACCCACATTTTTTGGCTCCTGACGCCCATGGTTAAAATCCACATAATTTTTATTAGCACAAAAGATGAACGACTGCGTGCAAAACGACGGTGGACCAAACTCAAACTTTGGTCCCCTGTGAGTACATGGGCCTGAAAACAACCTGGCAGTCACGTGGATTTACAGCGCCCCTTCAGTGGTACAGTTCCCTCATTCTTACATTCTGAATTTCATTGTTTGCAATTTTTCAAGTTGCATTTTTACTGTTTTCGCACTTGTTTGTTTACCATGTCTTATCCAAAGATGTGGAAATTTCAAATTTGTGTCAAAATCAGTTAATGAATAATACCCTTTTCATTGCAATTAATGTGAAATTACTGAACCCAAATATAATGCTACGTTCACACCAGCCGCGGTAAAGGCGTCAAGCGAGTGATATCAATGTTAAGTCAATGTAAAGACACGTTTGTCCGCGTTCACACCAGGCGCAAGTTCAACGATTTGCATGAGTAAATTACACTGTAAAAAAAATCCGTAGAAATTGCAGCTGGGTTGCCAGTAATTTACCGTAGATTTAAATGTATGTTATTTACTGGCAACATTTTGTTCAAAGTTAAATGAACATTTAACATTTACAAGTCTTTGTCTTTATAGAGTAAAACTAAAAAAACAGCATCAAGCAAAACATTCTGGGATACAAAATCTGAAGCAAAAAACAGAAAAAGTTTGATGATGATTTCTGGTTCCCAGAATGCTTTGCATGAGGCTGTTATTGTATAGTTTTATTCTGTAAAGATAAAGACTTGTTAATATTTAAAATTTATTTAACTTTGAACAAACTCTTGCCATTAAATAACATAAATTTAAATCTACGGTAAATTAACGGCAACCCAGCTGCAACAACATTGTAATTTCTACGGAATTTTTTTACAGTGTACCTACAAAGTTAATGCAAAGACACGATCAGACGCGTCCTCGCGTGAGGCGATGTGAATGATGTGAATTGGGTGGCGCTATTGCCACGAAAGCATGCGCTATTCGCCTAAAACGCGCCTTTGCGCAAATTGAAAATATTCAACTCAAGCGAAAGTAAAAATCCTGTGAGTTAGTTTAGCGCGGTAGACGCAAATCCGCCTCATTCGAAATTGACGCGCGACAAACGCGAACTGAGCATTGCTGCGGGAAACGCCCGAGTTGAAAACTTTGGCGAAAAATCGCGCGTGTTACCCTATCAGGAGCTTGCTCTAGTAGTGACGTGATTACAGGAAGTGAGCGGAGTCGCAGAAGCCCCTCCCATGACACGTATTTTCACGTGAATTTCTCGAATGACTAGAATTTCACACGCAAATGAAGCAAGTAAACTCAAAATGTTCAGGCGTCCAACTACATGTGAATAGCGCATTTTTGCTGCCTCTACAACATTTGGTGTGAATCCAGCAAGACTCTGATAAAAATGCTAATTTACAAGATAACATGTCAGACACACTTAGAGGGTTTTGCATCTGAACTCCACATTTAGAGACTGAGGTGAATGAGTTTCTGATGGACAGTCCTGATGGTCCGGTTTTAATTAAGAAAAAGATGTATGTGTCAGATAGTAAGGAAGTTAAGGAATGAATGTGACATGATGGCATTTGTTATACGGTCTTGAATGAAGTCAGGAATAACACAAGAATGTTACTCATGCATGCACACTAACATGTACAACATGCATATTGTGTTTCACTACTAAGTGCTTAAGATGGATGTGTGTGTGCACAAAAAAACAAACTCAAAAACTAAAAACTGTCAGACTCGCCCAAACTTCTATGACTGATTTTCTTGAATAAAATGATTCAGGAGGACATTTAGGAGGAAAGTTGACACCATACTTATTTGTTTTACTAAAAGCACCATATCTGTCTGTTTGTGTCCATTGTAAGAAAGAAAAAAAAGACACCAGGATGAATAAACAATGACCCAATTGCCATTTTTGCTTTTGCTTATTTTTTAGTTCCTAAACACTGATTTAGTCATTGAACACAGTCATGACAACCTAAATCAAAATCAAAATATACAATGAGACACAGCAGCTGTCACTGCTGGTTCCTACAATTACTCTTCTTGCTATTGTGATGTCATCTGGATGAGTCAATCTCTCCAAAAAGAAAATTATGTACAGATTTCAGAGGATTGAAAACCCCAATGATTTACACTGCCAACATCCAATGTTACAGACACATCCTCTTCCAGTATTGCGTCTGCCCAGAAAAGGCCAAAAATCAAGTTAAGCAACACTCCCATTTTAAACCCTATAATAAATGACACCAAAGAGTAATGTGTCGGTATATCTTAATCATTTTAGTTGTTGAAAATACCATAGATTTTCACATCATCAAATATAACAGAATACATATTTCTGAATTTTTACTGAAGTGCTAATACAAAAGTATGAGATATCACTGCTGGAATCAGAGAAAACACCTTGGAAACAGATGAAAATGAAAAGATTGAGACTAAATCTGTCATCCACCATTAAAGATCACACCATAAAGCACAACATGATTTACTCCATTCATGCATTATGCCAAGGTCGGACCATAAAACATGCTAGACAATACGATGCCGATTACACAGCACTTCTCACATTCAAATTAATTTTTGGAGATTTGATCCCCAAACAACTAGAAAAATAAAATCTAAAAGACGACACACAACTGACTCTGGCATGTTTCATTTCCCGTTTTACACAGAAAGAAGAGCGTTACCTGTATCTTGACTCTTAGGTTTGGGGTTACACTGCTTGTGACCCTGACAGCTTCTCATTTCCATTAGCTGTTGATGCAGTTGACTCAGGACATCTCTCTCCACAGTATACACAGCATTTGTTAACTGCAAAAACATACGATGCACTTGTGAGTCGAGTAAAAAGAGCATAAATAACCTTGATGACTGGTGAACTTTCTATGCCCTTTTTATTAAGAGAAAAAGACACACGACTCGATCATTTCTCACAGCTTCTAACCTCTGACTCCCCGATCATGTTTACCAAAGTAGAAGCCAACTAAAAACATACGGCATCCTCACCTGGTAAGGATCATTGTTGAGGTCGAAGTACTCCAGGAATCCAGTGGCAAATTCACAGAAGAGCGTGTTGTGAGTGTCATTGATGGTTCGCAGGCACCAGTAAGTGTTGTTGTTGGAGCTTGTGCAGGCACAGAAGCCGCCCACTGTGAAGAACAATAAATTGTTGCTTTATATTTAGATGGACAGGTTAATGTGACTCATTTATCATTCACCATTTCCTTACAGTTCCAGAAGGGGGCGGTCTGCCAGTGGTCATTATTATGCGTGAAGCAGGTGAGGCCAGGAAGACTGCAGTCATCGCCTTTCTTCTGCCTCTTCCTCACCTTCCTCTCTTTCTTCCGACGGCGGATCTCATTGTAGAGTTGAGCCTTGTTGTCGACTTCCTGCATGGTCTCTCTGTGGCATAAATGAGAGAAACATTAGATCCAGAGTGAAAGAAAACTCAATCCCAGGTGGATTACACAATGAGATGGGGGAAGCAGACCAGCCAATCTACACACAGATGGGGTCAAAAGTCATGAGAAGATGGAAATGATCCCTTAAAGTCCCCCCTTGTGGTGAAAATCAAGCTTTTATTCTTGTTTATATGTCTGTGTGATGTTTTTAATACGCAAACCATGTGCAAATTCATCATTCAACACCACTGCAGACTATTTCCAAAAAATTTTTGCTCCATAAAATTAGAGTTTTTTTAAAGAGTCTCAAAACCGCTGTTTAAAATTATTTTGGTTACCAACCGGACTTAGCAGTTATGTGTCTGAAACTACATACATATGAAGAGCTCAGATGCAAAACCAGACCAGCCGCGGTAGGTCAATCGAGAGTGATTTCAATGTTAAGTCAATGTAAAATGAGGTCTCGCCACGCCAATTGAGGCTTTTAGCGTGGGGCGATAGACCCGATTCCATTTAGTTCGCACGAATAGCGCGAAATGAGTGTTGCCGCGGCAAACGCGCAAGTTGAAACATTTGAACTTTGGCGGAAAAACGTGCCACGTTAACCAGTCAGGAGCTTGCTCTAGTGGTGACGTGATTACAGGAAGCGAGCGGAGTTGCAGAAGCCCCTCCCATGACACGAATTTACGCGTGAATGTCTTGATGACTAGAATTTCACGCGCAAATGAAGCGAGTAAACTTAAAATGTTTAAGCGGCAAACTAGACGCGAATTTGATCCCTCAAACGCGGCTGGTGTGAACCCATGGTATAACTGCTACTGGAAAGTTTTCTTGAAAATTAGCATTTTTTTTCTCAGACTCGTTCTGAATGGCCCGTGGCCAGAATTAAGTGGATTCCAAGCGAATGTATTTGAGGAACGTATAATATGTGCCGAGAGCATGCAGTCAATGTCATTATCTCATTTTTGACCGAGAAGGCGTTTAGCGGATTTTGCATGAGAGCTCCTGATATACATGGTCTTGATATGCTTACATGTATGGTCCAAGCTGGTGGGATTGGGACTAATTTGCATATTCATGAATTTGCGTAAACTAATGAGGAAAGGGTGTACAGTTACATACAAGCTATTTTATGTAAATTATTATCATAAAAACTTGTAAATGTGCTATTATGATGCTCATAGATGAGTTTTAAAGGGATAGTTCATCCAAAAATGTAAATTGTCATTTTCTTACTCTCATGTTGTTACAAACCAGTATAAATGTCTTTGTTCTGATGAACACAAAGGAAGATATTTTGAGAAATGTTGTTAACCAAACCATTAGTGGACCCCATTCATTTCCATAATGGGGAAAAATAATTCTGTCTGAAGTAAATTGGGTCAATGAATGGTTTGGTTACAAACATTTCCCAAAATGTCTTCCTGTGTGTTCATCAAAAAGAAATTTGTACAGGGTTGTAACATCATGAGGGTGAGTAAATTACAATGTTTATATTTGGGTGATCTATCCCTTTAAGTGATAAAATTTACTATTACCACTTTCACATTTTCACGTCATTGCAGCAGTTCAGCATTATTATTTAAAAAAAAAAACTCTGGAATTGTTTGTACATCAAAATCAAGATCATAAATGGTCTATGGATTGAGTAAAATCAACACACTGACACATGCATGTACAACAGGACCCAACATGACCTTGGACACAAAACCAGTCTTAAGTCGAACAGGTGTATTTGTAGCAGTAGCCAACAATACATTACATGGGTCAAAATTTGTATTTTAATTTAATGCCAAAAAAATCATTAGGATGTTATGTAAAGACCATGTTCCATGAAGATATGTACTACCAAAAATATAACAATTTTTGTTAGTAGATGCAGTCGCTAAGGACTTCATTTGGACAACTTTAAATGCGATTCTCAATTTTTTGGATCCTCAGATTCCAGATTTAGTTGTATATAAGCCAAGTATTGTCCTATCCTAACAAACCATACATCAATGAAAAGCTTATTTATTCAACTTTGAGATGTATACATCAATTTATAAAAAAATACACTTATGACTGGTTTTGTGTACCTGGGAATCTTAAAATCAAAATGTCTCCAACATTTCTCCAATGAACTCCCAAACTCACTACATCACACACCATACATAATTCTTGAACAAAATGGTCACTGATAAACGTACAGTATGTTAGAGAGATCAAACGCATATGCAGGAATATGTTAAATCCAGCGAGAAGACACTACTGAGGAGACAGACAAGATTCAGGACACACACACGAATCACTCACTTAAAGGGATGGAGGTGGTCATTCTTATTCTTCAATCGCTCGGGATTGTTTTTCTGCTCTCTCACTTTGTTATAATAGCTGGTTATAATAAGGAGACAACAGCACTAAATTTAACGAAATATCTGAAATATCTTCATGTAGGCCTTTGATATCAGTTCAAATTAAAAACAAATCAAATGGAGCATTCAATTTGGATTCACCGTTAAGATGTTGACTACTAGCAGTACCATAATACAAATGACTGTAGGATGCTAAAATAGCTCATTTTAACATCAAATGCACCCCGACGTTTTTAAACGGGTCACTTTTTACATCCTATATAATTTCCTGTTAATTCCTAAAATGTGTTAGGATTTCAAACTATACTTAGACTTCCAGACATGTGTCACCCTCAAACCAACAAAATATTAAAGTTTCATTTTCTACCATAACTTTATTTTATACCAAATTGTTAGTGCTAGAAGCATAAAAATGATTTAAGTACCCAAAAAATATTCATCACATCTTTTCCAAGACTAAAAGAAAACAAGATGTTCATGGAATGTGTTTGATCTATCATGTTCCCCAAAGAAATTCAAGTCACATTACACAGGGGATCAATTAACATCATCTATAATTTTAGGACAGTCACTGACCTCTTCTTTCCGCAGTCGCACTCATCTGGTTTCCTCCTTTTCAGATGACCTCTGACCTCCCGCAGTTTCTTCATTTTATCCTGAAGAAGTTCAATCTGGGCGGCAAGCATATCAAACATCGTTTTATGTTGTTTATATAACAGTCCGTGAATGACAGTCAAACAGGCTTTCAAACAAACACCAGACATTGTTATAGTCTTTACCTCCTGGTCCACAAAGTTCTTGTGGTCTTTCCAAGCTCTGGAGGATTGGTAAATCTCTCTTTCACAGCGTACAGTGTCGTTTGTTAATATGAAACACCTGTTAGTATAGAAAAACAGGAATAACACATTTTGACAAGACCACAAAAATGGGAAAACTAAGCTTATGGAACATTTTATTCAATCTTTCTTCTCCGATGATGAAGTCATACATTTATCAAACATTTTCAAACCATGTCCTGTACTCAGTGGCGGCCGGTGACTTCTTTTTTCGAAGTTTGTAACATGCATGTAGCCCGCCATGTGTGTGGTTCGTAATTTCAAAAAATGTGTTCTGCGCCTCAAGTGATCTTATGTGCATTACGTGTCTTGTCAAAATAAGTGCCTGCTGCAGACACGTCTAAAGGGTTTATGATAAAAGAGACGCTCGCGTTTGCCAGATACTCGCATAATCTCATGCGTAATCACAGTTTAGTGTTAAGGGAGTGTCTTGCGTGTATATTGTGAACGTGAGCATCTCTTTTATCATAAACAGTTTTGACGCATGTGCAGCAGGCACTTATTTTGACAAAAACGTGATGCACATGGTTTACATGACGCAACAAACATACATTTTGAAAACACAAGCAACACACGACACTCCGAACACATATTTTGAATTAGCGCCCCTCGGATGAGCAGTCACGAGCCGCCACTTCCTGTACTGCTAAGTGCATACATTTAGGAAAGCTAAAGTTCTTACTTATGTGTGACTTTAAGAGAACTGGGGTATCCCACAGCATTTGTGTCATCTGACTGCATCTCCTCTGAGCCATCATTAGACTCAAGCCCCAAGTCTGAATCCAAGTCACCCTCTGGCTCGAAGTGCCGTTTGCTGATTGGTCGAGGCTCAAGGGGGGTTTTATCGTCAGCTTGCAGGTCCACGTCATAGATCTCGCCCTCAAACTCCACTGACAGAGACCTGGCAGGTCGTGTGTGCACAAAGCGAGGTCTGTAGCCTGAAGAAGGGCATCAGCACAAGCCAGTATGAATACACATTACTTCTGCACATTTTTTTACATGTCCCTGTCGCTTTAAAGTGGGAAATTATATTTTATTGAATGGATTTAAAAGATTCACTGGAAAGAGTAGTTCAGATTTATTTACCGTATCCGTACAGTGAAATACACTGGTACACCAGTAGGTGGAGCCCAGTATGCAATTTTGTAAACTGTTCATATTGAAAAATTGCATATATTGACACGAATAAGGTACGAACTTGATGTTCTTCTCATTTTTTAAACATTAAAAAAAATTACATTTGATTTCTACCTTTAATTAACTAGATGTTACGTAATCATAGTATAAAATGCACCCCAATTACAACTCTAAATACCAAATTACTTATGAGAAAGTTTTACTTGCTTTTGAAATTTTCTAATTGTTAAGCACTTCATTTCACAGACCTATTTCACACCCCATATTGTACCCAATTTATAGCAAGTGGCCCTATTCATAGCACCGCCTTAAACAGCCAACAGACTCACTGCACATTAACTGAATGTGGTGGCCTTGTATAAAAGTGTGCTTACGTGGACCACCGCTCTGGCCGAACTGTCTGTGTGCCCGTCGCTCCGCCTTGGCCGTTTTGTAAGATCGGTCTCCACAGCGGCAGTCTCTCTCCCTGTTGTCATAGCGTCGTGGGCGAACACTTCTCGCCCTCTTTTTGGACCCCTCCTTTAGCGACCCCTTACACTTCTGCAAGCGCCACTTCCCACTGACTTCCTCAACGCAGTGCCATTTCTATAAAGAGAAAAGAGTAAAATAAACTAGTGTGAAGTCAGGCTTGTAATGAGGAATTCAGCACGAGAGACATTTTTTGTCTGGCAAACCATTTAGCGTGCAACCTCATTTGCATAACCGGGGCTGTCTTTATGAATGAAATTAATCCTTTGTCTGTGAATGGTGAAAATGAAAGGCTCAGCGGTCAAACATTTGAATCCGGGGAGTAATCCCATTAATTCACAATCAACGGTGGAATAGGCCCACCACCTCACATATCTTTCCCATAAAGCAGAAATGTACTGTAAACCTAATAGACAAATTAAAGGATTAGTCCATTTTCTTTAAAAAAATCCAGATAATTTACTCACCACCATGTCATCCAAAATGTTGTCTTTCTTTGTTCACTCGAGAAGAAATTATATTTTTTGAGGAAAACATTCCAGGATTTTTCTAATTTTTAATGGACTTTAATGGACCCCAACACCTAACAGTTAAAATGCAGTTTAAAATCACAGTTTCAAAGGACTCTAAATGATCTCAAACGAGGCATAAGGGTCTTATCTGCCGAAACAATTGTCATTTTTGGCAAGAAAAATAAAAGAATATGCACTTTTAAACCACACCTTCTCATCTTCCTCCCCGGCTGAGTGATGAGCGTAATGACGTCAAAAGGTCACG